>NC_069506.1:166412427-167012427 GCF_027579735.1 Bombina bombina | reverse complement strand
GGACCCGGGAGCGGTGCTGGTAGATGCACTAGCAGCCCCTTGGGTTTTCAACATAGCTTATGTGTTTCCACCTTTTCCGTTGCTACCCCGACTGATTGCCAGGATCAAACAGGAGAGAGCATCAGTGATTCTGATAGCGCCTGCGTGGCCACGCAGGACCTGGTATGCAGACCTAGTGGACATGTCGTCCTGTCCACCATGGTCTCTACCCCTGAGGCAGGACCTTCTAATTCAGGGTCCTTTCAACCATCCAAACCTAATTTCTCTGAGGCTGACTGCTTGGAAATTGAACGCTTGATTCTATCAAAGCGTGGGTTTTCGGATTCGGTTATTGATACATTAATACAGGCTCGGAAACCTGTTACCAGAAAAATTTACCATAAGATATGGCGTAAATATTTATATTGGTGTGAATCCAAGAGTTACTCATGGAGTACGGTTAGGATTCCTAGGATATTGTCCTTTCTACAAGAGGGTTTAGAAAAGGGCTTATCCGCTAGTTCACTAAAGGGACAGATTTCTGCTCTGTCTATTCTTTTACACAAGCGTCTGGCAGACAATCCAGACGTCCAGGCTTTTTGTCAGGCTTTGGCTAGAATTAAACCTGTATTTAAAACTGTTGCTCCTCCTTGGAGCTTAAACTTGGTTCTTAAAGTTCTGCAGGGTGTTCCGTTTGAACCCCTTCATTCCATTGATATTAAACTTTTATCTTGAAAGTTCTGTTTTTGATGGCTATTTCCTCGGCTCGAAGAGTCTCTGAGTTATCTGCCTTACATTGTGATTCGCCTTATCTGATCTTTCATTCAGACAAGGTAGTCCTGCGTACTAAACCTGGGTTTTTACCTAAGGTTGTTTCTAACAGGAATATCAATCAAGAGATTGTTGTTCCATCATTATGTCCTAATCCTTCTTCAAAGAAGGAACGTCTTTTGCATAATCTAGACGTAGTCCGTGCCCTGAAGTTTTACTTACAGGCAACTAAAGATTTTCGGCAAACTTCTTCTTTGTTTGTCGTTTACTCTGGACAGAGGAGAGGTCAAAAGGCTTCGGCTACCTCTCTCTCTTTTTGGCTTCGTAGCATAATACGTTTAGCCTATGAGACTGCTGGTCAGCAGCCTCCTGAACGAATTACAGCTCATTCCACTAGAGCTGTGGCTTCCACTTGGGCCTTTAAGAATGAGGCCTCTGAACAGATTTGCAAGGCTGCAACTTGGTCTTCACTTCATACTTTTTCCAAATTTTACAAATTTGATACTTTTGCTTCTTCGGAGGCTGTTTTTGGGAGACAGGTTCTACAGGCAGTGGTTCCTTCTGTTTAAAGTTCCTGCCTTGTCCCTCCCATCATCCGTGTACTTTAGCTTTGGTTTTGGTATCCCATAAGTAATGGATGACCCGTGGACTGAACACACTTAACAAGAGAAAACATAATTTATGCTTACCTGATGATAAATTTATTTCTCTTGTAGTGTGTTCAGTCCACGGCCCGCCCTGTCTTTTTTGAGGCAGGTTCTAAATTTTAAATTATAACTCCAGTCACTACTGCACCCTATAGTTTCTCCTTTCTTGTCTTGTTTCGGTCGAATGACTGGATATGACATGTGAGGGGAGGAGCTATATAGCAGCTCTGCTTGGGTGATCCTCTTGCAACTTCCTGTTGGGAAGGAGAATATATCCCATAAGTAATGGATGACCCGTGGACTGAACACACTGCAAGAGAAATAAATTTATCAGGTAAGCATAAATTATGTTTTTTACTCGTTCTCGCTCATAAGCCGGTGTATAGTCACATCTCTCATAAGGGACGCAGGACCTATTTCTTCTGGTATGTAGAGCGGGGATTCTCCTGGCATAAGGCCAGGTTTTCCAGGATCCTTTCCTTTCTCCTGGATGCTCTGGGAAAGGGCCTTCTTTTAGTTCCGAAATCTGTCCCCCAAGGGAGCTATCTGTTTTCTGCTCGAAAGGCTCTCGGAGATTTCAGAAGTCTAGTCTTGTTCAGGCTTTGACTAGATCAGGCCTGTGTTTAGATCTACTATAAAATCTCTGCTTTTATTAATAATACATCATTCAGTAGTAGTGATTATCTTAGAGTCCTGTCTACATAAGCTTACATTTAGCATATTTTTTTATTTATTTTTTATTTTTTTTAAAATGTAAAATAAAGCTTTATTATTTAAAAATAAATAAATAACAAAACTGTTTTAAAGGGATATGACAAGGTGCTGGACTGGGCTCAAAGGTGTATAAGTATGTGTGTATATATGTGTGCAGGCCCGGACTTGCCATAGGGCATACAGGGCAAATGCCCGGTGGGCCGGGCTCTTATGTGGGCCTTGCTGCTATATTGAGGCCCCACCCTCTCTTAATATGGGTAACAATAGGAAAGCTGTTACATTCTGCCTATTTTTTTTTTTTAAGTATTTTTTTATTGAGGTTATAAAACAAAACAAGTTACAGTCAAAATTCCCAAAGTAAATATGTTCATACAAGCAGTAAAGTTTACATTTAGTACTGTATTGGTTTTACAAAACAGACCTCAGGTTTTCGATTATGACAGTGTTAGGATATCCCCTTAGAAGTTAATAAGGTTTGCATTAGAATGATATCCCCTAGTAACAAGCGGGGGCCACTCTTGGGCCCCTGGATGCAGTTATGACCTTTAAGGGGAATAACTGGGGTAATAGGATGGATTGGGTCACTCTTGGACCCACAGTAATATTAATAACAGCAGTTAATTAGAAACAATAACTAAAACTTATAAGAGAACGCTGAGGGCTCAATTTTTCAGAAACAATGTTAGCTGGATGATAAATAGTTACCAGGGTTGAGAACAATACAGGCATGAGGGTTATAACTACTTTTGGAGTAAGAGGGAAACCAGCTGGGAGAACCTAGGGTGGTCCCTGTTTTGCACTCTTGGCAGCAGCATACTCTGGTATGATGTAGTGAAAGGTATTATATGTTAATACAACAACGCATACCAAAACTGTTAGTTCAACCACTGCTATATATCATCAGTTAAGTAAAACAAAAACAAAAAAAACCCTGTATGTAAAGGATATATGAGCATAGGATAAAGTGGGTTAGTTTCATATACGGAAAAAAGGGAGAGAAAACTTTATATAACACGCTAGTCACAAAAAACATCAAGCAGTAGTATAGTAACATGGAAAACATATGGGGGCCCTTGACAGAGAGTCAATGTACAAATACATTGTCAAGTCTGTTTAAAAGTCAAATTAGGCCAGTTCAGGGCACTCTGTATAATATTCATTTAGATCTGTCTCAGAATGGCCAGGACTATTAAAAACCAGCAGTCAAATGCATGAAAGGAAAAATAAAAAAACAAAAAGATACCGCTTTTGGAGAGTGACGGCTGCAAACTAAAGCGATTCATATATTCACCCCACGCCAACTCTGTACCGGACTACTTGAAGCAGCAGGATAAAGGAGACCGCCATTGTGGCACATTCTCCCGTTAATGGCAGATTATCTGGGCTCACGCTGTAGTTGTTCCAGGCCCCGGTATTCAGCTGTGCGGCTGTCACAGGAAGATCTGTAGACACGCAAGGAATGGCGTGGTAGGCACTATCTTTTCCCACCGGAGCCATCTCCGGTGCTATTTAAGGCCTCCCCTGCATAGTGGTCATCCTGCAATCCAGATTCAAGATGGACAGGGTAGCCGCTGGAGCCTGCCGGCTCCTTACATCATGGGGTATGAATCTCTGTGCAGCACGTCGGTCGCTTCTGCAGGAGCCGCCATTCGATTTGGAGGTATCTGTAGGTATAGGGGGAACAAGTGGCTCTTGGGCTGGCATATCGTCCCCTCTTAGGTAATCCCGTTTCCCGGTCTCCATTAAGGTAGGTGAGTGTCTTGTAGACCGCTCATAGCTCTTTGTCACAGAGGCTTGTGTCACACTCGGGGGGATTTGGACTGTCAGTCTGGGCTCAAACGAAGCGTCCCTCTCTGCCTCCTTAGGACCACAGTCTCCCCGCCGGTCTCCCCCCTGGTTAGTAGCTGAGGGTAGGTAAAGCCCTTTTTGCAGAGTTATTTCAAAGGCAGCCTGGTAACCATCCAAGAGATTGCTGAGCTCCGTTAGCATAGAAACCGTTGAGTACATGTTGAGCTTAGATTAGGACTGTGCACTCAAGGCACAGCTCGTTATGGGGACAGGCTGAGGCTTCTGTAATAGGGGAAGGCCTCAAAGTAAAGAGTCCGGTACTGAGGGCAGTGAAGCCCAGTCACCTTACAAAACCCTATTTCTGGAATGTAGACCTCTTCAGACGAGCCTCTCTACTGTTTTAAACAAGGTCTCGATAGAGATGTGGCTTTTAATTAGAAAACAATGAAAGAAGCTTGAGGAGCTGAAGCTCAGTGCGACCTACAAGATGGCCGCCGCCCGGGTGTCCCCCGCCTGTGTTTAGATCTAATGCTCCTCCTTGCAGTTTTCATCTTGTTCTAAGTTTTGCAGAAGACTCCGTTTGGGCTTATGCATGGAGATGACATTAAGATTATTTTTTTTTCTCTCTCTACTGGCTAATAACTTTTCAGATTATTTTTCCAATTTTATCAGAACATTACTGATTTCAGTTTTGTACCATTAGAAATACAGAGATTATTACATTTTGTGAAGCGTGTTCTTCACAGATGTTATTTATTGGAAGTAATAAAAGGACAGTGAACTGTGAAATTGGTTTCCCCTTAATGTGTTCCCAATTACTTGTTCTAAAAAGAAAAGTGTTGTGCTAGATTATACACTCACAGCCTCTCCCGGGGAACACCTCCACGAGGATAACCAATCAGAAAATATACAAGGAAGAAAATTGGAGGGCGCTCTAGCGGAGTGTTAATAAATAAGTGAAAATCAGAAAAATTTAATGTAATAATAAATCCAATGGAGTGAACAGTGTGCTGAATAGCTACAGAGTGTATATGGTACAATCACAAATAATAATTAAATCGATACATTTAACTATTTCTTAACCAATAATTAAAGTGTATACAAAGTGTGCTGAATAGCTACATGGTGTCTAATATCTGAATAAGAAACAATTCCTCAAAAATGGCAGATGATAAACTATTTTGTGATTAAAATAGGATCAAAAAAAGATGTTTAGACGGTGTACAATTGAATAATATTTATTAAATATACCATGCATACACATGGGCTAAAATGAAATCCTAGTAACAATGGATACACTTTTGGGTACGGACTTATTAGGGACGTCTCCCAGAAAGCACCAAGAAAAATTACCACCATAAAAAATGTGTAATGTTATATTGGGTGTACCATGTACACAGCGTCGTAAATGTTTTCTTGTAATAGCCTCCAACAATGTTGTAGCGTCCAACAGCGTTATACGCTGTAAACAGTTGAAATAGTCTTTTTTTTTATAATTGTTGGCGTGTGGTAACCTCCATCAGCATTAAAACGTAACAGTGTGGCCTGGTTAATGTATTATGCTCATTCACTTATATGTAAATACGGAGCGGAGATCCCAGCATATACCTTCTAGCTCTTAGATGCAGGACAGGGACTACTATGACAGGGCAGCGACTGTAAAAGTGATATGCAATATACTCTTATAGTCACAGGTTGCGGTTTGCAAAAAGCCGGTTCTCACTGTTATGTAACGGATTAGTGTTGTCTGCAGTTAACCTCCTCGGGCAATAGTTGAAAACCTGCACTTAGGTAAGTTCAGATTCTCTGGAACCGCATTCTTTATTTAGCGGATAGGATTTCCAATTGACGATGAAATAACGAATTTGGCCAAACTCTCCAGATGGTACTGTTGCACACTGTATCAAGCTTACAATTACTTGTTACACCAGCTGCATATGTATAAGATATTGACCCTTTTTTTTTTTTTTTTTTTGTAAATAGCTGCAATTGCTCTTTGCAAGCCAAGATATTTTGATGGGTTGTGGTTTCAGAAAACGCAGGCATCAATATCTTATCACTCAAACACTTCCTTTTCTCATCTCTGTCTCTATACAATATTTAGAATGAACAATTGAAAATAAACATTTTAGAACGTTATCTCCTACACTCCCTACTGCAAGAGTAATTTCTTCTGCTTGCTGTGTTCATATAGCTTGCCAATAGCCCAGTAACGTATTTAGGTTTTGTGCTGCCCTAGGCACTCAGAATCATGTTGCCTCCCCCCCAAAAAAAATATTTTTGGTCAGGGACTCCTAGATATCTCTTGAAAACAGGAATATCATGTTCTGTATGATAACATGAGATTACAGTGATAAATCTCACTGGAGTGTTTTCTTATGTTTGTGAGTGGCAACTTAGTGACTATTACAAACAAACATGGGAATCAATTGATTTTGCAGTTACATCGACACACAACCACATACACATTTGCACAAATACAAAAGCATTTTACACACACACATACATGCAGACACTGTGCACACACACTCATGCACGCGCACACACATACATGCAGACACTGTGCGCACACACACACACACACACATACATGCAGACACTGTGCGCACACACACACATGCAGACACTGCGCGCACACACACACACACACACACACACACATGCAGACACTGCGCGCACACACACACACACACACACACATACATGCAGACACTGCGCGCGCACACACACACACACATACATGCAGACACTGTGCACACACACACATACATGCAGACACTGTGCGCACACACACACATGCAGACACTGCGCACACACACACACACACATGCAGACACTGCGCGCACACACACACACACACACACACACATGCAGACACTGCGCGCACACACACACACACACACACATACATGCAGACACTGCGCGCGCACACACACACACACATACATGCAGACACTGTGCACACACACACATACATGCAGACACTGTGCGCACACACACACATGCAGACACTGCGCACACACACACACACACATGCAGACACTGCGCGCACACACACACACACATGCAGACACTGCGCACACACACACACACACACATCTTTGAGCCAGGGAAGCAGCTATCCCCCACCCCTTTAACGTTACCACTTTTCAATTAAATTATATTTAATGAAATTTGGAAATAAAATCAGCCAGATATCCTTTATTAACTATTCTGCAAAAGTATTTACAAAATAAGTTTTTAAAATGTCAATATCTTCCATTTTGGTAGCTAATGTAGAGAGCCCTTCACATTGCTATGGAGGTTTTTTTGAAGAGACATCCTGAAAATAATACAGTGCTGAAAAATCTACTGATATAATGAAGTGGATGCAAATACTGTAGCTGATGGAAGAAATGGCTGCAGAGATAAGATCTCTTAAGGGCATGTGATGTGCATAGGTAACCCTGCCAAGACTCCGCAAGAGCTAGTCTCAGAAACCCATTTACTGATTGGTGCAACTCAGCACTTGCAATACATCGCCAGCCAACAGTCAGTGCCACTGCTGCTATATGTATTTGTGCAGTGACCCACGGTTCTGACCTGAGCTCCTAGACTGGCGAGTCATTTCATACTGCTGTTTGATCCGCACATAAGCTGATAGGCGTTGTATGATATTTAGTTAGTATTTTTGTAACGGCCTATATATATCACACAGATGTACTCCACAAGGAATTTTCATGTTTAAGGAACTCTGTTTATTATTGACTTCAACTTCATTTCATGTGTATATGTTGCCTTTAATGCCTTATGTCGTTTAACTTTATACACATCTTTAGCTCACCCCAGAACCTTTTCTCATCTGTTCTTATAGACAAACATAGCAGTTTCTCTCTTTTTTTTTTTTTTTTTCTATATGCAATACTTTATCAACAGTTAAAGGGACACTGAACCCAAATAAATTATTTTGTGATTCAGATAGAGCATGCAATTTTAAGCAACTTTCTAATTTACTCATATTATCAATTTTTCTTCGTTCTCTTCCTATCTTTATATAAAAAAGAAGGCATCTAAGCTTTTTTTCTTGGTTCAGAACTCTGGACAGCAGTTTTTGATTGGTGGATGAATTTATCCACCAATCGGCAAGGACAACCTAGGTTGTTCACCAAAAATGGGCCGGCATCTAAACTTACATTCTTGCATTTCAAATAAAGATTCCAAGAGAATGAAGAAAATGTGATAATAGAAGTAAATTAGAAAGTTGCTTAAAATGTCATGCTCTATCTGAATCACGAAAGAAAAAATTTGGGTTCAGTGTCCCTTTAAGATATTTCATATACTTGGTATAAAGCAGACCTCACTCCGTCCTTAAGGCCAATTGTTTTAGGCCCTGTAGTAGCATTGTAGCAGTATATTGAACAAAAATATTAACAAGCTTAAAAAGTAGCCATTTGGCCTTTGGGTTTTGGTATGTCTTTACAAATTCTTTTGGAAATAGCGCAACCCTCCAAGCAAATAAATTCCCTGTTACAAATATACCTGGATATAAGCACTTGCAGAGATTCTTAAATTATATCAATCTTCCCTTGATTTGTTCATTTATAGTTGCTAACGTGCGCTAACATCATAGAAAAATAACATATGAGGTCAATGTAGTGAGATCCAAGAGTGGTCTCTCCAGTCCATCATACCTTTCCTTACTGTTAGACATGTTTCCTTATTTAAGGTCCAATAGTGACCTATTCGTTTTGTTATGGAAGGTTCTCTTATGAATAGACACCATGTATTTCATTTTGCCACCAATAACGGTTTGCTTTTTTCATTATTTTGTTTGTGAGCTGTGCAGAAGGTTTACCATACCATTATAGAACTAAGCTGGATTGTACATTTTTCCTTTTGTATTGAAAGTCAATTCCCTTTGTATGTTTATACTGTTTGTATGCCTTATTTAAGTACCTCAATAAAAAAAAACAAAAAAACGGCTAATTCATATACTCATCTATGACACTGCCCACGGGTAATTAGAAACATAAATGGTAGCAGTTTACAAGTAAAACGACTTGTTAGATTGATGTGGCTAGACCACCAATATCTAAGATACTATATTATATCCACATAATATTTATACAGTTAAGATCAAGAGTGGCATCTCGCTAGTGTCTGATACTGCCTGCTAAACCAGGATAAGATATAATGCCGGAATCTTAAATTGCTTATAGCATATGAAGATTCTCCCTCCCCTAACATGTTTTGCTAAACAGCTTTGTCAAAGGCCCTCATATATCTAACAAGTCGTTTTACTTGTAAACTGCTACCATCTCTGTTTCTAATTAGCTGCGGGCAGTGTCAGACACTTGCGCATTACAGTGGGCTTATAGCGGGCATTGCCTTAGACACTAGCGTAAGCGCTGTATATTATGTTATTATATTATTATATTATTATATAGGCTTCTTTTATCACATATATCCCAATAGCGGGCAGTTCTGTGTTCACTAGTGAAACCACTTACGCCAATACTCATGGTGACATCTTATGCATATCTGATACCCTACCTATATGGATGTCCAAGTAAAAAAAAAATCAAATTTTAAGAGGGCAGTATCAGACACTTACGTATTACCATGTAGGAAAAGATTTTGAACCTATTTTTTATACTTGAATTGTCTGCCTAAGTGTTTTGTTTCGTATCTTTAATTTTTGCTTGAAATAATGCAATTGTGAGAGTTATGCCTAAACACTTAAGGAGCAGTGCATAAGCATATGAAATACTCAATTTAACAAGAATAGACTATATAGGCTAAATAAACCTGATAGTCTTAAAGAAATGCTTATGTTGCACTGTGAACAATGGATTGTAGTAATTAATTCGGTAGATTACTGGAACTTGTGGTTGAGAAAGAATTTGTGTCATTAAATTAAAATATAACCTTTATTAGTTTTATTTATAAAAAAGACAGCATAAATTGTGCGTGTATGCTACCCTGGAGAGAGTTAAAAGCACACTCTCTGTTGATTATATGATACTCAGCTTGTATGATATCACTGATATAGAGTACTTGGTAAACCAGTTTTAAGACCGAGTTTATATTATAGGTGTATCTGTGTATTTATCTATCTAAGGACTGTGTGGCCTAATATCTGGCCAGTCCTAGAGATTTTCCCAAGTGGGTATTTATATATGGTATACCTATTCTACTTAAACTTAATGGTTTTTATAGATAAATAGGCTTTAAGGCACTGTGAACATCGATGTCCGGTTATATAACCAGTATATAGTGAGCTAATACCAATGTATACACTTGTAATAAAATTTTCTGTGGAGACTGGGAGGTCTGGAGGATTACCTATATGGCAGTCTCTATATTGTATCACCAACACTTGATTATTGCGTTAACTTAGCAACTCTGACTGATATTAATTAAGTTCAGTATGATTGTGCACATAATATTGCATCAAGGGATAAGCTCGATTATGCAGGTGCAGCGGTTAACCATTTTTTTAAACGCTATGGTACATAGTAATAGCAGCTGCTTAAGCCTGTGAAAAACAGACTTGTTTTTTCTGTCACTCAATTTTGACTACAGTAGTATTACAGCGTTACTAAATTACAGCTTTTAATAGTATGACACAATGTGTCTGAATTTGTGTTAACTTAGTGATGACCCCTGTCAGTTGTTTTCCTTCTATGGTAGTGTACGATATTGTATAGACAAAATTATCTTTAGAACTTAATCCCCCAGATATTGTATTACCCACTCGTTATCGTATTATGTTATGCAAGTGCAGCGGTTACCCATTTTTATATACTGGGATAAATAGTAATAGCTGCAGCTTAAGCCTGTGAAAAGCCACAGGTTACCAAGTACTAATTAAGAAAAGTTTTTTTTAAGCTAAGATATTTTTTCTAATTATTACAACAAGAGAGGCAGTTAAAAAATAGCGAGGACCCCTGACGCAGCGTTTCACTAACGCATCCTCAGAGGGGTTACCCGGGCCGGCACACTTCCGGAAGTATATAGTATTCTAATGTCCCGCCTCAGATGTCTGATTGGTCAGGGATTCCTGTTCCTATTAGTGGAGCTTGTGTCAATCATAGAGTTAGTTCTGTCACGGAGGTTGCTATGGAGACGCTGTGTAGCCGGCATGGTTACTGGATAACAAAAACAGTATATTATTTTGGAAAGTGAATACAACAGTGTTTAACGCTGCCTTGTTCACATCGTCTTGAATTACATTTATCTTTATTTAGGTCTATGTTCTTATAGTTTATCATAGTGAAAAAGCGGAACTGTTTGTTAGGATGTTTCACAATTAATGTATGTGTTTCTAGATAGTTATCAAGATTTGAAATGTTCGTAGTACTTTTGTTAAGTACTACTTTGATATACAAGTGAGAGGTGAAAAATAAAAATAAGAATAAAACTTAAGAACAAAAAACGTGTTAGAACTGTGAATAATGCTGAGTGTGAATTTAAAATAAAATAAAATAAAAATGAATTAAAAATAAAACGTCTAAGGACTTTACGTTAATTTAGTAAAACGAATCTAAGATCCAGCTTATGTAGGGATTCATTGTTTACATAATAAACAGTTGGCTAGAAATAAAGCCAACTATAGAGAGGTGTAGTGATAACTAGGTGTTTTAGTGTGATATTCTAAGTTTTTAAATTTAACTTAGAAAAAATTAGTTACTAAAAAGTCACCTTCCGGTGCTCCACAGTGGAGGGATGTGTTACTACCTATTTATTGAGTGAAACCATTGAAGTGATTGGGTGTGAGTAGAGGTTAAAATCTTGATTATAATTATTATATCACATTGATTATGAAGAATCATACATATTCAAGGTATGGTATGTTGAAAATGTTATCTCTCGGATATTGTATTGTTGTTTGATCCCTATATTAATTTTTATTTTTTTATTTTTTATATTTTGTTATTCCAGATAGACATGATAGTTGTTGTTATCATTAAGTCCATGAGGTTTGACACTATTCAATAGATGTATCCATCTGCACTCCATTTTAAGTAGTATTTGCTCTAGGTTACCTCCTCTAATGCCTAGAGTCGCTTTTTGTAATACTGAAAATTTAAGCAAGGAATCATTGCTATCATGTTTGTGATAAAAGTGCCTAGCTACACTTGTTATTTGTTTGTTTTTCTCCATGTCCTTATAAGCGTTTTTAATATTCCTGCTATGTTCCAATATCCTTGTCCTCACCTGTCGTGTCGTCATTCCGACATAGAACAGCTTACATGGACACTGAAGGACATATATAACACCTGTTGTGGTGCAGGAGAAGTGGTCAGCTAGTATATGCTTATTATCATATTTGTCTACAATGTCCTTGATTTTCAGTACCTTGGAACATGTACTGCATGTCCCACATGGGAACATGCCTTTTGATTGACTTGCTCTTTTAGGCATGTGGATATAATGACTTTTAACCAGTGTGTCTTTTAGGTTTTTAGGTCTTTTATATCCTATTGAAACTTTGTCCCCGATCTGTGTTGCTAGTAGGGGATCATTCTTTAAGATATGCCAATGATCATTTATTATCGTTGTTATCTGTTTTATTTGGGGGTTGTAAGTCGTAATCAGTCTTGGTTTATTGTCCTGTTTTTTCTGACGTGGTTGTAAAAGCCTTTGTCTGTTTTGCTGTAATGCCTCAGTTTTAGCTTTTTTTATGGACCTTTTACTATAGCCTCTTTCTTGTAGCCTGTTAGATAATTTAGAGGCTTCTTGCCTGAATGTACTCAAATCAGAACAATTCCTCCTCAGCCTTGTGAATTCCCCTTTAGGGATGGCCTTGAGAGTACAGGGGGCATGGGCACTGGTATGGTACAGTAGGGTATTGGTTGCTGTTTGTTTTCTGTATATGTTTGTGCTCACCCTTCCTTCTTGGTCTACTTGTATTTGTAGATCTAAGAAGTTAACTGACTGCTGACTATACTCGTATGTGAGTTTGATGTTCAATATATTGTTGTTCAAGACTTCCATGAACTCACATAGTATTGGTTCGGGGCCTTCCCAGATGAACAGTATATCATCTATATACCGAATCCAACAAGGAATGTACTGCACAAATCTATCATTGTCTCCAGTGAATACCGTTAAATTCTCCCACCAACCTAAGAACAAATTTGCGTACGTGGGTGCACAGGCAGTACCCATTGCGGTACCCTGTGTTTGTAAATAGAAACGATCTTTAAATGTAAAATAGTTATGATGAAGTACAAAATGTAATAGGTCTTTGATGAATTGATTATGATCTTGATTATCATTCACATTTGTACTCAAATAGTAAGAAATTGCCTGTTCACCCAGATGGTGTTTTATGTTGGTATACAATGATTCCACATCTGCCGTTATAATGAACGAGTTAGGGGATAGTGTCATGTTATCCAGTTTTTGCAGCACCTCCATAGTGTCCTTAACATACGATGGTAGTGTGTATAGATATTCTCTGAGTCGTTGGTCTATGTATTGACTCGGTTTTTCAGTTAGACTTCCGTTGCCTGACACTATAGGCCGGCCTGGAGGTTTCTGGATGTCCTTATGTATCTTGGGAATCATATAGAATGTGGCTGTGGTAGGGTGTTGCTGTGATAAGAATTGTTTTTCCGTACTGTTGATAATTTTATCCTTATATGCCTTGTCTATGATTTTACAGTACTTTTCACTGTACATAGCTGTGGGATTGCCGAATAATTTCTTATAGCAATGTTTGTTGTCAAGTTGTTTAGTAGCTTCCTCAAGGTACATATTCTTGTCCCATAGGACTATGTTGCCCCCCTTATCAGATGGCTTAATGATGGTATCATGCCATGTGTGGATTTCTTTTAATGCTTTTTGTTCTTGTTTGGTAAGATTAGATCTTATTTTGAAATCAGGTAGTTTTTCTATTTTTTCGCATACAATTTCATTGAATACTTGGATCTGAGGTGATAAATGGCTGGGAGGAACATATTTAGATTTATTTCTGATTTTTTGTCTCCAGTCAATTTCTGGGGATGTGTTATCTGAGTTATCATTGAGCAAGTCTTGTAGATCTTGTAAGGCTAGTTGATCTGTCATAGTCCAATCATCTCCGAGTTCTTTCTTGGCATATAGTTTTTTCAAAAGTAGCTTTCTAGTGTACAGATTTATATCTTTGACAACTTCAAATTTATTTAGTTTGTTTGTTGGACAAAAACTAAGACCTTTGGACAGAACAGAGATGTGGATTTGGTCTAGAGCATGGCTAGTTAGATTCACAATTTTTAAGTTCCCATCCTGATCTTGGAGAATGGGCTTGGCTGTCTCCTTCTTGTCTCTCTTTGAGGAGTGGTTGCTGGCTTGCGCTTGTTGGGCCTCGATTCTTGCACCTGATTGCTGCCCGGTATAGTGCGCTGCCTGCCCGTTGTTATGCCTAAAAAAGAGGACGCACTAGTAGATGTAGAGGGAGCTGATGGGTCATTAGGTGTTAAGGCCTGTGTTTGTAACCTGGTATATACTCTGGGTTGGATACTCATTTCACTGTTAATGCTTTCTATGGAAGTATCTGAGTCTGAAATATCAGTTTCACTGTCATGCTGCTGTGTTGAATTTTGATACTGATTATTATTTCGTGAGCGGGTGTTGTACCTTTTCTGCCACTTATACACCCTTTTATTTAAATAGTCAGTCTGGTCTCTTTGATATTTCTGTTTTTTTGTTTGAATGAGTTCATTTTCAAGTTTATCCAACTCTGATTGATATTGAGTATATAAGTTAGTGAATTTTTCTAAGTTTTCAAAGTTCTTTAGATTGTCATTGTAAGTTTTTATTTCTGTTTCTAAAGAAGTTATTTCATCTTCGTCTGCTTCGATTAATATCTGCATTAATGTGAATGAGCAGGTTGTCAAAGCCTTTTCCCATCTTTCTATGTGTTCTTGTTTTTTAAGATCAAACCCAGGGAACATTTTGATACGTAATCCTCTAGGGATCATTTTGTCTTGTAAGTACTTTTGAAAAAAGTGTAAGTTCCACCATCTCTTTGTGTGTTTGTATAATGTCTTATGTGACTGGCAAAGTAGATCATTGATCTGATCCTCCCCTACATTTTGAGGTGGTTCATTTGATGTATTAAAAATTGAGTTTAGATCTTGCAATCTTTTTTGTTGTCTTAGTAATAAATCATTTTGTAGACTCATTGTGGTAGTTCTCAGTAAAAGGTTCTTTAGAAAACCTAGTATTCACACTAGTTAAAAGTACAATTATGTAGGAAAAGATTTTGAACCTATTTTTTATACTTGAATTGTCTGCCTAAGTGTTTTGTTTCGTATCTTTAATTTTTGCTTGAAATAATGCAATTGTGAGAGTTATGCCTAAACACTTAAGGAGCAGTGCATAAGCATATGAAATACTCAATTTAACAAGAATAGACTATATAGGCTAAATAAACCTGATAGTCTTAAAGAAATGCTTATGTTGCACTGTGAACAATGGATTGTAGTAATTAATTCGGTAGATTACTGGAACTTGTGGTTGAGAAAGAATTTGTGTCATTAAATTAAAATATAACCTTTATTAGTTTTATTTATAAAAAAGACAGCATAAATTGTGCGTGTATGCTACCCTGGAGAGAGTTAAAAGCACACTCTCTGTTGATTATATGATACTCAGCTTGTATGATATCACTGATATAGAGTACTTGGTAAACCAGTTTTAAGACCGAGTTTATATTATAGGTGTATCTGTGTATTTATCTATCTAAGGACTGTGTGGCCTAATATCTGGCCAGTCCTAGAGATTTTCCCAAGTGGGTATTTATATATGGTATACCTATTCTACTTAAACTTAATGGTTTTTATAGATAAATAGGCTTTAAGGCACTGTGAACATCGATGTCCGGTTATATAACCAGTATATAGTGAGCTAATACCAATGTATACACTTGTAATAACATTTTCTGTGGAGACTGGGAGGTCTGGAGGATTACCTATATGGCATATAGGATTACCTATTATTATATAGGCTTCTTTTATCACATATATCCCAATAGCGGGCAGTTCTGTGTTCACTAGTGAAACCACTTACGCCAATACTCATGGTGACATCTTATGCATATCTGATACCCTACCTATATGGATGTCCAAGTAAAAAAAAAATCAAATTTTAAGAGGGCAGTATCAGACACTTACGTATTACCGCCTCAGTTCTAATTATATAATACTGTTACTCAGTATATCATCCAGACTAGTATATCCATTCCACCTGCAATTCAGGTTAATAGCGGGCAGTGTCTTAGACATTAGCACAACCGCTTAAGATCTCATTACTGAATAATATATCTTATTACACTGCTACATTGGCAGCTGTTTAATATTCATTAGGCTTGCATTCTAGGTTAACGGCGGGCATTGTCCTTGACACTACGCAACCGCTTAAGATCCCATTATTATACTGCTATATTGCCAGCTGTTTAATATCCATTAAACTTGTAACTGCGGGGTCTGTCCTAGACATGAACGCAACCGCTTTAGACCTCATTATTGCATCTTATATCTTATTATTATACTGCTACATCGGTAGCCGATACATCTGCTCTATTCGTTACTTGTATACCTTTTAACGTACTGTGTCTCCGATATTATATTATCTAGGCCTTATACTGTGAACTTTACCATTCAGAGTTAATTACCTTTTTAGATAGCATAAGCTAAAGACCTGTATCATCAGATATTGTACATACTACCAAAATAGTTAGTCTGGCCCACCGGGAACTTCTCATTTATTTTATATAGAATGTCATCTTACATTTATAGAAATTGACAATCGGAAATCTAAATAGCATGTATCTGATTTGTGTATTTATGTGGGGTATTCATTATTTAATATGCAATTATGAAAAGTTTTTAAGTAAACGACCTTCTTGTTCCTTTTAGCTATTAACACTAGAAATTTATATTTCAATCTTAATGATTATGAGTGCTAGTATGTAAATGCTTTTTGTAATGTTACTCTCACATTACCAATTTCCTGTTCAATATTGACTGTGTACAGCACCTCTCCCCTCTTAAAATACCTTATCTATTAGAGTATTAAATAAATACACTTTTGTATAATTATTTAAAATAGGGAACTACTCTTGGTAGTGCCGTTATTATTATTCCTTTGTAGTAATAATTAAGATATGTGGCTGGGTTAGGCTTGTAAAGATGACAATGAGCACTTTCAGGTCTCATAACGGGAGGAAAAACATACAATTTCCTTGGTTAAATCACAGAAAAAGGAGGCAAAATAATTAAAATATTGCAATGTTATAACTGTACATTTTATATTAGAAAATACAAAAACATACATTTTATGTTACAATCTCAATGTGGATTATGTCCCTTTGTCTTTAATTGCTAACCTAAAGAACCATCAGTGTTTTGCGTGTTAAAGGGACAGTCTACACCTTAGACATCTTAAAGTTTCCTGCTCCCTTTTATATATCATGCAGCAGTAACTGTAAAATAGTGACTATTGTTTCTGGTCACTTTGACGCACTGCCCACTGATGACATCATGATCTGGGCTGCATCTATGCCCTCTGCGGAGGAGAATTGACAGTCTGTTGAATCCAATTAGTGAGTGTCTTTAACTAGTGAAGCCTTTAATGCAGCCCAGATCTTGATGTCATAAGTGGGTCCCTTTTAAGAGACAAAAGTGCTATGTAAATTACCATTTTCCTGGACAAGGAAGTTATTTTATTCAGGTTAATTACAGTAACCAGGTTTGGCTACACCTGCTTTATTAGCCATCTAGTACCTAGTGCCATTTTACTTGGCAATACTTCAAGTCTCATTAAAGGGACTGTATACTGTAAAATAGTTTTCCCTTAATGTGTTTACAATTGCTTTTTTTACCAACTGCAGAGTAAAAAATGTATGAAAATTAGCTTTTTAAGGTTTTTTTCTGTATATGAAAGCTCTGATTTTGTGTTTTGAAGCCACAACCTAATAAAATAGGTTGAGCTTGTAGGTATAATCAGATCTCATTACTGTATCACATTGTATGCATATACCTGCTTCTTTATCTTATATCTGTCCTTAAAACAATCACCAATACTTTGAGAGAACAATGGAAAATCAACATTGTATTACCTTATCTCTGCTATATCCGACTGGGAGTGTAATTTCTTCTGCTGGCTGTGTTTACAAAGCTTATCTATACCTGGTACGCGCGGCCACAAACTTTCAGAATAGGTGGGGATACCACATGCTAAATTAACAATTTCAAATGCCAATATAAGGGTAAAGGATCTACTTGTAAACAATTTAATACACTCCAGCAGGTAAAGTGGATCATTGGGAACAAATTAAAGGGGAGAAATTTTTGAGTAAACTGTCCCTTTAACCAATCTGATTGCTGCTTTGGAGTCAGATATGTTTCTCTTTTGAGGCACAATTTTAAATCTCTTCAGTTTGGCTTTTGTTTGCATTCTTTTGGATAATCCGTATTATCAGGAATGTGTGAAAGTTTGAACTTGATAACTGGGTCTTTTTTTTTCTTCTTTTTTTTTTTTTTTTTTAACCTGTATTACAATACAAACATACTATATTTGTATCTGTTCATTTTATTCTGCAATTTACATGACCTGATGCAAAGCAAATCATGATGGAATTTTTAGAGAATGCCTGTAGGTATATTCTTGTCTGTCAATTCAAGGGTGGAGCTACTTATTTCAGTAAATGCTTTTAACAGTGTAAACACGGGAAAGCATGTTCATAGTAGTGAGCGATTTATATTTATTTTTTCTTGTTCATACCACTTGTGTCTAGGGGATACTGTACCTGCAGGAAAATGAGTTGCTACGAAACACTCCAGAAGAAATTGCTCGGTTCCTTTATAAAGGCGAAGGCTTGAATAAAACTGCCATCGGGGACTATCTGGGAGAGCGGTGAGGGATTCCTTTTGTTTCTTAGATCTCATCATTTAAAATTACCAAACTTAAATATAGTTTAATTATCTCTATTTTCTAATATAATGTAGACTGTGAAATGGTGAATTTGTGGGACTTCATTAGGCAGCAGTGTAGCCATAGAATTGTAGTTCTAACTGTAGATTTTAATTGGCAGCTAGCTGCAAGGACAAAATTCAACCACATTTAAAAAAAAAAAAATCGCATTGCAAATCAAATATTTATCACATTGCAAATGAAATGGTTAAATTCTGACCATGTACAAAATGGTAATAAATGTAAAAAAACCCACAGCATTTTCAGATATAAGTTTAATATGCAGTTAACCAATAATGTTTAAAAGTGTTTTTCTTCAATATATTTTTATAAAAGTTTTGCATCTGTTGCATTTTTTTTTTTTTTACCAGATCTCAATACACTTTAATATGTAAATCTGTCAGTACTAAATATAGAAATGAGCTTAAATGTTTTTTTGTTGTTGTTGGGTTTTTTTATCAACTAGGGAGGACTTAAACATTGCTGTTCTTCATGCTTTTGTGGATCTCCATGAGTTTACAGATCTGAATTTGGTGCAGGCGCTCAGGTCAGTTCTGCTGGTTTTGTGTAGGTGACAATGAGAAGCATTGTGACCGCAGACCGTTTGTTTTTTTGTTTTGGTATGAGCAAACACAACACAGGAAGCCTGATATAAAGAAGTAAGTGGTCAATCTAACACATTCAGAAAGCTGTTAAGCAAGGGGTGGCAGTATATTGTGTTCTGAACTAATTGGTTAATTCAGTCTACATTTTCCACGCAACATCCCTAGATTTTGGTTTCGTACAACTTTGGAAGATGGGGAAAATCTTATTCTCAGCATTCAGCTCTTTTATAATTATTTAATAGTGTATTACCATACTTAAGGGGACATTATACACTATTTATATAGCCCATCTGGATGTGTTTTTGGAAAAATGTATAGTTTTGCTTATATTTAAATACAATTGTGCTGATTTTCAGACTCCTAACCAAGCCCCAATGTTTTAGATGTATACAGACTTCATTCTGATTTTGTTTGTATAATGGGTCTTTTCATATGCAGGGGAGGGGGGGTTCTGCTATCAGCCCCTTTCAGAGGGTGTCCCAGGCTTGTCTCATTAACCGTGTTAAATTGTGATCTTCAAAGTAAGTTTTTAAAATGTTTTACACTGTATTTTTATATCAGTATTTCTGAATATTATTCTTTATATTAGTGTCTATTACATGCAGTTAAATGAAAATTGGTGTATACTGCCCCTTTAAAAAAAAAAAAAAAAATACATCTTAACTTTATTTCTTTCCTAAGATATGGTGAGTCCACAGAATCATCAATTACTAGTGGGAATATCACTCCTGGCCAGCAGGAGGAGGCAAAGAGCACCACAGCAAAGTTGCTGTATATGTCACTTCCCTTACCCATAACCTCCAGTCATTCTCTTTGCTTGCGGTGCAAGGAGGAGGTGAAGTTTTGGTGTCTGATCTACAATCAAGATTTTTTTTTTTTTTAAAGCAGTGTAGGTTTGCTCTAATCTTTCTAAAGGGTCTAGCCTTAGCCCATGTCAGTCTCTTCAGTATGGCAATGGTGGCTTTTAAGCAATCGGGAACTTGTGGGGTACAATCCTAACTGCGTTTTCCCAAAACATTTTGCTTCCCTATTTAGATAGCCTGAGTAAGTTTACTCAGTCTTTCTGTATTGCCACATGGCATCCTCTCAAACCAGGTGAGCTGTCCTGCTGATGGACAGATAAATATTGAGGTAAGTGCCATTTTTTTTTCCTTCTATGTAACAGGGGAACATTTGGCACTTATTCAGCTGAAACGCTGCAAGGGGACGTTTTTTTATTATTCCTGTCAGGGTATAGGTTTTTATGGCAGTTTTTGCAGGCACTGTTAGTGTGAGGAGTTATTTCTTTCATGTAATTAGCAAGAGTCCATGAGCTAGTGACGTATGGGATATACATTCCTACCAGGAGGGGCAAAGTTTCCCAAACCTTAAAATGCCTATAAATACATCCCTCACCACACCCACAAATCAGTTTTACAAACTTTGCCTCCTATGGAGGTGGTGAAGTAAGTTTGTGCTAGATTCTACGTTGATATGCGCTCCGCAGCAGGTTGGAGCCCGGTTTTCCTCTCAGCGTGCAGTGAATGTCAGAGGGATGTGAGGAGAGTATTGCCTATTTATATGCAATGATCTCCTTCTACGGGGTCTATTTCATAGGTTCTCTGTTATCGGTCGTAGAGATTCATCTCTTACCTCCCTTTTCAGATCGACGATATACTCTTATATATATACCATTACCTCTGCTGATTTTCATTTCAGTACTGGTTTGGCTTTCTACAACATGTAGATGAGTGTCCTGGGGTAAGTAAGTAAGCTTATTTTCTGTGACACTCTAAGCTATGGTTGGGCACTTTTATATAAAGTTCTAAATATATGTATTCAAACATTTATTTGCCTTGACTCAGGATGTTCAACATTCCTTATTTTCAGACAGTCAGTTTCATATTTGGGATAATGCATTTGAATCAATCATTTTTTCTTACCTTAAAAAATTTGACTTTTTCCCTGTGGGCTGTTAGGCTCGCGGGGGCTGAAAATGCTTCATTTTATTGCGTCATTCTTGGCGCTGACTTTTTTGGCGCAAATTTTTTTTTTCTGTTTCCGGCGTCATACGTGTCGCCGGAAGTTGCGTCATTTTTTGACGTTTTTTTGCGTCAAAAGTGTCGGCGTTCCGGATGTGGCGTCATTTTTGGCGCCAAAAGCATTTAGGCGCCAAATAATGTGGGCGTCTTATTTGGCGCTAAAAAATATGGGCGTCATTTTTGTCTCCACATTATTTAAGTCTCATTATTTATTGCTTCTGGTTGCTAGAAGCTTGTTCACTGGCATTTTTTTCCCATTCCTGAAACTGTAATTTAAGGAATTTGATCAATTTTGCTTTATATGTTGTTTTTTTTCTATTACATATTGCAAGATGTTCCACGTTGCAACTGAGTCAGAAGATACTTCAGGAAAATCGCTGCCCGGTTCTGGAGCTACCAAGCTAAGTGTATCTGCTATAAACTTTTGGTATCTGTTTCTCCAGCTGTTGTTTGTATTGCATGTCATGACAAACTTATTAATGCATACATAAGAGATTTTATTTTTAAATCCATTAAGAAGGCTATGTCTGTTATTTCTCCTTCTAGTATACATAAAAGTCTTTTAAAACTTCTCTTTTTTCAGATGAATTTTTAAATGAACATCATCATTCTGATACTGATAATGGTTCTTCTGGTTCAGAGGTTTCTGTCTCAGAGGTTGATGCTGATAAATCTTTGTATTTGTTCAAGATGGAATTTATTCGTTCTTTACTTAAAGAAGTATTAATTGCATTAGAAATAGAGGATTCTGGTCCTCTTGATACTAAATCTAAACGTTTAAATAAGGTTTTTAAATCTCCTGTAGTTATTCCAGAAGTGTTTTCTCTCCCTGATGCTATTTCTGAAGTAATTTCCAGGGAATGGAATAATTTGGGTAATTCATTTACTCCTTCTAAAACGTTTTAAGCAATTATATCCTGTGCCATCTGACAGATTAGAGTGTTTTTTGGGACAAAATCCCTAAGGTTAATGGGGCTGTCTCTACTCCTGCTATATTTTTAGCGGATGTTGCTGCAGCTTCAACTTTTTGGTTAGAAGCTTTAGCGCAACAAGTAACAGATCATAATTTTAAAGCATTATTATTATTCTATAACATGCTAATAATTTTATTTGTGATACCATCTTTTGATATCATTAGAGTTGATGTCCGGTATATGTCTCTAGCTATTTTAGCTAGAAGAGCTTTATGGCTTAAAACTTGGAATGCTGATATGTCTTCTAAGTCTACTTTGCTATCCCTTTCTTTCCAGGGTAATAAATTATTCGGTTCTCAGTTGGATTCTATTATCTCAACTGTTACTGGAGGGAAGGGAACTTTTTTACCAAAGGATAAAAAAATCTAAGGTAAATTTAGGTCTAATAATCGTTTTCGTTCCTTTCCTCACAACAAGGAACAAAAGCCTGATCCTTCATCCTCAGGAGCGGTATCAGTTTGGAAACCATTTCCAGTTTGGAATATATCCAAGCCTTATAGAAACCTAAAGCCAGCGCCTAAGTACCCATGAAGGTGCGGCCCTCATTCCAGCTCAGCTGGTATGGGGCAGATTACGTTTTCTTCAAAGAAATTTGGATCAATTCCGTTCACAATCTCTGGTTTCAGAACATTGTTTCAGAAAGGTACAGCATTGGCTTCAAGTTAAGGCCTCCTGCAAAGAGATTTTTTTCTTTCCCGTGTCCCAGTAAACCCAGCAAAGGCTCAGCATTTCTGAAATGTGTTTCAGATCTAGAGTTGGCTGGAGTAATTATGCCAGTTCTAGTTCTGGAACAGGGGCTGGGGTTTTATTCTATCTCTTCATTGTACCAAAGAAGGTCAATTCCTTCAGACCAGTTCCGGATCTATCAATATTGAATCGTTATGTAAGGATACCAACATTCAAGATGGTAACTGTAGGACTATCCTGCCTTTTGTTTAGCAAGGGCATTACATGTCTACAATAGATTTACAGGATGCATATCTGCATATTCCGATTCATCCAGATCACTTTTAGTTTATGAGATTCTCTTTTTAGACAAGCATTACCAGTTTTGTGGCTCTACCGTTTGGCCTAGCATCAGCTCCAAGAATTTTTTCAAACGTTCTCGGTGCCCTTCTGTCTGTAATCAGAGAACAGGGTTTTGGTATTTCCTTATTTGGACGATATCTTGGTACTTGCTCAGTCTTCACATTTTCGCAGAATCTCATACGAATCGACTTGTGTTGTTTCTTCAAGATCATGGTTGGAGGATCAATTTACCTAAAAGTTCATTGATTCCTCAGACAAGGGTAACCTTTTTAGGTTTCCAGATAGATTCAGTGTCTATGACTCTGTCCTTGTCAGACAAGAGAAGTTTAACATTGATATCAGCTTGTCGAAACCTTCAGTCACAATCATTCCCTTTGGTAGCCTTATGCATGGAAATTTTAGGTCTTAGGACTGCCGCATCGGATGCGATCTCCTTTGCTCGTTTTCACATGCGACCTCTTCAGCTCTGTATGCTGAACCAATGGTGCAGGGATTACACAAAGATATCTCAATTAATATCTTTAAACCGATTATACGACACTCTCTGACGTGGTGGACAGATCACCATCGTTTAGTTCAGGGGGCTTCTTTGTTCTTCCGACCTGGACTATAATCTCAACAGATGCAAGTCTTACAGGTTGAGGAGCTGTGTGGGGGTCTCTGACAGCACAAGGGGTTTGGGAATCTCAGGAGGTGAGATTACCGATCAATATTTTGGAACTCCGTGCAATTTTCAGAGCTCTTCAGTCTTGGCCTCTTCTGAAGAGAGAGTTGTTCATTTGTTTTCAGATAGACAATGTCACAACTGTGGCATACATCAATCATCAAGGAGGGACTCGCAGTCCTCTGGCTATGAAAGAAGTATCTCGAATTTTGGTTTGGGCGGAATCCAGCTCCTGTCTAATCTCTGCGGTTCATATCCCAGGTATAGACAATTGGGAAGCGGATTATCTCAGTCGCCAAACGTTGCATCCGGGCGAATGGTCTCTTCACCCAGAGGTATTTCTTCAGATTGTTCAAATGTGGGAACTCCCAGAAATAGATCTGATGGCTTCTCATCTAAACAAGAAACTTCCCTGGCATCTGTCCAGATCCCGGGATCCTCGGGCGGAGGCAGTGGATGCATTATCACTTCCTTGGAAGTATCATCCTGCCTATATCTTTCCGCCTCTAGTTCTTCTTCCAAGAGTATTCTCCAAGATTCTAAAGGAATGCTCGTTTGTCCTGCTGGTAGCTCCAGCATGGCCTCACAGGTTTTGGTATGCGGATCTTGTCCGGATGGCCTCTTGCCAGCTGATGACTCTTCCGTTAAGAACAGACTTTCTGTCGCAAGGTCCTTTCTTCCATCAGGATCTCAAATCCTTAAATTTTAAGGTATGGAGTTTGAACGCTTGATTCTTGGTCAAAGAGGTTTCTCTGACTCTGTGATTGATACTATGTGACAGGCTCGTAAATCTGTATCTAGAGAGATATATTATAGAGTCTGGAAGACTTATATTTCTTAGTGTCTTTCTCATCATTTTTCTTGGCATTCTTTTTGAATACCGAGAATTTTACAGTTTCTTCAGGATGGTTTAGATAAAGGTTTGTCCGCAAGTTCCTTGAATGGACAAATCTCTGCTCTTTCTGTTCTTTTTCACAGAAAGATTGCTAATCTTCCTGATATTCATTGTTTTGTACAAGCTTTGGTTCGTATAAAACCTGTCATTAAGTCAATTTCTCCTCCTTGGAGTTTGAATTTGGTTCTGGGGGCTCTTCAAGCTGCTCCTTTTGAACCCATGTATTCTTTGGTCATTATATTACTTTCTTGGAAAGTTTTGTTTCTTTTGGCCATCTCTTCTGCCAGAAGAGTCTCTGAATTATCTGCTCTTTCTTGTGAGTCTCCTTTTCTGATTTTTCATCAGGATAAGGCGGTGCTGCAAACTTCTTTTGAATTTTTTTACCTAAGGTTGTGAATTCTAACAACATTAGTAGAGAAATTGTGGTTCCTTCATTATGTCCTAATCCTATGAATTCTAAGGAGAAATCATTGCATTCTTTGGATGCTGTTAGAGCTTTGTATTATTATGTTGAAACTACTAAGTCTTTCCGAAAGACTTCTAGTCTATTTGTCATCTTTTCCGGTTCTAGAAAAGGCCAGAAAGCTTCTGCCATTTCTTTGGCATCTTGGTTGAAATCTTTATTTCATCATGCCTATGTCGAGTCGGGTAAAACTCTGCCTCAAAGGATTACAGCTCATTCTACTAGGTCAGTTTCTACTTCCTGGGCGTTTAGGAATGAAGCTTCGGTTGATCAGATTTGCAAAGCAGCAACTTGGTCCTCTTTGCATACTTTTACTAAATTCTACCATTTTTGATGTGTTTTCTTCTTCTGAAGCAGTTTTTGGTAGAAAAGTACTTCAGGCAGTGGTTTCAGTTTGAATCTTCTGTTTATGTTTTCATTAAACTTTATTTTGGGTGTGGATTATTTTCAGCAGGAATTGGCTGTCTTTATTTTATCCCTCCCTCTCTAGTGACTCTTGCGTGGAAAGATCCACATCTTGGGTAGTCATTATCCCATACGTCACTAGCTCATGGACTCTTGCTAATTACATGAAATAAAACATAATTTATGTAAGAACTTACCTGATAAATTCATTTCTTTCATATTAGCAAGAGTCCATGAGGCCCACCCTTTTTTTTGTGGTGGTTATGATTTTTTTGTATAAAGCACAATTATTCCAATTCCTTATTTTTTATGCTTTCGCACTTTTTTCTTATCACCCCACTTCTTGGCTATTCGTTAAACTGATTTGTGGGTGTGGTGAGGGGTGTATTTATAGGCATTTTAAGGTTTGGGAAACTTTGCCCCTCCTGGTAGGAATGTATATCCCATACGTCACTAGCTCATGGACTCTTGCTAATATGAAAGAAATGAATTTATCAGGTAAGTTCTTACATAAATTAGGTTTTATTTTATTGATGGCTCAATGAGTATCCATTTTTAGTAACAGATTATGTACTTTTTTGGGGGGGTTATTGTTTTTGTCAGTTGTAGGACCGCCCCTTTTAGGGAGGTTCTGATTCTGTGATGTCAGGTTTTTTTGCACTTTTTTTTACTTCCTGTTAGAATGAGGTGCCCATGTTTCAGATGGCTCTGCTGTTTAGAAGGCTTCTTTACTGCGGGTTGCAGGAAAGGTAGGGCACCTCCAGTAATTCTGCTGAGGTGTAGAGTGTTGCCTGGGTATGTTTTCTTGATTTGGTAAATTTAAAGGGAACATTTATTTAAGAACTTTTTTTTGGTTCTATATTATATCCTTTTTGTTAAAAGACAAAAAAAAAAGTTAAATTTATTTTTTATTTGCTTCTTTTTGTATTATGGATCAGGAGGCAGTGCAGGATGTTACCTGTAGCTTATGTTTTGATGCCCAGGTGGAACCCCCAGTACCTTTTTGTTCATGTATTGAAAGAACTTTAGATTATAGAAATAGACTTTTTGACCCTGAGCCATCATTAGCTAAGGCGGATGCTTTTCAGGAGCCTCCTGTTTCAGATGTGTCGCAGCTTTCTCCTCGAGCGTCCCCATCCTATTCATGTGCAGATGCAGTGCCCTGCGTTTCCTCTCATGTTTCATAGGGAGTTATTTTGCAAGATATTACTGCCCAGGTATCTTCGGCAGTATCTGAGGCGCTGTCTGCTTTTCCCATGCTGCAGGGAAAAATGCAAAAGGAAATTTTAAAGAAACAGTAAGTAAGGTTTCTGATCCTGAAATGGCTAATCAAAGTATTTCCTCTCAGAAGTCTCAGGATGAAGATTCTTCGGGTGCATCTGAGGGTGAAATTTCGGATTCAGGCAGTATTATTCCTTCTACTAATGCTGAAGTTGTGTGGAAAGCTTGCTCAACTAAAAATTGGTTTAAACATTTATTTTTTTCTGTACTTCTGATTTCGCAAATGCTATTAAATGTTATTTGAATCTTTATCTAGGAGATGTCTTTCAGAGGTCATAAAATCAAGGATTTATGTATTTTCCCCACTCTGCAGTCTTCTGTCCGGCCAACAGTAAGCTCTAGTGGCCGGTGGATAGCTTAGCCATCTTGCAACCAGGAGGTTGGGAGTTTGGATTTAGCTGAAGTTAATATTTCTTCACTTTTCTGTGACCCTGTGTATGGAGGAAATTGGTCTGATGGTATTCCATGGATATCATTCCTTTTACTATTTTCCATGACATGGAGAACTTTCAGATCTGTCTTAAAGGATAGATTTAGATCAGATGACAAGAGACTTTCTTCCGAAGTATTATTTCAGGAGTATCTATCTCCGGGCGCATGCTTCTGGAGATATTCCTGGGTGATGTGACTACGGATGCCAACCTGCTGGGCTGGTAAACTGTCTGGGTCTTGTTTAAGGATTATGGACACGAAGTGTCTGCTCTCCTCTTTAAACATCTTGGAGTTGAGAGCACTTTGAGAGCACTCTGACTTGACCTCAGTCGTCCCTAGCTTGGTTACAGTCGGACAATATCACCTCAAGGGTTTATATCAACCATTAGGGAGGAACTTAGGGGTTCCTTAGCCATGTAGCAGGTGACTTCTATTGTTCAGTGGATGGAAGCTCACATTTGCTGTCGGTCATCCACTTTCCAAGGGTGGGGAAAATTGGGAGTTGGACTTCTAAACAGACTGATAATTCTAGGGAGTGAGCATTTCCATCCGGAAGTGTTCTCTAGGTAGACCCTCACATGGGGGGTTTCAGGAGTTGGCTTCTGTGGGCGTTTCGACAGGACGCCAAGTTTCAAAGGTATGGTTTATAGTCATGTGATCCGCAGACCGTCCTGATAGATGTTCTGACGTTTTTCTTGGTTTTCAGTCTTGCATACATTTTTTTTTTTTTCCTTTCTTTTCTTCTTCCTCTTTTTGTTCTCTTTCCACAAGTCATTACTTGTATTTTCAGGTGAGAGCGGCAGTGATTTTATTAGCCCCTGCGTGGCCTCACAGACCTAGTGGAAATGTCGTCTCTCCACCTCGGAGACTACCTCTGAGGAAGGACTTCTGATTCTTGGTCTTTTCCTTCATCTAAATCTCTGAAGCTGACTGCTTGAAGATTGGACGCTTAGTTTTGTCTAAGCGGGGGTTTTTCTGAATTTTTTATCCTTTCTCCAGGGTGGTTTGGAGAAGGGTTTGTCAATGGAGAAAACTGACCCTTCAGGGTACTGACTGTCTTTTTTGCTACTTAAGCATCTGGTGGACGTGCCAGATGTGCAATCTTTTTGTCCGGCACTGGTCTACATTAGGCCTGTGTTTAAGTTGGTTGCTCCCCCTTAGGGTTTTACCCTTGTTCTTAAAGGTTTGCAGTAGGCTCTGTTTGAGCCTTTACTTTCCATAGACATTAAGTTGTTATCTTGGAAGGTTTGTTTCTCATTGTTATCTTTTCTGCTTGGAGAGTCTCTGAGCTCTGTTTTGCAGTGTGATTCGTCTTATGTTTTCTTTCATACAGTTAAGGCGGTTATTCGTACTAGTTAGGTTTTCTTCCTAAGTGGTTTTTCGGATAGATATATTAATCAGAAAATTGTTGTTCCTTCTGTGTCCTTATCTATCTTCTCATAAGGAACATTTCTTGCACAACTTTGATGTTGTGCGTGCTTTTATTTTCTATCTATAGGCGACTAAGGATTGTCGCCAGTTTGCTGTTTGTTTCTCTGGGAAACGTAAAGGTCAGAAAGCTTCAGATACTTTTTCTTTCTCTTTGGTTGAGTAGTATAATTTGATATTTTTGTCTTGGCTGAGGCTTCTTTTTTGAGAGAGGTTCTTCATGCAGTGGTGCCTTCTGTTTAGGTTGCCTGTCTTGTCCCTCCCTAATCATCTGTGTCCTCTAGCTTGGGTGTTGGTTTCCACTAGTAATGGATGATTCCATGGACTCGCCATATCTTAGGAAAGGAAACATAATTTATGCTTACCTGATAAATTTATTTATTTCCGGATATGGTGAGTCCACGGCCCACCCTTTATTTTAAGACCTCAGGCACCTCTACACCTTTGTGTTATCATCTTTTTCCATTTTCCTTTGTCTGAATGACTGGAGGTTATGGGTAAGTGAAGTGATATATATATATATATATATATATATATATATAACATCTTTGCTGTGGTGCTCTTTGCCGCCTCCTGCTGGCCAGGAGTGATATTTCCACTAGTAATTGATGATTCCGTGGACTCGCCATATCCGGAAATAAATACATTTATCAGGTAAGCATAAATTATGATTTACGGTTGCAATACAAACATCCTAGTTCTTATCCTTACTACAGAATTAATAAGGAATATACTGGGCATGTGAAATAGGCAACGTTTTTTTGTTGGTTTTTAAAGATCCTTGGCCCAATGTTTTTGTATTTATCTGTATAAAATGTGATAAATTAGACTATACGTATGAAATAATAAAATGAATATTCTTGACTGGCAATTTTTTTTTTTTATATATATTATATATAAATGTTGATGGATGTGTGTAGCTTGTGACCTTTATCTTAGTTTTTTTTTTTAGCTCTTGTTGGATTTAGTTTTCAGTCTTTTTTGGTACTATAGCCGTTTCTTTTTGCTTTCTTTATCCAGGCAATTTCTTTGGAGCTTCAGATTGCCAGGAGAGGCTCAAAAAATTGACCGCATGATGGAGGCATTTGCACAAAGATACTGCATGTGTAACCCTGGTGTCTTCCAGTCAACAGGTACAAGTACTAAGCCTACAAACAGTTTAAGAAATCCTAGACTAAGAACAGCAAACCTAGATCTGTACAAATACAGATCTTAGTGTGCAGCACTTTCACTAGAAGAAATCCGGCTACAAAAAGAGCCTAATGCCACCAACGGCTACCTCCTTCCCCATTTGAATTGTCACAAATGTATCCAAATGCAAGTGCCTAATTGAGTATATAAAAATACAGATGTATATTGTCATTCTCATTTCTCCCTATCTCGTGCTTCTCTCCACTTTATTTGCAGACACGTGCTATGTTTTGTCATTTGCGGTCATCATGTTAAACACTAGTCTTCACAATCCCAATGTTCGTGACAAGCCCGGCGTTGAAAGATTTATTTCTATGAACAGGGGCATCAATGATGGAGGTGACCTCCCTGAGGAACTACTACGGGTAATGGAAACCGATTCTTAAGTCATTATGACATCTTTGATCATATTCGTGCTAGTGTGTAGTGACGTGTATTAATCTTGGTTTTGTTTTGTTTTTTGTTTAAAATAAACTTTATAGTAGAATGTGTATTAATCTTGTCTTTTTGTTTTTAATATAAACTAGTGTCAAATTTATCAAATCACTTACTGGTTCAGTATTACTTTTATATAAAACAGGATATTTTATTTCTGCCCTAATTTCATTCATTTTAGAACAGTTTCTAAAAATACAATGTTTACATTTATATAGAACTTCTTCTTCTTTGTTTAGTGAGTTATTTCTAGTGCTATACATACTATATATATTAAATGTGTGTGTGCTTTTCTCCAACATTGGTGTGTACGGTCCACGGCGTCATCCTTACTTGTGGGAAATATCTCTTCCCCAACAGGAAATGGCAAAGAGTCCCAGCAAAAGCTGTCCATATAGTCCCTCCTAGGCTCCGCCCACCCCAGTCATTCTCTTTGCCGTTGCACAGGCAAAATTTCCACGGAGATGGTTAAGAGTATGTGGTGTTTAGTTGTAGTTTTTTATTCTACTATCAAGCGTTTATTTTAAAATAGTGCTGGTATGTACTATTTACTCTGAAACAGAAAAAGATTTAGAGTTCTGTTTGTGAGAGGAAGATGATTTTAGCAGCAGTAACTAAAATCGTTTGCTGTTTCCACATAGGACTGTTGAGATGAAGTAACTTCAGTTGGGGGAAACAGTTAGCAGACTTTTCTGCTTAAGGTATGACTAGCCATATTTCTAACAAGACTGTGTAATGCTGGAAGGCTGTCATTTCCCCTCATGGGGACCGGTAAGCCATTTTCTTAGTCTCAAACAGAATAAAGGGCTTAATATGGGCTATAAAACTGGTAGACACTTTTATGGGCAAAATCGATTGCTTTATTTGGGCATTTTATACATGTTTATGTTTGAAATTCACACTTATAAGCTTGGGGAATGTTTTTTAACGTCAGGCACTGAGTTAGACACCTTTCCAGTCAGGAAGGGCCTTCCCAGTTGTAGGCTGAGCCTCATTTTCGCGCCATTACTGCGCAGTTACTTTTGAGAGCAAGACATGCAGATGCATGTGTGTGGATCTGAAAGTAGTTGGAAAGGTTCCTAGAAGGCTTCATTTGGAATCGTATTCCCCCCCTGGGTTTGGTAAAGTCGCAGCAAAGGCTGTAGCTGGGACTGTAGAGGGGTTAAAACTTTGGTGTGCAATACTTTTAATGCTTTAAGACACTGTGGTGAAAATTTGGTAAAGTTTGAACAATTCCTTCATACTTTTTCACATATTTAGTAATAAAGTGTGCACTGTTTAAAATTTAAAGAGACAGTAACGTTTTTGTACTTTATTGACAAGTTTAAGCCTGTTTAACATGTCTGTACCTTCAGATAAGCTATGTTCTATATGTATGAAAGTCAATGTGTCTCCCCCTTCAAAATTGTGTGATAATTGTGCCATAGCGTCCAAACAAAGTAAGGACAGTACTGCCACAGATAGTAAAGTTGCCCAAGATGATTCATCAGATGAAGGGAGTAGACATAGTTCTACATCATCTCCTTCTGTGTCTATGCCAGTTTTGCCCACGCAGGAGGCCCCTAGTACTTCTAGCGCGCCAATGCTTATTACTATGCAACAATTGACGGCAGTAATGGATAACTCTATAGCAAATATTTTATCCAAAATGCCTGCATATCAGAGAAAGCGCGATTGCTCTGTTTTAAACACTGAAGAGCAGGAGGGTGCTGATAATTGCTCTGTCATACCCTCACACCAATCTGAAGGGGCCATGAGGGAGGTTTTGTCAGATGGGGAAATTTCAGATTCAGGTAGAATTTCTCAACAGGCTGAACCTGATGTTGTGACATTTAAATTTAAATTAGAGCATCTCCGCGCACTGCTTAAGGAGGTGTTATCTACTCTGGATGATTGTGACAACCTGGTCATTCCAGAAAAATTATGCAAGATGGACAAGTTCCTAGAGGTTCCGGTGCACCCCGACGCTTTTCCTATACCCAAGCGGGTGGCGGACATAGTGAATAAGGAGTGGGAGAAGCCCGGCATACCTTTTGTCCCCCCTCCTATATTTAAGAAATTATTTCCTATGGTCGACCCCAGAAAGGACTTATGGCAGACAGCCCCTAAGGTCGAGGGGGCAGTTTCTACTCTAAACAAGCGCACTACTATTCCTATCGAGGATAATTGTGCTTTCAAAGATCCTGTGGATAAAAAATTGGAGGGTTTGCTTAAAAAGGTTTTTGTACAGCAAGGTTACCTCCTGCAACCCATTTCGTGCATTGTTCCTGTCACTACAGCAGCGTGGTTCTGGTTCGAGGAACTAGAATAGTCGCTCAGTAGAGAGACTCCGTATGAGGAGGTTATGGACAGAGTTCACGCACTCAAGTTGGCTAATTCTTTTATTTTAGATGCCGCTTTGCAATTAGCTAGATTAGCGGCGAAAAATTCAGGGTTTGCAATTGTGGCGCGCAGAGCGCTTTGGCTAAAGTCTTGGTCAGCGGATGTATCTTCCAAGACAAAATTGCTTAATATCCCCTTCAAGGGTAAAACTCTCTTTGGGCCAGAATTGAAAGAGATTATCTCAGACATCACTGGAGGAAAGGGCCACGCCCTCCCACAAGATAGGCCTTTCAAAGCCAAGAATAAGTCTAATTTTCGTTCCTTTCGCAATTTCAGGAACGGACCGGCCTCCAATTCAGCATCCTCTAAACAAGAGGGTAATGCTTCACAAACCAAACCAGCCTGGAAACCGATGCAAGGCTGGAACAAGGGTAAGCAGGCCAAGAAGCCTGCTGCTGCTAACAAAACAGCATGAAGGAGTAGCCCCCGATCTGGGACCGGATCTAGTAGGGGGCAGACTCTCTCTCTTTGATCAGGCTTGGGCAAGAGATGTTCAGGATCCCTGGGCACTAGAAATAGTCTCTCAGGGTTATCTTCTGGAATTCAAGGAATTACCCCCAAGGGGAAGGTTCCACATGTCTCACTTATCCTCAAACCAAATAAAGAGACAGGCATTCTTACATTGTGTAGAAGACCTGTTAAAAAAGGGAGTGATACACCCAGTTCCAACGGCGGAACAGGGAATGGGATTTTACTCAAATCTGTTTGTAGTTCCCAAAAAAGAGCGAACTTTCAGACCAATTCTGGATTTAAAGATCCTAAACAAATTTCTCAGAGTTCCATCGTTCAAAATGGAAACCATTCGAACTATTCTACCTACAATCCAGGAAGGTCAATTTATGACTACCGTGGATCTAAAGGATGCGTATCTACATATTCCTATCCACAAGGATCATCATCAGTTCCTAAGGTTCGCCTTTCTGGCCAAACATTACCAGTTTGTGGCCCTCCCATTCGGGTTAGCCACTGCTCCAAGGATTTTCACAAAGGTACTCGGGTCCCTTCTAGCGGTTCTAAGACCAAGGGGCATTGCAGTAGTACCTTACTTGGACGACATTCTGATACAAGCGTCGTCTCTCTCAAAGGCAAAGGCTCACACAGACATCGTTCTGGCCTTTCTCAGATCTCACGGATGGAAGGTGAACATAGATAAAAGTTCCCTGTCTCAGTCGACAAGAGTTCCTTTCTTGGGAACAATAATAGATTCTTTAGAAATGAGGATTTTCCTGACAGAAGTCAGAAAGTCAAAACTTCTAAACGCTTTTCAAGTTCTTCATTCTATTCCACGTCCTTCCATAGCTCAGTGCATGGAAGTAGTAGGGTTGATGGTTGCAGCAATGGACATAGTTCCTTTTGCGCGAATTCATCTAAGACCATTACAACTGTGCATGCCTAGACAGTGGAATGGGGACTATACAGACTTGTCTCTAATGATTCAAGTAGATCAGAAGACCAGAGATTCACTCCGTTGGTGGCTGACCCTGGACCATCTGTCCCAGGGAATTAGCTTCCGCAGACCAGAGTGGGTCATTGTCACGACCGACGCCAGTCTAGTGGGCTGGGGCGCGGTCTGGAAATCCCTGAAGGCTCAGGGACTATGGTCTCGGGAAGAGTCTCTTCTCCCGATAAACATTCTGGAACTGAGAGCGATATTCAATGCTCTCAGGGCTTGGCCTCAACTAGCAAAGGCCAGATTTATAAGATTCCAATCAGACAACATGACGACTGTTGCTTATATCAATCATCAGGGGGGAACAAGGAGTTCCCTGGCGATGAGAGAAGTGACCAAAATAATAAAATGGGCGGAGGATCACTCCTGCCACCTATCTGCGATCCACATCCCAGGAGTGGAAAACTGGGAGGCGGATTATCTGAGTCGTCAGACATTCCATCCGGGGGAGTGGGAACTTCACCCGGAGATCTTTGCCCAATTAACTCAATTATGGGGCATTCCAGACATGGATCTGATGGCGTCTCGTCAGAACTTCAAGGTTCCTTGCTACGGGTCCAGATCCAGGGATCCCAAGGCGACTCTAGTGGATGCACTAGTAGCGCCTTGGACCTTCAACCTAGCCTATGTGTTTCCACCGTTTCCTCTCATTCCCAGGCTGGTAGCCAGGATCAAGCAGGAGAGGGCCTCGGTGATCTTGATAGCTCCTGCGTGGCCATGCAGGACTTGGTATGCAGACCTGGTGAATATGTCATCGGTTCCACCATGGAAGCTACCTTTGAGACAGGATCTTCTTGTACAGGGTCCATTCGAACATCCAAATCTGGTCTCCCTCCAGCTGACGGCTTAGAAATTGAACGCTCGATTCTATCAAAGCGTGGGTTTTCAGATTCTGTGATAGATACTCTGGTTCAAGCCAGAAAACCGGTAACTAGAAAAATTTACCATAAAATATGGAAAAGATATATCTGCTGGTGTGAATCCAAGGGATTCTTATGGAATAAGATCAAAATTCCTAAGATCCTTTCCTTTCTACAAGAAGGTTTGGATAAAGGATTATCAGCGAGTTCTCTAAAGGGACAGATTTCTGCTTTATCTGTCTTGTTACACCAACGACTGGCAGTTGTGCCAGATGTTCAAGCATTTGTTCAGGCTCTGGTTAGGATCAAGCCTGTATACAGACCTTTGACTCCTCCCTGGAGTTTAAATCTAGTTCTTTCAGTTCTCCAAGGGGTTCCGTTTGAACCTTTGCATTCCATAGATATTAAGTTGTTATCTTGGAAAGTTTTGTTTTTGGTTGCTATTTCTTCTGCTAGAAGAGTTTCAGAGTTATCTGCTCTGCAGTGTTCTCCGCCCTATCTGGTGTTCCATTCAGATAAGGTTGTTTTGCGTACTAAGCCTGGTTTTCTTCCAAAGGTTGTTTCCAACAAAAATATTAACCAGGAGATAGTTGTACCTTCTTTGTGTCCGAATCCAGTTTCAAAGAAGGAACGTTTGTTACACAATTTAGTCCGTGCTCTAAAATTCTATTTAGAAGCTACAAAAGAGTTCAGACAAACATAGTCTATTCTGGTAAAAGGAGAGGTCAAAAAGCGACTTCTACCTCTCTTTCCTTTTGGCTTAAAAGCATCATCCGATTGGCTTACGAGACTGCCGGACTGCAGCCTCCTGAAAGAATCACAGCTCACTCTACTAGGGCTGTGGCTTCCACATGGGCCTTCAAGAACGAGGCTTCTGTCAATCAGATATGTAAAGCAGCAACTTGGTCTTCACTGCACACTTTTGCCAAATTTTACAAATTTGATACTTTTGCTTCTTCGGAGGCTATTTTTGGGAGAAAGGTTTTGCAAGCCGTGGTGCCTTCTGTTTAGGTAACCTGATTTGCTCCCTCCCTTCATCCGTGTCCTAAAGTTTTGGTATTGGTTCCCACAAGTAAGGATGACGCCGTGGACCGGACACACCAATGTTGGAGAAAACAGAATTTATGCTTACCTGATAAATTACTTTCTCCAACGGTGTGTCCGGTCCACGGCCCGCCCTGGTTTTTTAATCAGGTTTGATGAATTATTTTCTCTAACTACAGTCACCACGGCACCCTATAGTTTCTCCTGTTTTTTTCTCCTGTCCGTCGGTTGAATGACTGGGGTGGGCGGAGCCTAGGAGGGACTATATGGACAGCTTTTGCTGGGACTCTTTGCCATTTCCTGTTGGGGAAGAGATATTTCCCACAAGTAAGGATGACGCCGTGGACCGGACACACCGTTGGAGAAAGTAATTTATCAGGTAAGCATAAATTCTGTTTTTTTTTTTTTTTTTTTTTTCAAGAAAGTCTCATGATTTAGAAGTGATTTTATTTTTCATTGTACGTTTACAGGTTTGTAATCTGTAGAACAATACTTCACAGGTGTTCAGTATTCTATATCTGCATATTTAATACAGAGACATTACAGTGGGGTCTTTTTGTAATCCTGATTTTAAATGTATACTGGAAACATCATATTCCCAATAATTTTCCAAAACAAGTTAGATAAGGGAGAAGGTTAATACATATTTTAAATACATGCAGAAAGAAAAGAGCTCTACCAGGTATAAACAGCTCAGCAGCTTGTTCTATGGCGAGTTGCCACCTAGGAGCAGCCTCTTTTAGCCCAATTGTGCTTTTCACAAAGGAGAACTTTCCTGTAGTATATCAGTCTGATCCTGCCTAACAACAAGGTCAGTGCACCCCCGAAATAAGCAATCCTCCTCTGAATTAGGAGCATGGTAACCCCAGACGATCGTTCTGGCCTTCCATGGGCCTAGTCAGTGAGGTGCAGCCATATTCCTTTTTACAATAAGTTTTAGCTGATATGCCATCTGCTAGCGCAACTGTAAAACTTTGCTAGCTAGTTTAACTGGGCTGTGAGCAGAGCACGTAGGGCAATGTGTGTTGGCCCAAAATGTAGTTGCCTACCCGCCTACAACAACACAGCTGTCAGCATTGCACTACCGCATATAACTGGGCTGTAATTGGTGCAACTGTCCGTGCCATGCTAGCAGATGTAACCAGTCAGGGGACGGAAGACTGAATATAATAGGTGGGGGGGGGGCAATATCTAGGAGCTCAGAATATTTTTGGGCATCCAAGGGCTCCTGAGGTAAATAGAGCACTGCTGTAGAAAATTAGTTTCACCTAAAGGGACATTAAACACTTGGGGCTAGACTGCTAGTGGAGGGCTAGTTTGCACATACTTGCGCACTCAAATGTGCGCTGGTATTTACAAGTTGAGAAGGTAGTATGTCGTGCAGCGCTGGGTATATATATACATACACAGTGGATATAAAAAGTCTACACACTTTATATAATTCATTCCCCTTTTTGTTATGGATTGGATCTGTGCTCCCATCAGTAATGACGCTACTTTTAGCTTGGAATAGTGCATAAACAGTATATCTTGTAATCAGATAGGACAGCTTATCCATTCTGTTTTCTGCTTCACGTTAGGATGACATGTATGTTATTCTCCTGGTAGATCTAGAGCAGTCCTCTCCCTCCATATGTTTCAGTCTTTGAATTCTCCCTACTTCACATACAGTATACTTTTATTATAGAGGAAAAGCGGGCTCAAGAAGTAAAAGCAGCTCATGAGACTTTATTAAACTTATAAAAAAGAGGTTCTCATTTAAAGATCCAAAAGTGGTCTTTCCTATTAGAAATAGCTCCCTGTATATGGTTATGAATCTTTAGTTGGGTCCAATAGTGGCCTCTTTTATCATCTAGGGAGCATACAGAATATTAGGCATTATACCTTCATACCATGCTTTTGAATTTTCTTTTCAGAAATGCACTGTTTCCATACAGAACTGTTATATGATACCTGTATTTCACTATTGTTGCATTCTGTTTATTTTATTCCATGTATGCCTTACTCAGGACCTCAATAAAAAAAAAAAAAAAAAAAAGTCTACACACCCCTGTTAAAATGTCAGGTTTCTGTGATGTAAAAAAATGAGACAAAGATAAATCAATTCAGAACTTTTTTCCCCTTTAATGTGACCTATAAACTACAACTCAATTGAAAAACAAACTGAAATCTTTTAGGTAAAGGGAAATAAAAATAAACTAAAATAATATGGTTGCATAAGTGTGAACACCCTTAAACTAATACTTAATTGAAGCACCTTTTGATTTTATTACAGCACTGTCTTTTTGGGTATGAGTTTTTCAGCATGGCACATCTTGACTTGGCAAGATTTGCCCACTCTTCTTTGCAAAAACACTCTAAATCTGTCAGAATGCGAGGGCATCTCCTGTGCACAGCCCTCTTCAGGTCACCCCACAGATTTTGAATTGAATTCAGGTCTTGGCTCTGGCTGGGCTATCCCAAAACTTTAATCTTCTTCTGGTGAAGCCATTCCTTTGTTGATTTGGATGTATGCTTTGGGTCGTTGTCATGCTGAAAGATGAAGTTCTTCTTCATGTTCAGCTTTCTAGCAGAAGCCTGAAGGTTTTGTGCCAATATTGTCTGGTATTTGGAACTGTTCATTATTCCCTCTACCTTGACTAAGGCTCCAGTTCCAGCTGAAGAAAAACACAGAAAACACAAAAAAATTTGATAACACATTATCAAAATTTTTTGTAATGTACTTTCATTCAGTCAATTACATTGTATATTCCACATTCTTTATATGTGGAATATATGTTTCTTCTACAAGATACGAAGAGTCCATGGATTCCTCCTGCTTACAGGAAGTGGCAAAGAGCACCACAGCAGAGCTGTCTATATAGCTCTCCCTTGACTCCACCCCCTAGTCATTCTCTTTGCCTATGCTAGTAATAGGAAGGGTAAAGTGATAGTGGTGATGAAATTATAGTTTTAATTTCTCCTACATTGGTGTATCCGGTCCACGGCTTCATCCTTACTTGTGGGATATTCTCAATCCCTACAGGAAGTGGCAAAGAGAGCACACAGCAGAGCTATCCATATAGCTCCCCTCAGGCTCCGCCCCCCCAGTCATTCTCTTTGCCGCTCTAACTAGTAGCATCTTCACGGGGGTGGTAAAGAGTATGTGGTGTTAGTTGTAGTTTTTTTATTTCTTCTATCAATAGTTTATTTTAAAATAGTGCCGGCTTGTACTATTTACTCTGCAGCAGAAAGTGATAGATTTCTGCAAAGAGGAATATGATTTTAGCACCAGTAACTAAAATCCATTGCTGTTCCCACGCAGGACTGTTGAAACCAGAGAACATCAGTTGGGGGGAACAGTTTGCAGGCTTAACTGCTTCAGTTATGATCAGTCATTTTTCTAATAAGACCATGTAATGCTAGAAGACTGTCGGAAATTCCCTCTGGGATAGGTAAGCCATTTTTCTTAGACTCTGTATAAAATGATGGCTTATATTTAGGGCTCTATGCTGGTTGACACTATTGTGGACTTAAAAATCGATTGCTTTTTAGCATGTTTTTCACTATAAATAAGGTGTTTTTTCAGACTTTAAAACACTTTTGGGGTTTAATTTGCGCCTGGCACTTATTTGGACACCTAATCTAGTCAGAAAGGCCCCTTCACTCTGGAATGAAGAGGGAGGAGGCCTCATTTTCGCGCCTCAATTGCGCAGTTGTTTTGCCTAGGCAGTTCATGCAGCTTCACGTGGGGAGTCCAGAGGCATCAGAAAAGACTCCAGAGAGGCTTATTTCCTACTAAAATAATCCCTAAGGAAGGTAAAGGCCACAGTGGAAGCTGTGGCATAGTACTGTAGTGTGTTAACCGGTTAATAACTGTTATTAGCTCCGGTTTGGGCATTAAGGGGTTAATTGGTCTGAAAATTTGTGTGCAATCTTTTCAAAGCATTAAGACACTGGTGAAAATTTCATTAAAATTGGATGTTTATTTGATGGTTTTTTGATGTTTCAGTAATAAAGTGTGCACTTTTATTATTTAAAGAGACAGTAACGTTTTTGTCAAAAATAATTTTTATTGCATTGAAGTTCTGTTTAAGTCTGTCAAACATGTCTGAATCTTCAGATAGCCTATGTTCTGTATGTTGAAAGGCCAAGGTGGTTCCCCCATTAAATTTATGTGTGAAGTGTGCCATAGCGTCCAAACAGCTTAAGGACCGTACAATCACACTTAAAAATATAGCCCAAGATGATTCTTTAGCTGAAGGTAGTGAAGATAGCTTGCTTTCCTCTCCTTCTGTGTCAACACCAGCTATGCCCGCGCAAGCGATGCCCAGTACATCTAGCGCACCAATTGCGATTACTATGCAACAATTAGCGGCAGTAATGGATAATTCTCTCTCAGCATTTTTATCCAAACTGCCAGCTTTTCCTAGGAAGGGTGATTGCTCAGTTTTAAACACAGAAAATGAGCAAGCAGACGCAGAGGATAATTTATCTGTAGTGCCCTCACATCAATCTGACTTGGCAGTGAGGGAGGGCCTGTCTGAGGGAGAAATTTCTGACACAGGAAAAGTTTCTCAGCAGGCAGAGCCTGATACCATAGCATTTAAATTTAAGCTAGAACACCTCCGCACCCTACTTAAGGAGGTCCTAGCTACACTTGATGATTGTTATCCTTTGGTGATCCCAGAAAAATTGTGTAAAATGGACAAATTCTTAGAGGTCCCAGTACACACTGATGCGTTTCCGATACCTAAGAGGGTGGCAGATATCATGACTAAGGAGTGGGAGAAGCCAGGTGTACCTTTTGTTCCCCCTCCTATATTTAAGAAAATGTTCCCAATTGTTGACCCTAGAAGGGACGCGTGGCAGACGGTTCCCAAGGTAGAGGGGGCAGTTTCAACGCTAGCTAAGCGCACGAATATACCAATAGAAGACAGTTGCGCTTTCAAAGACCCTATGGATAAAAAATTAGAAGGTTTACTTAAGAACATTTTTGTTCAACAGGGTTTTCTTCTTTAACCAATTTCTTGCATTATTCCTGTAACCACTACAGCGGCTTTTTGGTTTGAGGAACTAGAAAACTCGCTACAGAAGGAGACTTCTTATGATGAAGTCATGGACAGAATTCACGCCCTGAAGTTGGCTAATTCTTTCATTACAGATGCCGCTTTCCAATTAGCTAAATTGGCGGCAAAAAATTCTGGTTTTGCAATCGTGGCGCGCAGAACGCTTTGGTTGAAATCTTGGTCGGCGGATGTGTCGTCCAAAACAAAATTGCTTAATATTCCTTTCAAGGGTAAGACCCTATTCGGGCCTGAGTTGAAAGAAATTATTTCAGATATCACTGGGGAAAGGGCCATGCCCTTCCACAGGATAGACCTTTCAAAGCTAAAAATAAGTCTAATTTTCGTTCCTTTCGCAATTTCAGGAACAGACCGGCTTCTACCTCTACAGCCACTAGGCAAGAGGGTAACGCACCCCAGCCCAAACCAGCATGGAAGCCATTGCAAGGCTGGAACAAGGGTAAACAGGCCAAGAAGCCTGCTGCTGCTACCAAGACAGCATGAAGGGGTAGCCCCCGATCCGGGACTGGATCTAGTAGGGGGCAGACTTTCCCTCTTTGCTCAGGCTTGGGCAAGAGATGTTCTGGACCCCTGGGCACTAGAAATTGTCTCTCAGGGGTATCTTCTAGAGTTCAAAGACCTTCCCCCAAGGGGAAGGTTCCACATGTCTTGCTTATCTTTCTACCAGATAAAGAGACAGGCATTCTTACATTGCGTAGAAGACCTTTTAAAAATGGGAGTGATACACCCAGTTCCGACAGCAGAGCAAGGACTGGGTTTTTACTCAAACCTGTTTGTAGTTCCCAAAAAGGAAGGAACTTTCAGGTCAATTCTGGGCTTAAAAATTCTAAACAAATTCCTCAGAGTTCCATCATTCAAAATGGAAACCATTCGGACAATTTTACCAATGATCCAGGAGGGTCAATATATGACTACCGTGGACTTAAAGGATGCGTACCTGCATATTTCTATCCACAAAGATCACTATCAGTTCCTGAGGTTCGCCTTTCTGGACAAGCATTACTAGTTCGTGGCTCTTCCCTTCGGATTGGCCACTGCTCCCAGAATTTTCACAAAGGTGCTAGGGTCCCTTCTAGCGGTGCTAAGGCCAAGGGGCATTGCAGTAGCACCTTACCTAGATGACATTTTAATACAAGCCTCGTCCTTTCACAAAGCAAAGGCTCATACAGACATTGTCCTAGCCTTTCTAAGGTCTCACGGGTGGAAGGTGAACATAGAAAAAAGTTCTCTGTCCCCGTTCACAAGGGTTCCCTTCCTGGGAACAATAATAAACTCAGTAGAAATGAGGATCTTTCTGACAGAGGTCAGGAAGTTAAAACTTCTGAACACTTGTCGAGTTTTTCAATCCATTCCTCAACCCTCCATAGCTCAGTGCATGGAGGTAATAGGACTCATGGTCGCAGCAATGGACGTGGTTCCATTTGCTCAAATTCATTTAAGACCATTGCAACTGTGCATGCTCAAACAGTGGAATGGGGATTATGCAGATTTGTCTCCCCAGATTCAAATGGACCAGAAAACCAGAGACTCACTCCTCTGGTGGTTGTCTCTGGATCACCTCTCTCAGGGAATGAGTTTCCGCAGACCGGAGTGGATCATTGTCACGACCGACGCCAGCCTCCTTGGCTGGGGCGCGGTCTGGGAGTCCCTGAAGGCTCAGGGTCTATGGTCTCGGGAAGAATCTCTTCTCCCGATAAACATTTTGGAATTGAGAGCGATATTCAATGCGCTCCAGGCATGGCCTCAACTAGCGGAGGCCAAATTCATCAGATTTCAGTCAGACAACATGACAACTGTAGCGTACATCAATCATCAGGGGGGAACAAATAGTTCCCTGGCGATGAGGGAGGTATCCAAAATCATCAAATGGGCAGAGGATCACTCCTGCCATCTATCAGCAATTCACATCCCAGGAGTGGACAACTTGGAAGCGGATTATCTGAGTCGTCAGACTTTCCAGTTAACTCAACTATGAGGCCTTCCAGATCTGGATCTGATGGCGTCACGTCAGAACGCCAAAGTTCCACGTTACGGGTCCAGGGATCCCAAGGCGACATTGGTAGATGCCTTAGTAGCGCCTTGGTCGTTCAATCTAGCTTATGTCTTTTTCCACCTTTTCCCCTTCTCCCCCGGCTAGTAGCCAGGATCAAACAGGAGAAGGCTTCGGTAATTCTGATAGCTCCTGCGTGGCCACGCAGGACTTGGTATGCAGACCTGGTGAATATGTCATCGGTTCCACCATGGAAGCTACCTTTGAGGCAGGACCTTCTAATTCAAGGTCCATTCGAACATCCAAACCTAGTTTCTAGCCTGCGTGGGCCACGCAGGACTTGGTATGCAGACCTGGTGAATATGTCATCGGTTCCACCATGGAAGCTACCTTTGAGGCAGGACCTTCTAATTCAAGGTCCATTCGAACATCCAAACCTAGTTTCTCCAACATTGGTGTGTCCGGTCCACGGCGTCATCCTTACTTGTGGGAATATCCCTTCCCCAACAGGAAATGGCAAAGAGTCCCAGCAAAGCTGGCCATATAGTCCCTCCTAGGCTCCGCCCACCCCAGTCATTCTCTTTGCCGTTGCACAGGCAACATCTCCACGGAGATGGTTAAGAGTATGTGGTGTTTAGTTGTAGTTTTTTTTTATTCTACTATCAAGAGTTTGTTATTTTAAAATAGTGCTGGTATGTACTATTTACTCTGAAACAGAAAAAAGATGAAGATTTCTGTTTGTAAGAGGAAGATGATTTTAGCAGACAGTAACTAAAATCGATTGCTGTTTCTACATAGGACTGTTGAGATGAAGTAACTTCAGTTGGGGGAAACAGTTAGCAGACTTTTCTGCTTAAGGTATGACTAGCCATATTTCTAACAAGACTGTGTAATGCTGGAAGGCTGTCATTTCCCCTCATGGGGACCGGTAAGCCATTTTCTTAGTCTCAAACAGAATAAACGGCTTAATATGGGCTATAAAACTGGTAGACACTTTTATGGGCTAAATCGATTGCTTTATTTGGACATTTTATACATGTTTATGCTGATAATTCACACTTATAAACTTGGGGAACGTTTTTTTTAATGTCAGGCACTATGTTAGACACCTTTTCCAGTCAGGAAGGGCCTTCCCAGTTGTAGGCTGAGCCTCATTTTCACGCCTTTACTGCGCAGTTGTTTTTGAGTACAAGACATGCAGATGCATGTGTGAGGACCTGAGAGTAGTTGGAAAAGTTCCTAGAAGGCGTCATTTGGTATCGTATTCCCCTCTGGGCTTGGTAAAGTCACAGCAAAGGCTGTAGCTGGGACTGTATAGGGGTTAAATCTGTAACCGGCTCCGGTTTTGTTATTTTAAGGGTTAAAGCTCTGAAAATTGGTGTGCAATACTTTTAATGCTTTAAGACACTGTGGTGAAATTTTGGTAAATTTTGAACAATTCCTTCATATATTTTCACATATTCAGTAATAAAGTGTGCTCTGTTTAAAATTTAAAGAGACAATAACGGTTTTGTTTTAAAACGGTTTTTGTGCTTTATTGACAAGTTTAAGCCTGTTTAACATGTCTGTGCATTCAGATAAGCTATGTTCTATATGTATGAAAGCCAATGTGTCTCCCCCTTCAAAATTGTGTGATAATTGTGCCATAGCGTCCAAACAAAGTAAGGACAGTACTGCCACTAATAATGAAATTGCCCAAGATGATTCCTCAGATGAAGGGAGTAGACATGGTTCTACATCATCTCCTTCTGTGTCTACGCCAGTTTTGCCCACGCAGGAGGCCCCTAGTACTTCTAGCGCGCCAATGCTTATTACCATGCAACAATTGACGGCTGTAATGGATAACTCCATAGCAAATATTTTATCCAAAATGCCTGCATATCAGAGAAAGCGCGATTGCTCTGTTTTAAACACTGAAGAGCAGGAGGGCGCTGATAATTGTTCTGTCATACCCTCACACCAATCTGAAGGGGCCATGAGGGAGGTTTTGTCAGATGGGGAAATTTCAGATTCAGGAAAAATTTCTCAACAGGCTGAACCTGATGTTGTGACATTTAAATTAGAACATCTCCGCGCACTGCTTAAGGAGGTGTTATCTACTCTGGATGATTGTGACAACTTGGTCATTCCAGAAAAATTATGCAAGATGGACAAGTTCCTAGAGGTTCCGGTGCACCCCGACGCTTTTCCTATACCCAAGCGGGTGGCGGACATAGTGAATAAGGAGTGGGAGAAGCCCGGCATACCTTTTGTTCCCCCTCCTATATTTAAGAAATTATTTCCTATGGTCGACCCCAGAAAGGACTTATGGCAGACAGTCCCTAAGGTCGAGGGGGCAGTTTCTACTCTAAACAAGCGCACTACTATTCCTATCGATAGTTGTGCTTTCAAAGATCCTATGGATAAAAAATTGGAAGGTTTGCTTAAAAAGATTTTTGTACAGCAAGGTTACCTTCTACAACCCATTTCGTGCATTGTTCCGGTCACTACAGTAGCGTGGTTCTGGTTCGAGGAACTAGAAAAGTCGCTCAGTAGAGAGAATCCATATGAGGAGGTTATGGACAGAGTTCACGCACTTAAGTTGGCTAACTCTTGTATTTTAGATGCCGCTTTGCAATTAGCTAGATTAGCGGCGAAAAATTCAGGGTTTGCAATTGTGGCGCGCAGAGCGCTTTGGCTAAAGTCTTGGTCAGCGGATGTATCATCCAAGACAAAATTGCTTAACATCCCCTTCAAGGGTAAAACTCTCTTTGGACCAGAATTAAAAGAGATTATCTCAGACATCACTGGAGGAAAGGGCCACGCCCTCCCACAAGATAGGCCTTTCAAGGCCAAGAATAAGTCTAATTTTCGTTCCTTTCGTAATTTCAGGAATGGACCGGCCTCTAATTCTGCATCCTCTAAGCAAGAGGGTAATGCCTCACAGTCCAAACCAGCCTGGAAACCGATGCAAGGCTGGAACAAGGGTAAGCAGACCAAGAAGCCTGCTACCGCTAACAAAACAGCATGAAGGAGTAGCCCCCGATCCGGGACCGGATCTAGTGGGGGGCAGACTCTCTCTCTTTGCTCAGGCTTGGGCAAGAGATGTTCAGGATACCTGGACGCTAGAAATAGTTTCTCAGGGTTATCGTCTGGAATTCAAGGAACTACCCCCAAGGGGAAGGTTCCACATGTCTCACTTATCCTCAAACCAAATAAAGAGACAGGCGTTCTTACATTGTGTAGAAGACCTGCTAAAGATGGGAGTGATACACCCAGTTCCAATGAAGGAACAAGGAATGGGATTTTACTCAAATCTGTTCGTAGTTCCCAAAAAAGAGGGAACCTTCAGACCAATTCTGGATTTAAAGATCCTAAACAAATTTCTCAGGGTACCATCGTTCAAAATGGAAACCATTCGAACGATTCTACCCACTATCCAGGAAGGTCAATTTATGACTACTGTGGATCTATAGGATGCGTACCTACATATTCCTATCCACAAGGATCATCATCAGTTCCTAAGGTTCGCCTTTCTGGACAAACATTACCAGTTTGTGGCCCTCCCATTCGGATTAGCCACTGCTCCAAGGATTTTCACAAAGGTACTCGGGTCCCTTCTAGCGGTTCTAAGACCGAGGGGCATTGCAGTAGTACCATACTTGGACGACATTCTAATACAAGTGTCGTCCCTTTCAAAAGCAAAGGCTCATACAGACATCGTTCTGGCCTTTCTCAGATCTCACGGATGGAAGGTGAACATAGAAAAAAGTTCTCTGTCTCCGTCAACAAGAGTTCCCTTCCTGGGAACAATAATAGATTCCTTAGAATTGAGGATCTTTCTGACAGATGTCAGAAAGTCAAAACTTCTAAGCGCTTGTCAAGTTCTTCATTCTGTTCCACGTCCTTCCATAGCTCAGTGCATGCTAGTAGTAGGGTTGATGGTTGCAGCAATGGACATAGTTCCTTTTGCGCGAATTCATCTAAGACCATTACAACTGTGCATGCTGAAACAGTGGAATGGGGACTATACAGATTTGTCTCCAGTGATTCAAGTAGATCAGAAGACCAGAGATTCACTCCGTTGGTGGATATCCCTGGACCACCTATCCCAGGGAATGAGCTTCCTCAGACCAGAGTGGGTCATTGTCACAACCAACGCCAGTCTAGTGGGCTGGGGTGCGGTCTGGGAATCCCTGAAAGTTCAGGGACTGTGGTCTCGGGAAGAGTCTCTTCTCCCGATAAACATTCTGGAACTAAGAGCGATATTCAATGCTCTCAGGGCTTGGCCTCAGCTTGCAAAGGCCAGATTCATAAGATTCCAATCAGACAACATGACGACTGTTGCGTATATCAATCATCAGGGGGGAACAAGGAGTTCCCTGGCAATGAAAGAAGTAACCAAAATAATACAATGGGCGGAGAATCACTCCTGCCATCTATCTGCGATCCACATCCCAACTGTGGAAAACTGGGAAGCGGATTATCTGAGTCGTCAGACATTCCATCCGGGGGAGTGGGAACTCCACCCGGAGATTTTTGCCCAGTTGACTCAATTATGGGGCATTCCAGACATGGATCTGATGGCGTCTCGTCAGAACTTCAAGGTTCCTTGCTACGGGTCCAGATCCAGGGATCCCAAGGCGACTCTAGTGGATGCACTAGTAGCGCCTTGGACCTTCAACCTAGCTTATGTGTTCCCACCGTTTCCTCTCATTCCCAGGCTGGTAGCCAGGATCAAACAGGAGAGGGTCTCAGTGATCTTGATAGCTCCTGCGTGGCCACGCAGGACTTGGTATGCAGACCTGGTGAATATGTCATCGGTTCCACCATGGAAGCTACCTTTGAGACAGGACCTTCTTGTTCAGGGTCCATTCGAACATCCAAATCTGGTCTCCCTCCAGCTGTCGGCTTGGAGATTGAACGCTTGATTCTATCAAAGCGTGGGTTTTCAGATTCGGTGATAGATACTCTGGTTCAGGCCAGAAAACCGGTAACTAGAAAGATTTACCATAAGATATGGAAAAGATATATCTGCTGGTGTGAATCCAAGGGATTCCCTTGGAATAAGGTAAAAATTCCTAAGATTCTTTCCTTTCTGCAAGAAGGTTTGGATAAAGGATTATCTGCGAGTTCTCTAAAGGGACAGATTTCTGCTTTATCTGTCTTGTTACACAAACGACTGGCAGCTGTGCCAGATGTTCAAGCATTTGTTCAGGCTCTGGTTAGGATCAAGCCTGTTTACAGACCTTTGACTCCTCCCTGGAGTTTAAATCTAGTTCTTTCAGTTCTTCAAGGGGTTCCGTTTGAACCTCTACATTCCATAGATATTAAGTTGTTATCTTGGAAAGTTTTGTTTTTGGTTGCTATTTCTTCTGCTAGAAGAGTTTCTGAGTTATCTGCTCTGCAGTGTTCTCCGCCCTATCTGGTGTTCCATGCAGATAAGGTTGTTTTGCGTACTAAGCCTGGTTTCTTTCATGTAATTAGCAAGAGTCCATGAGCTAGTGACGTATGGGATATACATTCCTACCAGGAGGGGCAAAGTTTCCCAAACCTTAAAATGCCTATAAATACACCCCTCACCACACCCACAAATCAGTTTTACAAATTTTGCCTCCTATGGAGGTGGTGAAGTAAGTTTGTGCTAGATTCTACGTTGATATGCGCTCCGCAGCAGGTTGGAGCCCGGTTTTCCTCTCAGCGTGCAGTGAATGTCAGAGGGATGTGAGGAGAGTATTGCCTATTTGAATGCAATGATCTCCTTCTACGGGGTCTATTTCATAGGTTCTCTGTTATCGGTCGTAGAGATTCATCTCTTACCTCCCTTTTCAGATCGACGATATACTCTTATATATATACCATTACCTCTGCTGATTTTCGTTTCAGTACTGGTTTGGCTTTCTACAACATGTAGATGAGTGTCCTGGGGTAAGTAAGTAAGCTTATTTTCTGTGACACTCTAAGCTATGGTTAGGCACTTTTTTATAAAGTTCTAAATATATGTATTCAAACATTTATTTGCCTTGACTCAGGATGTTCAACATTCCTTATTTTCAGACAGTCAGTTTCATATTTGGGATAATGCATTTGAATCAATCATTTTTTCTTACCTTAAAAATTTTTGACTTTTTCCCTGTGGGCTGTTAGGCTCGCGGGGGCTGAAAATGCTTCATTTTATTGCGTCATTCTTGGCGCAGACTTTTTTGGCGCAAATTTTTTTTTCTGTTTCCGGCGTCATACGTGTCGCCGGAAGTTGCGTAATTTTTTGACGTTTTTTTGCGTCAAAAGTGTTGGCGTTCCGGATGTGGCGTCATTTTTGGCGCCAAAAGCATTTAGGCGCCAAATAATGTGGGCGTCTTATTTGGCGCTAAAAAATATGGGCGTCATTTTTGTCTCCACATTATTTAAGTCTCATTATTTATTGCTTCTGGTTGCTAGAAGCTTGTTCACTGGCATTTTTTTCCCATTCCTGAAACTGTCATTTTAAGGAATTTGATCAATTTTGCTTTATATGTTGTTTTTTCTATTACATATTGCAAGATGTTCCACGTTGCAACTGAGTCAGAAGATACTTCAGGAAAATCGCTGCCCGGTGCTGGAGCTACCAAGCTAAGTGTATCTGCTATAAACTTTTGATATCTGTTTCTCCAGCTGTTGTTTGTATTGCATGTCATGACAAACTTGTTAATGCAGATAAAATTTCCTTTAGTACTGTTACATTACCTGTTGCTGTTCCGTCAACATCTAATTCTCAGAGTGTTCCTGATAACATAAGAGATTTTATTTTTAAATCCATTAAGAAGGCTATGTCTGTTATTTCTCCTTCTAGTATACATAAAAGTCTTTTAAAACTTCTCTTTTTTCAGATGAATTTTTAAATGAACATCATCATTCTAATACTGATAATGGTTCTTCTGGTTCAGAGGTTTCTGTCTCAGAGGTTGATGCTGATAAATCTTCGTATTTGTTCAAGATGGAATTTATTCGTTCTTTACTTAAAGAAGTATTAATTGCATTAGAAATAGAGGATTCTGGTCCTCTTGATACTAAATCTTAACGTTTAAATAAGGTTTTTAAATCTCCTGTAGTTATTCCAGAAGTGTTTTCTCTCCCTGATGCTATTTCTGAAGTAATTTCCAGGGAATGGAATAATTTGGGTAATTCATTTACTCCTTCTAAAACGTTTTAAGCAATTATATTCTGTGCAATCTGACAGATTAGAGTTTTTGGGACAAAATCCCTAAGGTTAATGGGGCTGTCTCTACTCCTGCTATATTTTTAGCGGATGTTGCTGCAGCTTCAACTTTTTGGTTAGAAGCTTTAGCGCAACAAGTAACAGATCATAATTTTATAGCATTATTATTATTCTATAACATGCTAATAATTTTATTTGTGATACCATCTTTGATATCATTAGAGTTGATGTCAGGTATATGTCTCTAGCTATTTTAGCTAGAAGAGCTTTATGGCTTAAAACTTGGAATGCTGATATGTCTTCTAAGTCTACTTTGCTATCCCTTTCTTTCCAGGGTAATAAAATTATTCGGTTCTCAGTTGGATTCTATTATCTCAACTTACTGGAGGGAAGGGAACTTTTTTACCAAAGGATAAAAAATCTAAGGTAAATTTAGGTCTAATAATCGTTTTCGTTCCTTTCCTCACAACAAGGAACAAAAGCCTGATCCTTCATCCTCAGGAGCGGTATCAGTTTGGAAACAGTTTCCAGTTTGGAATATATCCAAGCCTTATCGAAACCCAAAGCCAGCTCCTAAGTACCCATGAAGGTGCGGCCCTCATTCCAGCTCAGCTGGTATGGGGCAGATTACGTTTTCTTCAAAGAAATTTGGATCAATTCCGTTCACAATCTCTGGTTTCAGAACATTGTTTCAGAAAGGTACAGAATTGGCTTCAAGTTAAGGCCTCCTGCAAAGAGATTTTTTTCTTTCTCGTGTCCCAGTAAACCCAGCAAGGCTCAGCATTTCTGAAATGTGTTTCAGATCTAGAGTTGGCTGGAGTAATTATGCCAGTTCCAGTTCTGGAACAGGGGCTGGGGTTCTATTCTATCTCTTCATTGTACCAAAGAAGGTCAATTCCTTCAGACCAGTTCCGGATCTATCAATATTGAATCGTTATGTAAGGATACCAACATTCAAGATGGTAACTGTAGGACTATCCTGCCTTTTGTTTAGCAAGGGCATTATATGTCTACAATAGATTTACAGGATGCATATCTGCATATTCCGATTCATCCAGATCACTTTTAGTTTCTGAGATTCTCTTTTTAGACAAGCATTACCAGTTTTGTGGCTCTACCGTTTGGCCTAGCATCAGCTCCAAGAATTTTTTCAAAGGTTCTCGGTGCCCTTCTGTCTGTAATCAGAGAACAGGGTATTGGTATTTCCTTATTTTGGACGATATCTTGGTACTTGCTCAGTCTTCACATTTTCGCAGAATCTCATACGAATCGACTTGTGTTGTTTCTTCAAGATCATGGTTGGAGGATCAATTTACCAAAAAGTTCATTGATTCCTCAGACAAGGGTAACCTTTTTAGGTTTCCAGATAGATTCAGTGTCTATGACTCTGTCTTTGTCAGACAAGAGAAGTCTAACATTGATATCAGCTTGTCAAAACCTTCAGTCACATTCATTCCCTTTGGTAGCCTTATGCATGGAAATTTTAGGTCTTATGACTGCTGCATCGGATGCGATCTCCTTTGCTCGTTTTCACATGCGACCTCTTCAGCTCTGTATGCTGAACCAATGGTGCAGGGATTACACAAAGATATCTCAATTAATATCTTTAAACCGATTATACGACACTCTCTGACGTGGTGGACAGATCACCATCGTTTAGTTCAGGGGGCTTCTTTGTTCTTCCGACCTGGACTATAATCTCAACAGATGCAAGTCTTACAGGTTGGGGAGCTGTGTGGGGGTCTCTGACGGCACAAGGGGTTTGGGAATCTCAGGAGGTGAGATTACCGATCAATATTTTGGAACTCCGTGCAATTTTCAGAGCTCTTCAGTCTTGGCCTCTTCTGAAGAGAGAGTTGTTCATTTGTTTTCAGATAGACAATGTCACAACTGTGGCATACATCAATCATCAAGGAGGGACTCACAGTCCTCTGGCTATGAAAGAAGTATCTCGAATTTTGGTTTGGGCGGAATCCAGCTCCTGTCTAATCTCTGCGGTTCATATCCCAGGTATAGACAATTGGGAAGCGGATTATCTGTCGCCAAACGTTGCATCCGGGCGAATGGTCTCTTCACCCAGAGGTATTTCTTCAGATTGTTCAAATGTGGGAACTCCCAGAAATAGATCTGATGGCTTCTCATCTAAACAAGAAACTTCCCTGGTATCTGTCCAGATCCCGGGATCCTCAGGCGGAGGCAGTGGATGCATTATCACTTCCTTGGAAGTATCATCCTGCCTATATCTTTCCGCCTCTAGTTCTTCTTCCAAGAGTATTCTCCAAGATTCTAAAGGAATGCTCGTTTGTCCTGCTGGTAGCTCCAGCATGGCCTCACAGGTTTTGGTATGCGGATCTTGTCCGGATGGCCTCTTGCCAGCTGTGGACTCTTCCGTTAAGACCAGACCTTCTGTCGCAAGGTCCTTTCTTCCATCAGGATCTCAAATACTTAAATTTTAAGGTATGGAGTTTGAACGCTTGATTCTTGGTCAAAGAGGTTTCTCTGACTCTGTGATTAATACTATGTGACAGGCTCATAAATCTGTATCTAGAGAGATATATTATAGAGTCTGGAAGACTTATATTTCTTAGTCTTTCTCATCATTTTTCTTGGCATTCTTTTTGAATACCGAGAATTTTACAGTTTCTTCAGGATGGTTTAGATAAAGGTTTGTCCGCAAGTTCCTTGAAAGGACAAATCTCTGCTCTTTCTGTTCTTTTTCACAGAAAGATTGCTAATCTTCCTGATATTCATTGTTTTGTACAAGCTTTGGTTCGTATAAAACCTGTCATTAAGTCAATTTCTCCTCCTTGGAGTTTGAATTTGGTTCTGGGGGCTCTTCAAGCTCCTCCTTTTGAACCCATGTATTCTTTGGTCATTAAATTACTTTCTTGGAAAGTTTTGTTTCTTTTGGCCATCTCTTCTGCCAGAAGAGTCTCTGAATTATCTGCTCTTTCTTGTGAGTCTCCTTTTCTGATTTTTCATCAGGATAAGGCGGTGCTGCAAACTTCTTTTGAATTTTTTACCTAAGGTTGTGATTTCTAACAACATTAGTAGAGAAATTGTGGTTCCTTCATTATGTCCTAATCCTATGAATTCTAAGGAGAAATCATTGCATTCTTTGGATGCTGTTAGAGCTTTGTAATATTATGTTGAAGCTACTAAGTCTTTCCGAAAGACTTCTAGTCTATTTGTCATCTTTTCCGGTTCTAGAAAAGGCCAGAAAGCTTCTGCCTTTTCTTTGGCATCTTGGTTGAAATCTTTATTTCATCATGCCTATGTCGAGTCGGGTAAAACTCTGCCTCGAAGGATTACAGCTCATTCTACTAGGTCAGTTTCTACTTCCTGGGCGTTTAGGAATAAAGCTTCGGTTGATCAGATTTGCAAAGCAGCAACTTGGTCCTCTTTGCATACTTTTACTAAATTCTACCATTTTGATGTGTTCTTCTTCTGAAGCAGTTTTTGGTAGAAAAGTACTTCAGGCAGCTGTTTCAGATTGATTCTTCTGCTTATGTTTTCATTAAACTTTATTTTGGGTGTGGATTATTTTCAGCAGGAATTGGCTGTCTTTATTTTATCCCTCCCTCTCTAGTGACTCTTGCGTGGAAAGATCCACATCTTGGGTAATCATTATCCCATACGTCACTAGCTCATGGACTCTTGCTAATTACATGAAATAAAACATAATTTATGTAAGAACTTACCTGATAAATTCATTTCTTTCATATTAGCAAGAGTCCATGAGGCCCACCCTTTTTTTTGTGATGGTTATGATTTTTTTGTATAAAGCACAATTATTCCAATTCCTTATTTTTTATGCTTTCGCACTTTTTTCTTATCACCCCACTTCTTGGCTATTCGTTAAACTGATTTGTGGGTGTGGTGAGGGGTGTATTTATAGGCATTTTAAGGTTTGGGAAACTTTGCCCCTCCTGGTAGGAATGTATATCCCATACGTCACTAGCTCATGGACTCTTGCTAATATGAAAGAAATGAATTTATCAGGTAAGTTCTTACATAAATTATGTTTTTTTTCCAAAGGTTGTTTCTAACAAAAATATTAACCAGGAGATAGTTGTACCTTCTTTGTGTCCGAATCCAGTTTCAAAGAAGGAACGTTTGTTACACAATTTGGACGTAGTCCGTGCTCTAAAATTCTATTTAGAAGCTACAAAAGATTTCAGACAAACATCTTCTCTGTTTGTCGTCTATTCCGGTAAGAGGAGAGGTCAAAAAGCGACTTCTACCTCTCTTTCCTTTGGGCTTAAAAGCATCATCCGATTGGCTTTCGAGACTGCCGGACGGCAGCCTCCTGAAAGAATCGCAGCTCACTCCACTAGGGATGTGGCTTCCACATGGGCCTTCAAGAACGAGGCTTCTGTTGATCAGATATGTAAGGCAGCGACTTGGTCTTCACTGCACACTTTTGCCAAATTTTACAAATTTGATACTTTTGCTTCTTCGGAGGCTATTTTTGGGAGAAAGGTTTTGCAAGCCGTGGTGCCTTCCGTTTAGGTAACCTGATTTGCTCCCTCCCTTCATCCGTGTCCTAAAGCTTTGGTATTGGTTCCCACAAGTAAGGATGACGCCGTGGACCGGACACACCAATGTTGGAGAAAACAGAATTTATGCTTACCTGATAAATTACTTTCTCCAACGGTGTGTCCGGTCCACGGCCCGCCCTGGTTTTTTTAATCAGGTCTGATGAATTATTTTCTCTAACTACAGTCACCACGGTACCATATGGTTTCTCCTATTTTTTCCTCCTGTCCGTCGGTCGAATGACTGGGGTGGGCGGAGCCTAGGAGGGACTATATGGCCAGCTTTGCTGGGACTCTTTGCCATTTCCTGTTGGGGAAGAGATATTCCCACAAGTAAGGATGACGCCGTGGACCGGACACACCGTTGGAGAAAGTAATTTATCAGGTAAGCATAAATTCTGTTTTTTTATTGGTGGATGAATGTATCCTCCAATCAGCAAGGTAAACCCAGGTTGTTCACCAAAAATGGGCCGGCATCTAAACTTACATTCTTGCATTTCAAATAAAGATACCAAGAGAATGTAGAAAATTTGATCATAGGAGTAAATTAGAAAGTTGCTTAAAATTTCATGCTCAATCTGAATCGCGAAAGAACATTTTTGGGTACAATGTCCCTTTAACACTGTTAGTTTTGTCCTGAATTTAAACAGCTTTTACTCCTTTTTTTTTTTTTTTTTAATTTTATTTTTTTACATCAGTCATAGCATTATATTTATGGTAATTTTTACCAATTCATTGCTTTATTTAAGATCTGTACATGCAGTTAGGTAATGAGGATAGATTTGAAGCCTTTATTTTATTTCCTGTTTATCTTGGAGGCTTTTGAATGCCTTAAATAACATAAGTTTATTCTTTATTGCAGAACTTGTATGACAGCATTAGAAATGAGCCCTTTAAGATCCCAGAGGATGATGGAAACGACCTGACACACACATTCTTTAACCCTGACAGAGAGGGTTGGCTTCTCAAATTGGGTGAGCATTTTTGTTGTGCTGTTTTATTGACAATCATCACTTTTCAAACCTTCTATATTTCTTTATTTCCTAGTTTGTATCTTCCAATCCTAACGCTTCCCCCAGAGCAACTTTGTTTCACCAAAACCAACATTCGAAAGTACAATAAAATTGTTATTGCTTAAAAAGATAGACAATGCCTTTACTACCAATTCCCCAGCTTTGCACAACCAACATTATTATATTAATATACTTTATAACATTTAAACCTCTAAATGTCTGCCTGTTTCTAATCCTCTATAGACAGCCTCTTATCACATGCTTTTTTTATTAGCTTTTCACAACAAGAGACTGCTAGTTCATGTGAGCTATATAGATAAAATTAGTTCACACAATTAGTTATTTAAGATTTAGCACAACACACAGTACAAAATGCAAGTCGATAGATAATAAATGTAGTCATGTGACCAGGTTGCTGTCAGAAGAGGCTTAGGTACAAGGTAATCAGAGGTAAAAAGTATATGGATGTAACAGGTGGTTATGCAAAATTAGGGAATGGGTAATAAAGGGATTATCTTTTAAAACAATAAAAATTCTATTGTTGACTGTCCCTTTAATACTAAAATGCATTTATCACAATTTTGCCAGGTATTTTTTTTTATATAGGAGTTAAGATTGAAATAAGAGCGATCAAGGAGCAAAATCTGATACTAAGTAAACGTAGCAATTGCAGGATATCTTAAAAATTCAGATTTTTGTTAAATGTTAAACATTTATTTCCTTCTTATAGGTGGTGAGAGTCCACAATCCATTACTCATGGGAATTGCATTCCTACCACTAGGAGGAGTCAGTCTCACAAACCCCAAGAGCCCTATAAAACCCCTCACACATACCTTAGTCTTTACTTGCCTCCTGTTCCATTTCCTCTGCTGATATGTTTCAGTAGTGGTTTGGCTGTACACTACTTGCTTGATGGTGGACAAGTTTCTATGGGTGTCTTTTTTTTTTTTTTTTTTTTTTTTTTTTTGTGGTTGTTTTTTTATAGATACTCCATATAGCTTTGATTATGGGCATTTTTATCTATATATTTGTGTATGTATGTATATGTATACATATATATACATATATATATATATATATATATATATATATATATATATATATATATATATATATATATATATATATATATATATATATATATATATATATATATACACACACACACACACACACACACACACACACATACACACACACACACACACACACACACACACACATATATATATATATATATATATATATATATATATATATATATATATATATATATATATATATATATATGTATGTGTGTATATATATATATATACACTCTCATATACTCCTATTGTGGGCACTTTTAATTGTTAAAAAAATGTATAAAGGGTCCTGGGACAGAATATCACTATTACCCTTTCTTTGTACACAAATATATAGGGGAGCCTTAGGGAAGCAGATTGTTCTGCCAAGCCAGCTGTAGTAGCTTAAAGGGACAGGGAACCCCAACATTTTCTTTCATGATTTGGAGAGAGCATACAACTTTCCAATTTACTTCCTTTATCAATGCTTTGCTGTCAGAACAGCATTGCACTACTGGCAGCAAGATGGACACATCTAGTCAGCCAATCACAAAAGACAAATGTGTGCTAGCAGCAGCTCCCACTAGTGTAGGATATGTGCGTATTCTTTTTCAACAAGAGATACCAAGAAAACAAAGCACATTTGAAAATAGAATTTAATTTAAGTGTCTTGAATTTACATGCTCTATCCGAATCATGCAAGTTTAATTTTGACTTTCTTATCCCTTTAATGATTAGCTCAGCTACCTAGCAAGCAGAAGGTTTTGAAATTTAATCCAGCAGCAGCTAATTTCATCTTGATTGTGCCTTTACAAGTTGGTTTAAAGAAAACAAATAGACTGAACTAGGTACCTGCATTAAAGGGACAGTAAACACCAAAAATATTGTTTAATAAGATAGATAATCCCTTTATTTACCCTTTCCATAACCAATACTTATATAAATGCACCTTTTTTTATCTCAGATTACCTTGTATCTAAGACTCTGCAGACTGCCCCCTTATTTCAGTTCTTTTGACAGGCTTGCATTTTAGCCAATCAGTGCTGACTCATAAGTAACTCCACAGGCGTAAGCACACATGAACTAATGCCACATCTAGCTGTGAAAAAATGTCAAATGCATTCAGATAAAAGGTTTCTCTGACTCGGTTATTTGCACTATGATACAGGCTCTTAAGTCTGTTTCAAGGAAAATGTATTATCGGGTTTGGAAAACCTATATTTCATGGTGTTCAACTCATGATTATTCTTGGCATTCTTTTATTATTCCTAGGATTTTACAGTTTCTTCAGGATGGTTTGGATAAGGGTTTGTCTGCAAATACTTTGAAAGGACAAATTTCTGCTCTTACTGTCTTATTTCAGATTTAGATTGCTAAACTTCCTGACATTCACTGTTTTTTGTTCAGGCTTTGATTCTTATCAAACCTGTAATTAAATAATTTTCTCCTTGAAATCTCAATTTGGTTTTGAAGATTTTACAGGCTCCTCCTTTTGAGCCTATGCATTCTCTAGACATTAAAATGCTTTCTTGGAAAGTGTTATTTCTTCTTGGCTATCTCTTCTGCTAGAAGAGTTTCTGAATAGTCTGCTCTCTCTTGTGAGTCTCCTTATCTGATTTTCCATCAAGATAAAGCTGCTTTGCGGACTTCATTTAAATTTTTGCCTAAAGTTGTGAATTCTAACATCAATAGGGAAATTGTTGTTCCTTCTTTGTGTCCTAATCCTAAGAATACTCTTGAAAGGTCTTTACATCCTTTGGATATGGTAAGAGCTTTGAAATATTATGTTGAGGCTACTAAAGATTTCAGAAAGACTTCTAGTCTATTTGTTATTTTTTCGAGCTCCAGGAAAGGTCAGAAAGCCTCTGATATTTCTCTGGCTTCTTGGTTGATGCTTTTGATTCACAAAACTTATTTAGAGGCGGGGCAGTCTCCGCCTCATAGAATTACAGCTCATTCTACTAGATCAGTTGCCACTTCTTGGGCTCTTAAGAATGAAGCAACAACTTGGTCTTCTTTGCATACATTTACTAAATTTTACCATTTTGATGTGTTTGCTTCTTCGAAAGCAGCCTTTGGTAGAAAGGTTCTTCAGGCAGTTGTGTCAGCTTGATTCTAATGCCTTTTTGATTTTATTTATTTTATTATTTTTTTAATTTTTAAGAAAACAATAATTTTTTTGGATTTAATTTCTCAACGGAAATAACTGTTTTTATTTTATCCCTCCCTCTCTAATGATGCATGGACTTCCACTTCTGGGGTGTTATATCCCAAATATCACTAGCTCATGGACTCTTGCCACATACATGAAAGAAAACATAATTAATGTAAGAACTTACCTGAGAAATTCATTTATTTCATAGTAGCAAGGGTCCATGAGCCCCACCTTATTTTTTGTGGTTATGATTTTTTTGTATAAAGCACATTTTCTCCAGTTCCTTTTTTTGTATGCTTTTTACTCCTTTTTTTTTTTTAACACCTCACTTCTTGGCTAAACGTTAAACTGAGAGATGAGTGAGGTGGGAGGTGTATTTATAGGCATGTTGATGTTTAGGAAACTTTGCTCCCTCTTGGTAGGAATGTATATCCCATACGTCACTAGCTCATGGACTCTTGTAACTATGAAAGAAATGAATTAATCAGGTAAGTTCTTACATAAATTGTTATTTTACTAATAAACAAATCTGTTAATAAACAGTTTATGTGAATAAAAACAAATATCACAGTTCAAAAGACCACCAGTGGTTACAATACAAAAAATTCAAAAAATGTTGCTAGCCTAAAAATAAAAATATATATATTTCACAAATTTTTGTGTCCAGAATATTAAAAGCAATAAATGCAATAGGGATTCCCCAGCCTCCTTAGAAGTCTATGTATCATTAGCAAGGATGTACACCACAGAGAAACAATGTAGTCTGATTTGCACGATTTCAATCCAGTCAAAATACCCGCCATTAGCTCACCTTCAGCTTCCAAACTTCATGTGCTTTTCTCCAACATAGGTGTGTCCGGTCCACGGCGTCATCCTTACTTGTGGGATATTCTCCTCCCCAACAGGAAATGGCAAAGAGCCCAGCAAAGCTGGTCACATGATCCCTCCTAGGCTCCGCCTTCCCCAGTCATTCTCTTTGCCGTTGTACAGGCAACATCTCCACGGAGATGGCTTAGAGTTTTTTGGTGTTTAACTGTAGTTTTTATTATTCAATCAAGAGTTTGTTATTTTAAAATAGTGCTGGTATGTACTATTTACTCTGAAACAGAAAAGAGATGAAGATTTCTGTTTGTAAGAGGAAAATGATTTTAGCAACCGTTACTAAAATCGATGGCTGTTCCACACAGGACTGTTGAGAGGAATTAACTTCAGTTGGGGGAACAGTGAGCAGACTTTTGCTGCTTGAGGTATGACACATTCTAACAAGACGATGTAATGCTGGAAGCTGTCATTTTCCCTATGGGATCCGGTAAGCCATTTTTATTACAGAGTAAAAAAGGGCTTCACAAGGGCTTTTTAAGACTGTAGACATTTTCTGGGCTAAATCGATTTATATATAAACATATTTTATACTCCATAGCCTTGAGGAATTATTTTAATCTTGGGAATTTTGTAAAATAACCGGCAGGCACTGTATTGGACACCTTATTCTCTAGGGGCTTTCCCTAATCATAGGCAGAGTCTCATTTTCGCGCCTGTATTGCGCACTTGTTTTTGAGAAGCATGACATGCAGATGCATGTGTGAGGAGCTCTGATACATAGCAAAGACTTTCTGAAGGCGTCATTTGGTATCGTATTCCCCTTTGGGCTTGGTTGGGTCTCAGCAAAGCAGATACCAGGGACTGTAAAGGGGTTAAATATAAAAACGGCTCCGGTTCCGTTATTTTAAGGGTTAAAGCTTCCAAATTTGGTGTGCAATACTTTTAAGGCTTTAAGACACTGTGGTGAAATTTTGGTGAATTTTGAACAATTCCTTCATACTTTTTCGCAATTGCAGTAATAAAGTGTGTTCAGTTTAAAATTTAAAGTGACAGTAACGGTTTTATTTTAAAACGTTTTTTGTGCTTTGTTATCAAGTTTATGTCTGTTTAACATGTCTGAACTACCAGATAGACTGTGTTCTGAATGTGGGGAAGCCAAGGTTCCTTCTCATTTAAATAGATGTGATTTATGTGACACAAAATTTAGAGAAAATGATGTCCAAGATGATTCCTCAAGTGAGGGGAGTAAGCATGGTACTGCATCATCCCCTCCTTCGTCTACACCAGTCTTGCCCACACAGGAGGCCCCTAGTACATCTAGCGCGCCAATACTCCTTACTATGCAACAATTAACGGCTGTAATGGATAATTCTATCAAAAACATTTTAGCCAAAATGCCCATTTATCAGCGAAAGCGCGACTGCTCTGTTTTAGAAAATACTGAAGAGCATGAGGACGCTGATGATATTGTTTCTGAAGGGCCCCTACACCAGTCTGAAGGGGCCAGGGAGGTTTTGTCTGAGGGAGAAATTTCAGATTCAGGGAAAATTTCTCAACAAGCTGAACCTGATGTGATTACATTTAAATTTAAGTTGGAACATCTCCGCGCTCTGCTTAAGGAGGTGTTATCCACTCTGGATGATTGTGAGAATTTGGTCATTCCAGAGAAACTATGTAAAATGGACAAGTTCCTAGAGGTCCCGGGGCCCCCCGAAGCTTTTCCTATACCCAAGCGGGTGGCGGACATTGTAAATAAAGAATGGGAAAGGCCCGGTATACCTTTCGTCCCTCCCCCCATATTTAAAAAACTTCTGAACTCTTGTCAAATGCTTCATTCTGTTCCTCTTCCTTCCATAGCGCAGTGCATGGAAGTAATAGGTTTGATGGTAGCGGCAATGGACATAGTTCCTTTTGCGCGCATTCATCTAAGACCATTACAACTGTGCATGCTCAGTCAGTGGAATGGGGACTATACAGACTTGTCTCCGACGATACAAGTAAATCAGAGGACCAGAGATTCACTCCGTTGGTGGCTGTCCCTGGACAACCTGTCACAGGGGATGAGCTTCCGCAGACCAGAGTGGGTCATTGTCACGACCGACGCCAGTCTGGTGGGCTGGGGCGCGGTCTGGGGACCCCTGAAAGCTCAGGGTCTTTGGTCTCGGGAAGAATCTCTTCTACCGATAAATATTCTGGAACTGAGAGCAATATTCAATGCTCTCAAGGCTTGGCCTCAGCTAGCAAAGGCCAAGTTCATACGGTTTCAATCAGACAACATGACAACTGTTGCGTACATCAACCATCAGGGGGGAACAAGGAGTTCCCTGGCGATGGAAGAAGTGACCAAAATCATTCAATGGGCGGAGACTCACTCCTGCCACTTGTCTGCAATCCACATCCCAGGAGTGGAAAATTGGGAGGCGGATTTTCTGAGTCGTCAGACATTTCATCCGGGGGAGTGGGAACTCCATCCGGAAATCTTTGCCCAAATTACTCAACTGTGGGGCATTCCAGACATGGATCTGATGGCCTCTCGTCAGAACTTCAAGGTTCCTTGCTTCGGGTCCAGATCCAGGGATCCCAAGGCGACTCTAGTAGATACACTAGTAGCACCTTGGACCTTCGAACTAGCTTATGTATTCCCGCCGTTTCCTCTCATCCCCAGGCTGGTAGCCAGGATCAATCAGGAGAGGGCATCGGTGATCTTGATAGCTCCTGCGTGGCCACGCAGGACTTGGTATGCAGACCTGGTGAATATGTCATCGGCTCCACCATGGAAGCTACCTTTGAGACGAGACCTTCTTGTTCAAGGTCCGTTCGAACATCCGAATCTGGTCTCACTCCAACTGACTGCTTGGAGATTGAACGCTTGATCTTATCAAAGCGAGGATTCTCAGATTCTGTCATTGATACTCTTGTTCAGGCCAGAAAGCCTGTAACTAGAAAAATTTACCACAAAATATGGAAAAAATATATCTGTTGGTGTGAATCTAAAGGATTCCCTTGGGACAAGGTAAAAATTCCTAAGATTCTATCCTTTCTTCAAGAAGGTTTGGAGAAAGGATTATCTGCAAGTTCCTTGAAGGGACAGATTTCTGCCTTGTCTGTGCTACTTCACAAAAAGCTGGCAGCTGTGCCAGATGTTCAAGCCTTTGTTCAGGCTCTGGTTAGAATCAAGCCTGTTTACAAACCTTTGACTCCTCCTTGGAGTCTCAATTTAGTTCTTTCAGTTCTTCAGGGGGTTCCGTTTGAACCCTTACATTCCGTTGATATTAAGTTATTATCTTGGAAAGTTTTGTTTTTGGTTGCAATTTCTTCTGCTAGAAGAGTTTCAGAATTATCTGCTCTGCAGTGTTCTCCTCCTTATCTAGTGTTCCATGCAGATAAGGTGGTCTTACGTACTAAACCTGGTTTTCTTCCGAAAGTTGTTTCTAACAAAAACATTAATCAGGAGATAGTTGTGCCTTCTTTGTGTCCGAATCCAGTTTCAAAGAAGGAACGTTTGTTGCACAATTTGGATGTTGTTCGCGCTCTAAAATTCTATTTAGATGCTACAAAGGATTTTAGACAAACATCTTCCTTGTTTGTTGTTTATTCTGGTAAAAGGAGAGGTCAAAAAGCAACTTCTACCTCTCTCTCTTTTTGGATTAAAAGCATCATCAGATTGGCTTACGAGACTGCCGGACGGCAGCCTCCTGACAGAATCACAGCTCATTCCACTAGGGCTGTGGCTTCCACATGGGCCTTCAAGAACGAGGCTTCTGTTGATCAGATATGTAAGGCAGCGACTTGGTCTTCACTGCACACTTTTACTAAATTTTACAAGTTTGATACTTTTGCTTCTTCTGAGGCTATTTTTGGGAGAAAGGTTTTGCAAGCCGTGGTGCCTTCCATCTAGGTGACCTGATTTGCTCCCTCCCTTCATCCGTGTCCTAAAGCTTTGGTATTGGTTCCCACAAGTAAGGATGACGCCGTGGACCGGACACACCTATGTTGGAGAAAACAGAATTTATGTTTACCTGATAAATTACTTTCTCCAACGGTGTGTCCGGTCCACGGCCCGCCCTGGTTTTTTAATCAGGTCTGATAATTTATTTTCTTTAACTACAGTCACCACGGTATCATATGGTTTCTCCTATGCAAATATTCCTCCTTTACGTCGGTCGAATGACTGGGGAAGGCGGAGCCTAGGAGGGATCATGTGACCAGCTTTGCTGGGCTCTTTGCCATTTCCTGTTGGGGAGGAGAATATCCCACAAGTAAGGATGACGCCGTGGACCGGACACACCGTTGGAGAAAGTAATTTATCAGGTAAACATAAATTCTGTTTTTCAATCACTTACTCGCGATCCGCTCTGTGAACTACTTTGTCAAGTTTGAAAAAAAAAAAAAAAGCCGTCTGTAAGCTGACACGGAGAGAGGTTCGGATTGGACAATGTCTAATCACGTGACCGGGGACACACAACGTTGCAACAAGCCAAGCAGGACGCTGTGAGAGTGTTACTGAAAAAAAAAAACCTGAGAGGGCTATACAAACCAGTGCAGGTTGCGAGTAAGTAAATGAAAAAGCACATGAAGTTTGGAAGCTCAACGTGTTAACACTGGATTGATATCGTGCAAATCAGACGACATTGTTTCCCTGTGGAGTACATCCTTCCTATTGATACATAGACTTCTAAGGAAGCTGGGGAATTCCCATTGCATTTATTGCTTTTAATCTGGACACACAAAGAGTTGTGATAGAGATAGATATCATTATTATTATTATTATTATTTTTTTTATGCTATCAACATGTTTTGGATTTTTATTATTGTAACCAATATTTTAAGCTGTGATATTTTTTTATTCACATACACTGTTTATTAATAGATTAGTTTATTTGTAAAATACATATTTCCTTAACCATATTGTTTTATGCGATTGCTTTTAGCTCTCTTATTCTCCCTGTTTTTAGATTTGTACTACTTGCCAGGATTGGTTGTAGAGACTGATCCTTCTTTTAAATAGCTACATTGCCTCAAAGTTTGTAGAGAATCCCCCTTTTTTTTTTCTATACTCTAGTAGGATGTATTTTATCAGATTGTGGATCTTTGGAGCCTAACAAATAGATCTATGGGCCTCTCGTTTGAACATCAAACTTCCCAGGTACTTTGCTAAGTCCAGGGATCCTTAAGCAAAGGTAGTGGATGCTCTAGTATTTCCTTGGTCATTTCAACCTGCTTATGTTTTTTTTTCCTCTGGTTCCTTTTCAAGATAGGACTAGAAAAGTAATTTGTAATCCTAATTGCCTCACAGGATTTGGCATGCAGATCTGGTTTGAATGTCCAGTTATCCACCTTGACCTCTTCCTCTGCAGTCAGACTTTTTGTTTCAAGGTCCTTTGTGTGTGTGTGTTTTTCTATCTAGATCTTTAGTCTCAAACTTCATGGCATGGAAATTGAACGTTTAGTTCTGAGACATAAAGGTTTCTCAGAAAACTTGTCTCTAGGAAAATCACAAAGTTTGGAAAACTTACAATTTATAGATCATCATTTTTCTGACATTCTTTTAGAATCCCAAATGATTATCTGCGAATTATACCTGATAGAACAGATATCTGCTCTTTCTTTTTATTTCTCGGAAGATTGCTAGTCTTCCTGATATTACTTGTATCCTTCCTAAGATAGGGAGAGTCCACAGCTTCATTCCTTACTGTTGGGAAATACAACACCTGGCCACCAGGAGGAGGAAAAGACACCCCAGCCAAAGGTTTAAATATCCCTCCCACTTCCTCATTACCCTAGTCATTCTTTGCCTTTCGTCACGTTAGAAGGTGGCAGAGAAGTGTCAGAAGATTCAGAGAGTCCTGAAAAGGGTTTTCTGCCCTTCGAGATAGGACTGGAGTTTTAAGTAGTCATGTCAAACTCACAGTGAGAGTATTGATGAAAGTTAGAGTCTGGAGATGCAGGGAAAGTTTTTCTGCGAAACCATCGAGACTACAGCTAACCGCTCCTAAGCAATCAGCAACGACTTTCACTGCCTGCTTTCTCTCACTCAAGTCCATGTCAGGAGCACTGCTATAAGATTGTCACACTTGAGAGGCTGTGTTCTGTTCCACAGCATGGATCCTGGAGGTAAGATCATTTCAATTTTTACACAAACGCTATAACAGGGTCACAATGTGGTTCCTTTATACCTTGATAGGATCCAGGGTTAATATCCTCTGAAGGGGGTTTGTTGAACAGTTGGGGTTAATTAATCAGTGTATTAATTATTTACATGCTGCTTTGTGTGATTTATTTTTTTCTGGACTGATAGACTGTTTTTGGCTGGAACAAACAGGTTTCACTTTTAAGTTTCATTTTCGTTTTTGAAAGTGTTGCACAACTCCTATTACTTGCTGTTCTTGTAATAACAGGTACTTGTAATAACAGTACTGTTTTGCACTCCATGTGACCGGGTGTGGTCTATGTTCATTTCCTCCATTCCGGCTGAGACTTGAACCCGAGGAGAGCGTTTCCTCTGTTAACTGACTTGGTCTAGGAGGTGGTGAGTGCCCCAGCCATTGAGAGTATAAAGGTGCAGTTTTCTATAATAAAAACGTTTTTATTTGTGTCCTTCTGTGGGTATAACCTGAGCTATGGAGGACTCTGACATGTTAGGTATGATTTAGTACAGAAGTAGTACCTTCTGTTTATTGTGAGGAGGCTGTGGTTTTCCCGCCCACTCAATTATGTTCCACATGCCTTAACACCGTTATAAAGTCTAAGAAGGGAGACAAGCCTACTAAGGCTCTTAGTCCCTCTGAGCCGTCTGCCTCTCAGGACTCGGCGTCCTGTGAGATTACTACCCTTGCTACATTATCCACTCTACATGCAGTTCCCTGTAGCACATCTAATCCTCCATCCGGAGGGGTCCTTTTTCCTGCAGACTTTGCGGCCCTCAGTGCATTACCTCGCTCTAACAAACGCTAGAGAAAGGTTAAACATAGCTCTCCTGTCTACGTTAGAGGTTCCAGAGGCCGCACTGCCTGAAGAACCTATGATACCTAAATTAGACAGTTTACGAAGACAGGAAAGTTCCTTTGACTTTTCCTGTGCCGGTTAAGATGGCAAACATTATTAAGAACGAATGGGAAAGAATTGGTTCTTCCTTTTCCCCCTCGTCTACTTTCAAAAAGTTGGTCCCGGACTCTCAACTGGATTTGTGGGGCTCCATTCCTAAGGTGGATGGTGCTATCTCTACACTTGCTAAACGTACTACTATACCTCTTGAAGATAGTTCTTCGTTCAGAGAGCAATGGATAAGAAAATGGAAACCTTTCTGAGAAAGATGTTTCAACATACAGGATTTTTATTTCAACCGGTGGCTGCCGGAGCGTCTATCTACTGGTGCGACTGTCGGAACTCTTTGAGGTGGAGTCTCCCTCAAGGATATTCAACACAGAATTAAAGCTCTGAGAATTGCTAATTCTTTTATCTTTGATGCAAACATGCAAATTATTCACCTAAATGCTATGGCCTCTGGCTTTGTGGTTCTAGCCCGCTGGGTGCTCTGGTTGAAGTCTTGGTCTGGGGATATGACTTCTAAGTCCAGACTCCTTTCTCTTCCCTTCCAGGTAAAGATTTTATTTGGTCCAGGCCTGGACTCCATTATTTCTATGGTTACCAGAGGCAAGGGTGCCTTCCTACCGCAAGATAAGAAGAACAATTCTAAGGGATGACAGTCTTCTAATTTTTGTTCTGTCAAATCCCATCGACAACAATCCTCCAAGCCCGAGCAACCCAAGAGTATTTGGAAGCCAGCTCAGTCCTGGAATATATCCAATCAGAATAAGAAGCCCGCCGAAAAGTCGGCATGAAAGGGCGGCCCCTGATCCGGGATCGGATCGTGTAGGGGGCAGACTGTCTGTGGATCCTGGAGGTGGAATCTCAGGGATACAAGATAGGCTTCAAATCTCATCCGCCAAGGGGCAGATTCCATCTCTCGAATCTGTCTACCAGACCATAAAAGAGGAATGCCTTTCTAAGGTGCGTTCGGATCTGTCCTCCTCAGGAGTTGTTGTCCCGGTGCCTATCGAAGAAAAAGGTTTGGGGTTTTATTCAAACCTTTTTGTGGTCCCAGCCCAATTCTGGACCTAAAGTGCTTTTAAGAAATTTCTCAGTGTCCCTGCCCTCAAGATGGAGACGATAAGGTCCATCCTTCCTTTAATTCAAGAAGGCCAGTTTATGACCACTATAGATCTGAAGGACGCTTATCTTCATGTTCCAATCCACAGTTAACACTTTTTCAGTTCCTGAGGTTTGCATTTCTGGACCAGCACTTCCAGGTTATGGCCCTTCCGTTTGGCTTAGCTACTGCTACAAGAATCTTTACGAAGGTTCTGGAGGCTCTTCTAGCCGTTTCCAGAACTCAAGGTATTGCAGTAGCCCCATACTTGGACAATATTCTGGTGCAAGCACCATCCTTTCATCTTGCGGATGAATTTTCTGAGTCACTTCTCAGTCTTCTTCGATCACATGGATGGAAGATAAACTTGGAAAAGAGTTCTCTTATCCCAAGTACCAGGGTGGAATTCCTGGCTACTATAATAGACTCCATATCCATGAGGATATTTCTAACAGACCAGAGACGTTGCAAGCCAACTACTGCATGTCTTGTCCTCCAGGCCTCCTTGAGACCCTCAGTAGCCCAGTGTATGGAGGTGATTGGACTCATGGTGTCCTGTATGGACATCATTCCTTTTGCCAGATTCCATCTCGGACCCTTACAACTATGCATGCTGAGACAATGGAACGGCGACCATTCAAATCTGACTCAACCGATTGTGCTGGACAACCTGTCGAGACTCGCTGTCTTGGTGGCTCTGTCCAGATCATCTGTCCCAAGACACGCGCTTCTTGAGACCGTCCTGTAGATTGTGTTTACGGACACAAGCCTTTCCGGCTGAGGAGCCATTTGGGATGCCAAGAAGGTACAAGGGATGTGGACTCAGGAGGAGTCCTACCCATCAATATATTGGAACTCCGGGCAATCTTCAATGCCTTGAAGGCTTGGCCCCTTCTGGGATCATCCCAGTTTATCAGATTCCAATCGGGCAATATAACCTTTGTTGCCTACATCAACCATCAGGGGGGAATGAAAAGTTCCTTGGCGATGAGAGAAGTATCTCTGATACTAGAGTGGGCAGAAACTTGCAGCTATACCGTGTCAGCGATCCACATTCTGGGTGTGGACAACTGGGAAGTGGACTTTCTCAGCAGGCAATCTTTTCACCCAGGGGAATGGTCTCTCCACCCGAGGTGTTTGCAGAGATATGCAGCGAGTGGGGGACGCCAGAGATTGATCTCATGGCATCCCGCCTCAATACAAAGCTACCCAGGTATGGGTCGAGGGATCCTCATGCGGAACTGATAGATGCCCTGGCAGTGCCATGGAGGTTCAGACTCAAATATCTTTTTCCTCCATTACCGCTTCTCCCTCTTATGGTGGCCAGCATCAAGCAGGAAGGAGCATCAGTGATTCTGATTGCTCCATCGTTGCCGCGAAGGACGTGGCTTGTGGATCTGGTGGGGATATCCTCATCTCTCGAATGGAGGTTACCTTGTCGCAGAGATCTGCTGATACAGGGTCTCTTCGTACATCAACATCTAGATTCTCTGAGGCTGACTGCGTTGAGATTGAACGTTTAGTGTTAGCCAAGAGAGGGTTTTCTGAGAGTGTTATCGACTCTCTGATTCAAGCTCGTAAGCCAGTTACTCGTATCTATCATAAAGTGTGGAGGACTTACTTGTACTGGTGTGTAGTGCGTGGCTTTTCCTGGCATAAGGTTAAGGTTGCCAGAATTTTAACCTCCCTACTTGGCTATACGTTAGACTAAGGTACGTAGGAGGGGATTTATAGGGCTCTTGGGGTTTGGGAGACTTTGCCTCCTCCTAGTGGTAGAAATGTAATTCCCTTGAGTAATGGATCATGGACTCTCCACCATGAAAGAAATAATTTATCAGGTAAGTATAAATAGTTTTTGTAGTATTTTAAATGAGGCTGTGCTTACACATACTTTTAGTGTGTAGTTGTTTTTTTGTTGTGTTTTTTTTAAATGGACATAACGTTGTAAAAATAAAATACTTTTATTAGAACATTTTTATTTTTAAACCAAATCTGTTTACCTGTGTTTACTATGTTGATTGTTGGATATGTAAGTATGTGTCTCACCTGCCTGTCTTTCTCAGGAGTGCTAATGTATTGTACCTTGTTGCCTCACTTTAAAGGGATGGTCTACACAGTATTAATTCTTGAGCCTTACCTTAGGCTGAGTAATGAACCGCTTTCTACACCCCTTTACCCATATTTCAGCAGGAACAGTAATCCAGTAATTGCTAAAACGTTTCAAAATGGCTGCTAAACTCCTCTTCCTTCTTGCTACCTATACTGCCTTTCTCTATGCCAGTTAGACTTGTACATGTAGCAATGAGTGACATGTTAGGCCAGTTTCACAGGCACAGTGTGTTCAGAGAGCTCAGAAACGGAAGTTCGGTGGGTTTCATAGACAGGATATTTTATGCTGAGGGCAACTTCCGGTTGATCGTCTGTGTGGGGCTGTGGAATCTATCATCTGTAAGCTTTCTTCTTGCAGTTCCAAATCCAGAATGTATCTGCTAATCAAGGTAATTCTAATTCTCATTGAGTCCGAACTCATCTATGCTCTGGTTGTTAATAAGGCAAGCTGCACAGAATGTCTGGTTAATTGGTTCCCTTTCGATTCTGATTGTATGACTTATTCCTTGCACCGTTGTATATGTAAGCAGTGGTGGGGTTTGGCAGCCATTTCAAAATGGCCAAATATTTTCAAAAGTACTAGATTACCATTCCTTCTGCAATATGGGGAAAGTGGTGCAGATGGCTGTTCGTTACCCCACCCTAAGGTAAGATTTAAGGATTAATACAGTGTAGACGGTCCTTTAAACTGTCTTCAATCCCTTTTCTGGCCTTCAACACAGTAGAAAATAGATTTTTTTTTTTTTAAGATAAAATGCTTTAAAGATAGTTTTTGTTTTTACACTTATGTTCATTTTAAATAGACAAATGACCTTTAGAAATGATTTATTTTGTTACCTATTCATATGCCTACTTAGTAATACAATTTGCTTATCTTTATTCTATTTCTGCATTTTCTTCTAATTAAGACCCTAATGTAAACAGCACCTAGAGGATGTGAATGAACCTGTTTTCCACCTTAAGTGATGTAACTTATTTTTCCTTTTCTTTCTCTGTACCCTCCTCCTGCCCACCCTTCCCTGTCCCTATATCTCTTTTCTTTCTTTACCTTGAATTCACTTTTGATGCTTTTGCCTTTTTCTGCTTTACCTGTTTTCTGTGTTACGCCGCTGATGACATTGCTCTTCCAACTGCTTTCAATAATTTTCCAGGAGGTAGGTAGTTCAGTGTTTACTCAACCCTCATCATAGTTGCACTTGTAGAAGATCAGCCTATGCGTACCAATCACAGTGGTGTAGTAATTTTATACTTTTTTTTTGTCTTGTTTTTTTTGTCTTGGTTTTTTTTTCTTTTCCTTCTGGCTTCCTTGCCATGATGCACTATGGAATATTTTTCCTAATTTTCAGTGATATGTGGTGTGGTAGTCATTTTTAATAACCCAACAAAATGCCTAGTGAATCATTGCAACAGTGTATTACTTTGTATCATATAACATAAACAAAAACTCATCCTCTAATTTATTTTTAACATAATTGACAACATCCATCCTAAATATCAAAATATTCATATTTTCGCAAATTTATGATTTTTTGTTTTGGAGTGAAATAATTAATGTAATCTATGTTTAGAAACATTAATTTAAAGAATTTCATGTTTTCGGGTCTTAATTCTTCTTCTTTCTGTGTTTGAAACTATTTTATAGGTGGACGAGTAAAAACTTGGAAACGACGTTGGTTCATTTTGACAGACAACTGTTTGTATTATTTTGAATATACCACAGTAAGTTGTTGTTAATACTAAATGCTTTCATTATTGGGAATATGTATGTATGTAATTTTTTTTTTCTTCCCCGTTTTGAAATATATGTAACAATTTTTCATTACTGGATACTTATTTATTTTCCCACAGGACAAAGAGCCTCGAGGTATCATTCCTCTAGAAAATCTCAGTATTCGTGAAGTTGAGGATCCCAGGAAACCGGTGAGAAACATTTAATAAATAAATCCAATGGACATGCTCAGTAGTAGCTGATGCATCAAAAAGTGTGCTTAGAAGTAATTTGCAAAGTCTCTTAAAACGGCATGTTATAATTAAATCATGAAAGTTTAATTGTGACTTTAGTGTCCCTTTTTAATTGCTGTTATATTTCTCAGTTATAATGTAAAGCACCACCATACTCTAAAGCATTCAATACATTAGTAGGGATACAAAATACATAGCAAAAAATAAGGTTTACACACAACCATACATATCGATACAGAAGACCATTAACCCTTTACCAGAATTGTACAGTCAAGTTTTTAGTGGTGATTTAGGCATAGAGTATGGATATTGCTTGGATGATGAGTCATAGTTGCATAGTGAGAGGTAAGAGCCTCCAGAAAGGTTATTTTGGTGGTGGATGGGGCTGGTGTAGATGGTAATCATCTCTTATTAGCTTGGTTTTCAAAGAGCTCTCAAAGGTATGAAATGTGAAATACAATCTGAACTAATTGAGATAGTTTTAGTATAATTATTTCAGTGTAGTTGTAGGAAGCAGTCAGAGAAAATAATGGTCAAAGCGATGAAGTCATTAGGATTGTATTTGGCGAGTAATGTGAAAATGTGTTTGGGTTTGAGCATAACTGTATAGGTTATTAAATGGAAGTAATTTTACCTCGGCTGCTAACTTTTTGGGTTATTCTCCATATATTCATATAAAAATACCACTGTCTGGCTCCTAAATATTTTTCTTTCTAATCACACGGTGAGTCCACCGATCATCTAATTACTATTGGGAATATCACTCCTGCCCAGCAGGAGGCGGCAAAGAGCACCACAGCAAAGCTGTTAAATATCACCTCCCTTCCCTCCAATCTCAGTCATTCTCTTTGCCTACGTTAGATCAAGGAAGTGGTAAAGTTTAGGCATTAGAAAGAAGATTCTTCAAGCAAGATTTTGATTATTTTTCAGCAGTGCAAGATTGTTCTGCTTTGTCCTAGGATGTAGCCAAAGTCCATATCAGTATCTTCAGTAGAGCAGTGGTGACTTTCAAGCAATGGGAACTTGTGGAGTACAATCCTCACTGCACCTCCCATGTATTTAATGCTGCCCTAATTGTGCAAGCCTGAGTAAGATTACTCAGTCTTTGTTTTTATCCACAGGTCCATGTGAGGAAACTGGCCTCTCAAACCTAGTGAGCTGCTGTGCTGCCTGGCAGAAGTCTAAAGGTAAGTGCTAACTTTTATTTTTTTCTGGGATACATTGCAGAAAATAAAAGGATTGGACTTTAAAATATGATTGTGGGACAAGAAACATTCGCCTATTGCTAGGGGGGTCACTTTATTATAGGCAGCAATATCAGGCACTGGGGACAAGGAGATTTATGGCTCAGTAGGTGGTGTTTTTATTGTTACTTTACTCCCTGCGGCTTTGGTAATACATTTAGCCGAAAGGGAGGTTAATGTTGTAACGCCCGCGATGGGCGGGGTTAGCTGAGGCGGCATTTTCTGTTGTACGCCTTTTTCCCCTTACACTTCCTGTGTTCCGGAGCGGAGAAATAGCTTTGTCACAGGCATTAGTAGAGTTGCGGTTACCGGTCTACATTTTACAGAAAAATAGAAGTTGAGTCCGGTTTTGCAAGCAGAATATTCACTCCGTTTTCAGTCATGCAGGTAAGCACCTAAGCTAAGCTGAGGTGTAGAGGATGTCCGGAGTGGTTTTTGTGATACTTTATATCTTTATTGCAGAAAAATTAAGCAGTTTCGTTTTAAAATTTTAAAGGAACAGTAACTTTTTTTTTTTTTTTTGGGGGGTATTTTTCTAAATAAAATATCAGTTTGTTTATCTATTTATTCTGTTTATTGGTGAATAAAGATGGACCAAGTGGCCCTGCAAGATGTTACACGTTCTTTATGTTTTGATGCTAATGTGGAACTACCAATCCCTTTCTATTCCTCCATGTATTGAGAGAACTCTACATTTCAGGGATAGACTTTTTCCTGAGCCAACATTGTCTAAGGTGGCTGCTGTTCAGGAGTCTTCGGACAATGTTCAAGATATGCTGCAGCTTTCTTATCAAGCGTCCCAAAATTTATCGTCCACACAGCCAGTGCCCTGCGCTTCCTCTATTACTCCACCTGGAGTTACTTTGCAAGACATTGCTTCCCTCATGTCCTCAGCGGTATCTGATGCGTTTTCTGCTTTTCCCATGCTGCAGGGAAAGCGCAAGAGGAAATGTAAACAATCAGTGAGTAAGGTTGCTTACTGTCGTGGCTATTCCGAATGTCCCCTCCCAGAAATCTGAGGAGGAAGATACTTCGGTAGCATCTGAGGGTGAAATCTCAGACTCAGATAGTGTAATACCTTCTGCTGATACTGAAGTTGTATCTTTCAGGTTTAAGCTCGAGCACCTCCGTTTGTTACTTAAGGAGGTTTTAGCTACCCTGGACGACTCAGACACTACTGTCGTAGTCAATCCTAAGAAGTCTAGTAAACTAAACAAGTATTTCTTTCATGTAATTAACAAGAGTCCATGAGCTAGTGACGTATGGGATATACATTCCTACCAGGAGGGGCAAAGTTTCCCAAACCTTAAAATGCCTATAAATACACCCCTCACCACACCCACAAATCAGTTTTACAAACTTTGCCTCCAAGGGAGGTGGTGAAGTAAGTTTGTGCTAGATTCTACGTTGATATGCGCTCCGCAGCAAGTTGGAGCCCGGTTTTCCTCTCAGCGTGCAGTGAATGTCAGAGGGATGTGAGGAGAGTATTGCCTATTGAATGCAGTGATCTCCTTCTACGGGGTCTATTTCATAAGGTTCTCTGTTATCGGTCGTAGAGATTCATCTCTTACCTCCCTTTTCAGATCGACGATATACTCTTATATTTACCATTTCCTCTACTGATTCTCGTTTCAGTACTGGTTTGGCTTTCTACAAACATGTAGATGAGTGTCCTGGGGTAAGTAAGTCTTATTTTCTGTGACACTCTAAGCTATGGTTGGGCACTTTATTTATAAAGTTCTAAATATATGTATTCAAACATTTATTTGCCTTGACTCAGAATGTTCAACTTTCCTTATTTCCAGACAGTCAGTTTCATATTTGGGATTATGCTTTAAATTATCATATTTTTTCTTACCTCAAAAATTTGACTTTTTCCCTGTGGGCTGTTAGGCTCGCGGGGGCTGAAAATGCTTCATTTTATTGCGTCATTCTTGGCGCGGACTTTTTTGGCGCAAAAATTCTTTTCCGTTTCCGGCGTCATACGTGTCGCCGGAAGTTGCGTCATTTTTGACGTTGTTTTGCGCCAAAAATGTCGGCGTTCCGGATGTGGCGTCATTTTTGGCGCCAAAAGCATTTAGGCGCCAAATAATGTGGGCGTCTTATTTGGCGCCAAAAAATATGGGCGTCGCTTTTGTCTCCACATTATTTCAGTCTCATTTTTCATTTGCTTCTGGTTGCTAGAAGCTTGATGTTTGGCATTTTTTTCCCATTCCTGAAACTGTCTTATAAGGAATTTGATCTATTTTGCTTTATATGTTGTTTTTTCTCTTACATATTGCAAGATGTCTCACGTTGCATCTGAGCCAGAAGATACTACAGGAAAACCACTGCCTGCTGGATCTACCAAAGCTAAGTGTATCTGCTGTAAACTTTTGGTAGCTATTCCTCCAGCTGTTGTTTGTAATAATTGTCATGACAAACTTGTTAAAGCAGATAATATTTCCTTTAGTGATGTACCATTGCCTGTTGCAGTTCCCTCAACATCTAAGGTGCAGAATGTTCCTGATAACATAAGAGATTTTGTTTCTGAATCCATAAAGAAGGCTTTGTCTGTTATTTCTCCTTCTAGTAAACGTAAAAAGACTTTTAAATCTTCTCTCTCTACAGATGAATTTTTAAATGAACACCATCATTCTGATTCTTTGGACTCTTCTGGTTCAGAGGATTCTGTCTCAGAGATTGATGCTGATAAATCTTCATATTTATTTAAGATGGAATTTATTCGCTCTTTACTTAAAGAAGTACTAATTGCTTTAGAAATAGAGGATTCTAGTCCTCTTGATACTAATTCTATACGTTTGGATAAGGTTTTTAAAGCTCCTGCGGTTATTCCAGAAGTCTTTCCTGTTCCTAATGCTATTTCTGCAGTAATTGCTAAGGAATGGGATAAATTGGGTAATTCATTTACTCCTTCTAAACGTTTTAAGCAATTATATCCTGTTCCGCCTGACAGGTTAGAATTTTGGGACAAAATCCCTAAAGTTGATGGGGCTATTTCTACCCTTGCTAAACGTACTACCATTCCTACGTCAGATGGTACCTCGTTTAAGGATCCTTTAGATAGAAAAATTGAATCTTTTCTAAGAAAAGCTTATCTATGTTCAGGTAATCTTCTTAGACCTGCTATATCATTGGCTGATGTTGCTGCAGCTTCAACTTTTTGGTTGGAAACTCTAGCGCAACAAGTAACAAATCGTGATTCTCATGATATTATTATTCTTCTCCAGCATGCTAATAATTTCATCTGTGATGCCATTTTTGATATTATTAGAGTTGATGTTAGATTTATGTCTCTGGCTATCTTAGCCAGAAGAGCTTTATGGCTTAAGACTTGGAATGCTGATATGGCTTCTAAATCAACTCTACTTTCCATTTCTTTCCAGGGAAACAAATTATTTGGTTCTCAGTTAGATTCTATTATTTCAACTGTTACTGGTGGGAAAGGAACTTTTTTACCACAGGATAAAAAGTCTAAAGGTAAAAACAGGGCTAACAATCGTTTTCGTTCCTTTCGTTTCAACAAAGAACAAAAGCCTGATCCTTCGTCCTCAGGAGCAGTTTCAGTTTGGAAACCATCTCCAGTCTGGAATAAATCCAAGCCTGCTAGAAAGGCAAAGCCTGCTTCTAAGTTCACATGAAGGTACGGCCCTCATTCCAGTTCAGCTGGTAGGGGGCAGGTTACGTTTTTTCAAAGAAATTTGGATCAATTCTGTTCACAATCTTTGGATTCAGAACATTGTTTCAGAAGGGTACATAATTGGTTTCAAGATGAGACCTCCTGCAAAGAGATTTTTTCTTTCCCATGTCCCAGTAAATCCAGTGAAAGCTCAAGCATTTCTGAATTGTTTTTCAGATCTAGAGTTGGCTGGAGTAATTATGCCAGTTCCAGTTCCGGAACAGGGGATGGGGTTTTATTCAAATCTCTTCATTGTACCAAAGAAGGAGAATTCCTTCAGACCAGTTCTGGATCTAAAATTATTGAATCGTTATGTAAGGATACCAACGTTCAAGATGGTAACTGTAAGGACTATATTGCCTTTTGTTCAGCAAGGGAATTATATGTCCACAATAGATTTACAGGATGCATATCTGCATATTCCGATTCATCCAGATCATTATCAGTTCCTGAGATTCTCTTTTCTAGACAAGCATTACCAATTTGTGGCTCTACCGTTTGGCCTTGCTACAGCTCCAAGAATTTTTACAAAGGTTCTCGGTGCCCTTCTGTCTGTAATCAGAGAACAGGGTATTGTGGTATTTCCTTATTTGGACGATATCTTGGTACTTGCTCCGTCTTTACATTTAGCAGAGTCTCATACGAATCGACTTGTGTTGTTTCTTCAAGATCATGGTTGGAGGATCAATTTACCAAAAAGTTCTTTGATTCCTCAAACAAGGGTAACCTTTCTGGGTTTCCAGATAGATTCAGTGTCCATGACTTTGTCTTTAACAGACAAGAGACGTCTAAAATTGATTACAGCCTGTCGAAACCTTCAGTCTCAATCATTCCCTTCGGTAGCCTTATGCATGGAAATTCTAGGTCTTATGACTGCTGCATCGGACGCGATCCCCTTTGCTCGTTCTCACATGCGACCTCTTCAGCTCTGTATGCTGAACCAATGGTGCAGGGATTACACGAAGATATATCAATTAATATCTTTAAAACCGATTGTTCGGCACTCTCTAACGTGGTGGACAGATCACCATCGTTTAATTCAGGGGGCTTCTTTTGTTCTTCCGACCTGGACTGTAATTTCAACAGATGCAAGTCTCACAGGTTGGGGAGCTGTGTGGGGATCTCTGACGGCACAAGGAGTTTGGGAATCTCAGGAGGTGAGATTACCGATCAATATCTTGGAACTCCGTGCAGTTTTCAGAGCTCTTCAGTTTTGGCCTCTTCTGAAGAGAGAATCGTTCATTTGTTTTCAGACAGACAATGTCACAACTGTGGCATACATCAATCATCAAGGAGGGACTCACAGTCCTCTGGCTATGAAAGAAGTATCTCGAATTTTGGTTTGGGCGGAATCCAGCTCCTGTCTAATCTCTGCGGTTCATATCCCAGGTGTAGACAATTGGGAAGCGGATTATCTCAGTCGCCAAACGTTGCATCCGGGCGAATGGTCTCTTCACCCAGAGGTATTTCTTCAGATTGTTCAATTGTGGGGGCTCCCAGAGATAGATCTGATGGCCTCTCATCTAAACAAGAAACTTCCCAGGTATCTGTCCAGATCCCGGGATCCTCAGGCGGAGGCAGTGGATGCATTATCACTTCCTTGGAAGTATCATCCTGCCTATATCTTTCCGCCTCTAGTTCTTCTTCCAAGATTAATCTCCAAGATTCTGAGGGAATGCTCGTTTGTTCTGCTAATAGCTCCGGCATGGCCTCACAGGTTTTGGTATGCGGATCTTGTCCGGATGGCATCTTGCCAGCCATGGACTCTTCCGTTAAGACCAGACCTTCTGTCACAAGGTCCTTTTTTCCATCCGGATCTGAAATCCTTAAATTTAAAGGTATGGAGATTGAACGCTTGATTCTTGGTCATAGAGGTTTCTCTGACTCCGTGATTAATACTATGTTACAGGCTCGTAAATCTGTATCTCGAGAGATATATTATAGAGTCTGGAAGACTTATATTTCTTGGTGTCTTTCTCATCATTTTTCTTGGCATTCTTTTAGAATACCGAGAATTTTACAGTTTCTTCAGGATGGTTTAGATAAGGGTTTGTCCGCAAGTTCTTTGAAAGGACAAATCTCCGCTCTTTCTGTTCTTTTTCACAGAAAGATTGCTATTCTTCCTGATATTCATTGTTTTGTACAAGCTTTGGTTCGTATAAAACCTGTCATTAAGTCAATTTCTCCTCCTTGGAGTTTGAATTTGGTTCTGGGAGCTCTTCAAGCTCCTCCGTTTGAACCTATGCATTCATTGGACATTAAATTACTTTCTTGGAAAGTTTTGTTCCTTTTGGCCATCTCTTCTGCTAGAAGAGTTTCTGAATTATCTGCTCTTTCTTGTGAGTCTCCTTTTCTGATTTTTCATCAGGATAAGGCGGTGTTGCGAACTTCTTTTGAATTTTTACCTAAAGTTGTGAATTCCAACAACATTAGTAGAGAAATTGTGGTTCCTTCATTATGTCCTAATCCTAAGAATTCTAAGGAGAAATCATTGCATTCTTTGGATGTTGTTAGAGCTTTGAAATATTATGTTGAAGCTACGAAATCTTTCCGTAAGACTTCTAGTCTATTTGTTATCTTTTCCGGTTCTAGGAAAGGCCAGAAAGCTTCTGCCATTTCTTTGGCATCTTGGTTGAAATCTTTAATTCATCTTGCCTATGTTGAGTCGGGTAAAATTCCGCCTCAAAGAATTACAGCTCATTCTACTAGGTCAGTATCTACTTCCTGGGCGTTTAGGAATGAAGCTTCGGTTGACCAGATCTGCAAAGCAGCAACTTGGTCCTCTTTGCATACTTTTACTAAATTCTACCATTTTGATGTATTTTCTTCTTCTGAAGCAGTTTTTGGTAGAAAAGTTCTTCAGGCAGCGGTTTCAGTTTGAATCTTCTGCTTCTGTTTTTTGTTAAACTTTATTTTGGGTGTGGATTATTTTCAGCAGGAATTGGCTGTCTTTGTTTTATCCCTCCCTCTCTAGTGACTCTTGTGTGGAAAGATCCACATCTTGGGTAGTCATTATCCCATACGTCACTAGCTCATGGACTCTTGTTAATTACATGAAAGAAAACATAATTTATGTAAGAACTTACCTGATAAATTCATTTCTTTCATATTAACAAGAGTCCATGAGGCCCACCCTTTTTTGTGGTGGTTATGATTTTTTTGTATAAAGCACAATTATTCCAATTCCTTATTTTATATGCTTCGCACTTTTTTTCTTATCACCCCACTTCTTGGCTATTCGTTAAACTGATTTGTGGGTGTGGTGAGGGGTGTATTTATAGGCATTTTAAGGTTTGGGAAACTTTGCCCCTCCTGGTAGGAATGTATATCCCATACGTCACTAGCTCATGGACTCTTGTTAATATGAAAGAAATGAATTTATCAGGTAAGTTCTTACATAAATTATGTTTTTGATATACCTTCCATGGTGGAGGTTTGTCTTGTTCCAGATCGAGCTACAGAGATTATTGCTAAGGAATGGGAGGGACCAGGTATCCCTTTTTCTCCATCCCCTATATTTAAGAAGATGTTTCCTATAGCAGACTCTGTTACGGAGTCTTGGCAGATGGTACCCAAGGTAAAAGGGGCAATTTCCACGCTAGCTAAGAGGACCACTATTCCCATAGAAGATAGTTGTTCCTTTAAGGATCCTATGGACAAGAAATTAGAGGGGTTACTCAAGAAAATGTATGTACACCTGGGTTTACAATGGCAACCTGCGGTGTGTATTGCTACCGTCGCTAGTGCAACAGCATACTGGTTTGATGCGTTGTCCGATTCTATTTGGACAGGCACTCCCCTCGAAGAGATTCAGGATAGGATCAAGGCCCTTAAGTTGGCCAATTCCTTTATTATGGATGCTTCCCTACAGGTTATTAAACTGGGAGCAAAGATTTCCGGTTTTGCCGTACTGGCCCGCAGAGCTTTATGGTTAAAATCTTGGTCTGCAGATGTGTCATCTAAGTCTGAACTTTTGGCTATCCCTTACAAGGGAAAGACCTTGTTTGGGCCGGGTTAGAAAGAAATAATTTCTGACATTACGGGAGGAAAGGGCCATTTCCTCCCTCAGGACAAGAGGAATAAGCAGAAGGGATGTCAGAGTAATTTTCGTTCCTTTTAAAACTTCAAGGGTAAGACTTCCTCTCCTTCTTCCAAGCAGGGACAGTCCAAGCCAGACTGGCGGGGAGGGAATTTTGAAACAAAACTTCTGAAAAAGACTTTTAGAGGTTATTTGTATCTAGTACATGAAAGTTTTGTGAGCTTCTGAATCCAAAAACAAACTAGATTATATATACAAGAGAGAGAGATCTGCCCTTATAAGAAGGAAGCATGCTATACTGAAAAGAAAATCACAAAAGGAATTTATTAATTTTAGATCTAACTATACACCAATAGATCTAAATGGATTATACTATCATAAATGTCCTATGTTCAACCTACTAGCAGCTTATAAATATTTACCCTAAGGTATTTTTATTTTTATGATTTTTTTCAAAGTCCATCAATAGGAGACCAATTTGATTATGCAATGTTGTGACTACTCTTCTACTGATTAAATTTTTAATCCACCCTCACTGATCTCTCAAGAAGAAGAGACCAGATGCTATGTGATTAATATGTTGTTAGATATAATGCATTTTTAATGTGTGCAATTCCACCTTTAGAGTATTCCACCTTTATTGGCAAAGCGGAGTTACCAAGGGCTAATTGCCTCATCTCCTACAACCTATAATAAACAAGTGAGGTCTATATTAAGGCCAACATCACATAACACACATATCTTGAAAAAGCCCCCAGGGGTGAAACGCTTTGATTGTGTTTACTAGTCTTTATGTTTGGGAGTTATTCTCTCCTTGTACTGATTGTCTAAGAGAGAACACAAACCATTCTTACTTTGGTGAACTTTTTGCATAATGATCTCCTGAGTTACAATTATCTTGAAGTACTTAAGAGCAATACAACAGATGAACTAAATACTCCTATTTGGAGTCTTATACATCCCCCATAAAGAACTCTATCTGCTGAAATCGATCGAGGTGTTTGGCCAACAACGGATGGTTAAACAGCTGATTGTGCAGAGGACACGCTGAATACCCAGTGACGTCAGACGTCCACAGCACATGTGTGAAGCAAAGCGGAAGTACTCCGCTCTTCTGAGGCACCCAGCTTTCTAACAGTGTACACTGCAGGAGCGGTCTATGAAGACATCTGGACCACACTAAGAATGAACGAAGAACCATCACGACAGGCGAAGAATCATACGGCTAGATTACAAGTTTTTGTCGGTAAGGCTTGCGGGGCTAACGAGCCTTTTTTTCTCACTGCTCCCTTAAGACAACGCTGGTATTACAGGTTTTTTTAAACCTGGTGTTAGCCGCAAAAAGGTGAGCGTAGAGCAGAATTTAGCTCCACATCTCACCTCAATACCAGCGTTTCTTAAGTCAGCAGTGAGCTGGCTAAACGTGCTCGTGCACGATTTCCCCACAGGAAACAATGGGGCTGAGCTGGCTGAAAAAAAACCTAACATCTGCAAAAAAGCAGCGTTTAGCTTCTAACGCAGCCCCATTGATTCCTATGGGGAAATAAATTTTATGTCTGCACCTAACACCCTAACATGAACCCCGAGTCGAAACACCCCTAATATTACACTTATTAACCCCTAATCTGCCGCCCCCGCTATCGCTGACACCTACATTATATTATTAACCCCTAATCTGCCGCTCCGGACACCGCCGTCACCTACCTTATACTTATTAACCCCTAATCTACTGCCCCAACATCGCCGCCACCTAAATTATAGTTATTAACCCCTAATCTGCCCCCCAACTATATTAAATTTATTAACCCCTAATCTTCCGACCCCCCGCGTCGTCACTACTATATTACATTTTTAACCCCTAAACCGAAGTCTAACCCCCCTAACTTAAATATAATTTAAATTAAACAAAATAAATTTAACATAATTAAATAAATTAATCCTATTTAAAACTAAATACTTACAGATAAAATAAACCCTAAGCTAGCTACAATATAACTAATAGTTACATTGTAGCTAGCTTAGGATTTATATTTATTTTACAGGCAACTTTGTATTTATTTTAACTAGGTTCAATAGTTATTAAATAGTTATTAACTATTTAATAACTACCTACCTAAAATAAGTACAAAATTACCTGTAAAATAAACCCTAACCTAAGTTACAATTACACCTAACACTACACTATCATTAAATAAATTACCTAAACTACCTACAATTAATTAAAATTAAATAAAATAAATTGCGAAAAAAAACAAACCCTAAAAAATAATTACAAGAATTTTAAACTAATTACACCTAATCTAATCCCCCTAATAAAATAAAAAAAATTCCCCCCAAAATAATAAAATTCCCTACCCTATACTAAATTACAAATAGCCCTTAAAAGGGCCTTTTTCCGGGCATTGCCCCAAAGTAATCAGCTCTTTAACCTGTAAAAAAAAATACAATACCCCCCCCATATTAAAACCCACCACCCACACACCCAACCCTACTCTAAAACCCACCCAATCCCCCCTTAAAAAAACCTAGCACTACCCCCCTGAAGATCTCCCTACCTTGAGCCATCTTCATCCAGCCGGGCACAAGTGGACCTCCAGAGGGGCAGAAGTCTTCATCCGATCCGAGCAGAAGAGGTCCTCCAAGCGCCAGAAGTCTTCATCCAAGCGGCATCTTCTATCTTCATCCATCCGGAGCGGGTCCATCTCCAATCCAGCCGACACAGAGCCATCCTCTTCAAAAAACGTCCTAACACTAAATGAAGGTTCCTTTAAATGACATCATCCAAGATGGCGTCTCTTGAATTCCGATTGGCTGATAGGATTCTATCAGCCAATCGGAATTAAGGTAGGAAAAATCCTATTGGCTGATTAGTGACCTAAACCAGGCTACCAGGTTTACCAGGCCTTTTTTTTTTCATTTAAAGGATCCTAACAAATTGTGACATATTATTTCTAATCTTAAGGAAGATTACGCATTATTTTGATATCAAGACTCTCCTTCTTTTTTTTTTTTTTTTTTTTTTTTATATATATATATTTTTTTCCGCCTATATGCTGACACATATGCGGTCTAGAAACTTTTAGTGCACTAATACATTTTTTAATACATTTTTTTTTTGTATATATGTTTTTTGATGCATATATACATTTTTTACCTTTTTATTCATTTTTAGGAGTAAATATTTTATTTTCTTCTGGACGTCCAGTCAGATTATCTAGTATTTTCCATAACACATTTACGTTCGTTGTCTTGTGTTTTGATCTTTCACTCTCATTTGTTGTCTTGCGTTTGACACTCTCCTGTTTTAGTCCCCTGCAGTGTTAGACTATTTGTCATCCCTTTTGTCTAAAGCCCACACTATATATGTGCCATATCTACATATTGTAATCTTTGATATTTTAATATGATCTTATATTAAAGATTTTGTATTATTGTAATCTGCTTTATTCGAGCTAATCCTTAGTATATATTCTAATACTATAGATTGTTATTTTATATCACCCTTATACATAACCTTTCTTGCATTGTTAAGATCACTGTATACTTTAATAGGTAAGGACATTATATCTTACCCCTAGCTTAGAGCACCAATACTTTTTATCCCATTTCAAGCCTTCCTGGAGGCCCAACTAATCTTGGAACAAGGGAAAACAATCCAAGAAGCCCGCTATTGACTCAAAAGCAGTATGAAGGGCCTGCCCCCGATCCGGGGCAGGATCTTGATCTTGTAGGGGGCAGACTTTCCTTCTTCGCCCAGGCTTGGGTTCGGGATGTTCAGGATCCCTGGGCGGTGGACATCGTGTCCCAGGGATACAAGCTAGAGTTCAAGAGCTTTCCTACCAGGTGCAGGTTTCTGCTTTCAAGGTTATCTGTAGACCAGATAAAGAGAGGCGTTCTTACACTGTGTTCGGGACATTTCCGACCTGGGGGTGATAGTTCCTGCCCCAATGCAGGAACAGGGTCTGGGGTTCTACTCCTATCTGTTCGTGGTTCCCAAAAAAGAGGGAACCTTCAGACCAATTTTAGATCTCAAAAGTCTAAACAGGAGTACCGTCCTTCAAGATGAAAACTATTCGCTCCATTCTTCCCTTGGTTCAAGATGGTCAATTTATGACAATGGTAGATTTAAAGGACGTGTACCTGCATGCTCCCATCCACAGGGATCATCACAAGTTTCTGAGGTTTGCATTTCTAGACAAACAGTTCCAGTTTGTGGCTCTTCCATTCGACCTTGCTACAGCTCCCAGAATTTTCTCAAAGGTTCTGGGATCCCTGTTGGCGGTGCTCCGATTGCGGGGCATTGCAGTGGCGGCTTATCTGGATGGCATTCTGGTTCAGGCGCCATCCTTTCAACAAACAAAATCCCACACGGAAATGTTATCCTTCCTGCGATCTTACGGATGAAAGGTGAATCTGGAAAAGAGTTCCTTGGTTCCAACTACAAGGGTAGTTTTCTTGGGAAACATAATAATAAATTCCTTATCAATGAAAATTTTTCTGACAGAAGTCAGGGAATCAAAGATTTTCAATTTCTGTCTAGCGCTTCAGTCCTCTCCTTGGCCACCAGTGGCTCAATGTATGGAGGTAATCGGTCTGATGGTAGCAGCCATGGACATCATCCTGTTTGCCCGTTTCCACCTCAGGCCTCTGCAGTTATGCATGCTCAGGCATTGGAACGCAGATAATGCGGATCGGTCTCCACGATTATATCTGGAGCAGGAGACAAGGGATTCTCTTCTTTGGTGGTTGTCTAAGAGTATCATCTCTCCCAGGGAACCTGCTTCCGCAGACCCACCTGGGTGATTGTGACAACGGACGCCAGCCTATTGGGATGTGGAGCAGTCTAGGGCTCTCTAAAAGCTCAGGGGACATGGACTCGGTCAGTCTGTTTAACCCATAAACATTCTGGAGCTGAGAGCAATCTTCAATGCTCTTCTGGCCTGGCCTCAGTTAGCTTTGGCCCGGTTTATCAGGTTCCAGTCGGACAACATAACTTCAGTGGCTTACATCTACCATCAGGGGGGAACTCAGAGTTCCTTGGCCATGGCAGAGGTAGCCAAGATAATTCAGTGGGCGCAGTCCCAGGAGTGGACTACTGGGAGGCAGATGTTCTGAGCGGACAGACCTTTCACCCGCTGGAGTGGGAACTCCATCCGGAAGTGTTTTCCAGCTTGATTCTCAAATGGGGACAGCCGGAGCTGGATCTCATGGCATCTCTGCAGAATACCAAGCTTCCGAGGTACGGGTCGAGGTCAAGGGATCCTCAGGCGGTACTGATAGATGCTCTGGCGGTACCTTGGAATTTCAGTCTTGCATACCTATTTCCCCCCGTTCGCTCTCCTTCCTCGAGTCATTGCTCGAATCGAACAAGAGGGTGTCGGTGATCCTCATAGCACCAGCGTGGCCTCGCAGGATTTGGTATTCAGACCTGGTGGAGATGTCATCTCTTCCACCTTGGAGACTTCCATTGAGGAAGGACCTTCTACTTCAAGGGCCCTTCCTTCATCCAAATCTATTTTCTCTGAAGCTGACTGCTTGGAGATTGAACGCTCCAACGTCATTGAGAACATGATTCAGGCTCGTAAACCTGTGACTAGAAAGATTTTCTATAAGATATGGCATAAATATCTGCATTGGTGTGAATCCAAAGGCTACTCGAAGAGTTCGAATTCCTAGAATTTTGTCTTTTCTCCAAGAGGGTTTAAAGAAGAGTTTATCGCCAAGCTCCCTAAAGGGTCTCAAATATCTGCCTTGTCTATTTTGTTACATAAACGTCTGGCGGATGTACCAGACGTGCAATCAGTCTGTCAGGCCTGTGTTTAAGCCGGTTACTCTTCCCTGGAGTCTTAATCTAGTTATTAAAGTACTTCAACAGGCTCCATTTGAGCCTATGCATTCCTTAGATATTAAGTTGTTATCTTGGAAGGTTTCGTTTCTTGTTGCTATCTCATCTGCTCGTAGAGTTTCAGAGCTCTCGGCATTACAGTATGAGTCTCCTTACCTTATTTTTCATTTGGATAAGGTAGTTTTGCGTACTAAGTTAGGGTTTCTCCCTAAAGTGGTTTCAGATCGGAACATTAATCAGGAGATTGTTCCTTCCTTGTGTCCTAACCCTTCTTCTCAGAAGGAACGTATGCTGCACAATCTGGACGTGGTGTGTGCATTGAATTTCTGTTTACAGGTGACGAAGGATTTTCGTCAGTCTTCTGCTCTGTGGTTTTCTCTGGAAAACGTAAAGGGCAGAAAGCTACAGCTACTTCTTTCTTTGTGGCTGAAGAGTATCATTTGCTTGGCCTATGAAACTGCTGGACAGCAGCCTCCTTAGAGAGTTAAGGCTCATTCTACGAGGGCTGTTTCCTTTTCCTGGGCATTCAAAAATGAAGCTTCTGTGGAACAGATTTGCAAGGCTGCAACTTGGTCCTCTCTTCACACTTTTTGTAAATTCTATAAATTTGATACTTTTGCCTCGGCTGAGGCTTCTTTTGGGAGAAAGGTTCTTCAAGCAGTGGTGCCTTCCGTTTAGGTTCCCGGTCTTTTCACTCCCTTATCTGTGTCCTCTAGCTTGGGTATTGATTCCCAATAGTAATTAGATGATCAGTGGACTCGCTGTGTCATTAGAAAGAAAACAACATTTATGCTTACCTGATAAATTTATTTCTTGACACAGTCCGCCCTGTTTTCTTAAGGACAGGGTTTTTTTGTTATAAACTTCAGACACCTCTGCACCTTGTTGCTTCCTTTCTCTCCTTTGCTTCAGTCGAATGACTGGAGTTGGAGGGAAGGGAGGTGATATTTAACAGCTTTGCTGTGGTGCTCTTTGCCGCCTCCATCAATGGTAATTAGATGATCCGTGGACTCACCTTATCAAAAATAAATAAATGTATCGGGTAAGCATACATTTTTGTTTTTTCTGGCTCTTAAGTGTTAAACAGATTTATTGACCCCTGGTTGCATTGTTGTCTTAAAGTATGATTTCTGGTGTGGTATATGTGGCTAGAAGGTTCAGGATAAGTTAAAACTTTATTTTCACTTATGTTTAAATACAGCACATGAAGCTGGGGATGGTTCTAGACAATTTGACTTGTTTTATTACTATTTAGCTGCTTACCAGGAGGCAATGTCAGACTCTATTTAGCGAGAGCTAAACCTGTCCTCCTACCCACTTCTCACTGTTTTATTTGTTTCTAGAAGGCTGCCTCATTAGAGCTGCAGATCTTTTACTCTTTATTTACTGCATGGATCTTGACATACATTTTGATGCATCATCTAATTTACCTCAGTTGAACTTTTCTAATTTAAAATCAACCGCATTCCTAATTCCCGGTTTCCTTCCCAAGGTCCTCTCTAAAGCACTCTAGATGTTGTCAGAGCTCTGAAATATTATTCAAAAGCTATTGCATCTTCCTCTGAGAGATGCATAATCTTGCACTGTAGTCCTAGAAATGATTTCTGTGCCTTGTAATAATGCCAATTGACCACAGTCCAAAATATGAAGGTGTTAAGTACATTTTTAACTAAAATTATTTTGCTTTTACCATTTTAATTACTGCTTTCTTACATGATGTCAATATTTAAACCATAATTTTATATTTGCAGTAAAGCTGTGGTAGCAAATATAACTTTGTATTGTTTTGTGATATGTCTTTGTGTTTATTTTCTGTCCCATAGAACTGTTTTGAGCTCTATATTCCAAACAACAAAGGGCAGCTTATCAAAGCATGCAAGACAGAGGCTGATGGCAGAGTAGTGGAAGGAAACCATAATGTCTATCGAATTTCAGCACCAACACCAGAAGAAAAAGAAGAGTGGATTAAGTCTATAAAGTAAGAAATAAGCGCATTCACCCATATTATATTTAAAGCTCTTTGGTATTTAAATGGTTTGAGAGAGACATTTTGCACTGTGACTTATGCCCCCAAAATGCTTTTCTATGTTTCTCCTTCATCCCATAATAATAATCTCTTCCTTCCTCCACTTCCACATTGATAGTATAGATCAGTGATGGCAAACCTTCAGAACTAAATTTCCCATGATGCTTAGGCACTCTGCAGTCCAGACGAGCATCATGGGAAAACATAATTTATGTAAGAACTTACCTGATAAATAAATGTCTTTCATATTTGCAAGAGTCCATGAGCTAGTGATGTATGGGATATATAATCCTACCAGGAGGGGCAAAGTTTCCCAAACCTCAAAATGCCTATAAATACATCCTTGACCACACCCACAATTCAGTTTAACGAATAGCCAAGAAGTGGGGTGATAAAGAAAGGAGTAATAAAGCATCAACAAAGGAATTTGGAAATAATTGTGCTTTTATACAAAAAAATCATAACCACCATAAAAAAGGGTGGGCCTCATGGACTCTTGCCAATATGAAAGAAATTAGTTTATCAGGTAAGTTCATACATAAATTATGTTTTCGTTTATGTAATTGGCAAGAGTCCATGAGCTAGTGACATATGGGATAGCAATACCCAAGATGTGGAACTCCAATCAAGAGTCACTAGAGAGGGAGGGATAAAATAAAAACGGCCATTTCCCGCTGAAAAAATTAATCCACAACCCAAAATATAAGTTTATTCTCATAAATGAAAGGAAAAAAAATAAATCAAAAGCAGAAGAATCAAACTGAAACAGCTGCCTGAAGAACTTTTCTACCAAAAACTGCTTCCGAAGAAGCAAATACATAAAAATGGTAGAATTTAGTAAATGTATGCAAAGAAGACCAAGTAGCAGCTTTGCAAATATGATCAACTGAAGCTTCATTCTTAAAAGCCCAGGAAGTAGAAACTGATCTAGTAGAATGAGCTGTAATTCTCTGAGGCGGGGCTTGACCCAACTCCAAATAGGCTTGATGAATCAAAAGCTTTAACCACGAAGCCAAAGAAACTGCAGAAGCCTTCTGACCTTTCTTAGAACCAGAAAATATAACAAATAGACTAGAAGTCTTCCTTAAATCTTTAGTAGCTTCAACATAATATTTCAGAGCTCTCACCACATCCAAAGAATGTAAAGATCTCTCCAAAGAATTCTTAGGATTAGGACACAAGGAAGGAACAACAATTTCTCTATTAATGTTGTTGGAATTCACAACCTTAAGTAAGAATTTAAAGGAAGTCCGCAAAACTGCCTTATCCTGAAGAAAAATCAGAAAAGGAGATTCACAAGGAAGAGCGATTAATTCAGAAACTCTTCTAGCAGAAGAGATGGCCAAAGGAACAACACTTTCCAAGAAAGTAGCCAAGGTTGGCAACTGGACATCCAAACAAGATCTGCATACCAAAACCTGTGAGGCCATGCTGGAGCCACCAGCAGCACAAACGATTGCTCCATGATGATTTTGGAGATCACTCTTGGAAGAAGAACTAGAGGCGGGAAAATATAAGCCAAACAAGGAAGTGTCAACGCATCCACTGCTTCCGTCTGAGGATCGCTGAAGCTGGACAGGTACCTGGTAAGTTTCTTGTTTAGATGAGATGCCATCAGATCTATTTCTGGAAGCCCCCACATCTGAACAACTTGAGAAAACACATCTGGGTGGAGAGACCATTCTCCTGGATGTAAATTCTGACTGAGGTAATCCGCTTCCTAATTGTCTATACCTGGGATATGAACCGCAGAAATTAGGAGCTGGATTCCACCCAAACAAGTATCCAAGATACTTCTTTCATAGCTTGAGGGCTGTGAGTCCCACCCTGATGATTGACATATGTCACAGTTGTGATATTGTCTGAAAGCAAATGAACGGTTCTCTCTTCAATAGAGGCCAAAACTGAAGAGCCCTGAGAATCGCACGCAGTTCCAAAATATTGATTGGTAATCTTGCCTCTTGAGATTTCCAAACCCCTTGTGCGGTCAGAGATCCCCAAACAGCTCCCCAACCTGAAAGACTCGCATCTGTTGTGATCACAGTCCAGGTTGGACGAACAAAAGAGTTCCCTAGAATTATACGATGGTGATCTAACCACCAAGTCAGAAAAAGTCAAACATTGGGATTTAAGAATATTAATTGTGATATCCTTGTATAATCCCTGCACCAATGGTTCAGCATACAAAGCTGAAGAGGTCTCATGTGAAAACGAGCAAAGGGGATCGCGTCCGATGCTGCAGTCATGAGACCTAAAACTTCCATGCACATAGCTACTGAAGTGAATGACTGAGACTGAAGGTTCCGACAGGCTGCAACCAATTTCAAACGTCTCTTGTCTGTTAGTCAATCATGGACACTGAATCTATCTGGAAACCTAAAAAGGTTACCTTTGTCTGAGGAATCAAATAACTTTTTGGTAAATTGATCCTCCCAACCATGTCTTCGAAGAAACAACAGTAGTTGATTTGTGTGAGATTCTGCAGAACGTAAAGACTGAGCAAGTACCAAGATATCGTCCAAATAAGGAAACACCGCAACTCCCTGCTCTCTGATTACAGAGAGTAGGACACCGAGAACCTTTGAAAAGATTCTTGGAGCTGTTGCTAGGCCAAAAGGAAGAGCAACAAATTGGTAATGCTTGTCTAGAAAAGAGAATCTCAGGAACTGATAGTGATCTGGATGAATCGGAATATGAAGATATGCATCCTGTAAGTCTATTGTGGGCATATAATGCCCTTGCTGAACAAAAGGCAGAATAGACCTTATAGTCACCATTTTGAAAGTTGGTACTCTTACATATTGATTCAAAATTTTTAGATCCAAAACTGGGCTGAATGAGTTTTCTTTCTTTGGGACAATGAATAGGTTTGAATAAAATCCCAGACTCTGTTCCTGAAAATGGAACTGGCATGATTACCCCAGATAACTCCAGGTCTGAAACACACTTCAGGAAAGCCTGAGCCTTTACTGGGTTTGCTGGAATGCGTGAGAGAATAAAATCTTCTCACAGGTGATCTTCCTCTGAATCCTATTCTGCACCCCTGAGAGAAAATATTCTGAATCCAATGATTTTGGACCGAATTGATCCAAACATCTTTGAAATATCTTAAACTGCCCCCTACCGGCTGAGCTGGAATAAGGGCCGCACCTTCATGCGGACTTGGGGGCTGGCTTGATCTCTTAAAAGGCTTTGATTTATTACAATTTGAAGAAGGCTTCCAATTGGAAACAGATTCCTTGGGGGAAGAATTAGGTTTCTGTTCCTTATTTAGGAATGAAATTGGTTAGAAGCTTTAGATTTACCCTTAGATCTTTTATCCTGAGGCAAAAAAACCTCCCTCCCCCCCCCAGTGACAGTTGAAATTATTGAATCCAACTGTGAACCAAATAATTTATTACCTTGGAAAGAAAGAGATAGCAATCTGGACTTAGAAGTCATATCAGCATTCCAAAATTTAAGCCACAAAACTCTTCAAGCTAAAATAGCTAAAGACATAGATTTAACATTAATTTTGATGATATCAAAATGTCATCACAAATGAAATTATTAGCATGTTGAAACAAGTTAACAATGCTAGACAAATCATGATCCGATACTTGTTGCACTAAAGTTTCCAACCAAAAAGTTGAAGCAGCTGCAAGATCAGCCAAAGAAATTGCAGGCCTAAGAAGAAGACCTGAATATAACTAAGATTTCCTTAGATAAGATTCAAGTTTCCTATCTAATGGATCTTTAAAAGAAGTACTATCTTCTGTAGCAATAGTAGTACATTTAGCAAGAGAAGAGAGAGCCCCATCAACTTTGGTGATCTTTTCCCAAAACTCCAATCTAACTGCTGGCAAAGGATCCAATTTTTAAACCTTAAAGACGGAATAAAAGAAGTACCAGGCCTTTTCCATTCCTTGGAAATCATATCTGGAATAGCATCAGGAACTGGGAAAACCTCTGAATTAACCACAGGAGGTTTATAACGTTTACTAGTTTTAATATCAAGAGGACTAGTCCTCCTCAATATCCAATATAATCAACACTTATTTAACAAAGAACAAATGTTCTCCATTTTAAATAAATAAGTAGATTTGTCAGTGTCAATATCTGAGGAAGGATCTTCTGAATCAGATCGATCCTCATCAGAGTAGGATAATACAGTATGTTGTCGGTGATTTGAAATTTCATCAACTTTCTGAGAAGTTTTAAAAGACCTTTACATTTATTAGAAGGCGGGATGGCAGACAAAGCCTTCTGAATAGAAACAGCAATAAATTGTTATAAATTCACAGGTATATCTTGTACATTAGATGTTAAAAGAACAGCAACAGGCAATGTACTATTACTGATGGACTGATTCTCTGCATGTAAAAAGTTTATCATGACAACTTATTACAAACCACAGCTGGAGATATAATCTCCACAAGATTACAACAAATGTACTTGGCTTTGGTAGAACTGTTATCAGTCAGCAGGGTTCCAATAGGGATTTCTGAGACAGGATCAGATTAAGACATCTTGCAAATGTAAGAGAAAAAACACCATATAAAGCAAAATGATCAATTTCCTTATATGGCAGTTTCAGGAATGGGAAAAAAATGCAAACAACCTAGCCCGCAGATAGAAAAAAAGGCAAGAGGCATATAGGAATGGAGTTTAAAATAATGAAAATATTTGGCGCCAAGTATGACGCACAGAGAAATTTTTTGGGCGCTAACAACATCCGGAAATGACACACTTGCGTCATTGAAGACGCAACCTTGTGAAAGGACTCGGCGTCGACAAAGATGCCGGAAATTACAAATTTGCGTCATCGAACGTAACTTCGGACAAAAAAAAATCTCTTGCCAAAAATGACGCAATAAAGTTTGGCATTTCGCGTTCCTTGCGAGCCTAATTCTGCCCGCAAATTTAAAATGAGTCAATTGAAAAAAGGCTATGCCCCAGGTAAGAAATACATTTTCCTAAAAAAATGCTTTTCCCAGATATGAAACTGACAGTCTGCAAAAGGAAATATACTGAAACCTGAATCATGGCAAATATAAGTACAATACATATATTTAGAACTTTATATAAATACATAAAGTTGATGAAATTAAATACATAAAGTGCCAAACCATAGCTGAGAGTGTCTTAAGTAATGAAAACATACTTACCAAAAGGCCCCCATCCACATATAGCAGATAGCCAAACCAGTACTGAAACAGTTATCAGTAGAGGTAATGGAATATGAATCTCTACGACCGATAACAGAGAACCTATGAAATAGATCTCCCGTGAGGAAAACCGTTGCATTCAAAAGGTGATACTCCCTTCACATCCCTCTGACATTCACTGTACTCTGAGAGGAATCGGGCTTCAAAATGCTGAGAAGCGCATATCGACGTAGAAATCTTTGCACAAACTTACTTCACCACCTCCATAGGAGGCAAAGTTTGTAAAACTGAATTGTGGGTGTGGTGAGGGGTGTATTTATAGGCTTGGGATACTTTGTCCCTCTTGGTAGGATTGTATATCCCATACGTCACTAGCTCATGGACTCTTGCCAATTACATGAAAGAAATGTAGTTTTGAAACATCTGGAGAGCCAAGGTTTGCCATCACTGGTATAGATCTGTGATGCCTTGTTCAGGGCAGTTTCCCTTCTATCCAGATGAGTCCTAGTATTGCCTGTTAACCATATAACAGCATTCTCTGTCATATCTTGATTTTTGAGGTTAGGATTCTCACTAATTGTTACCCTGTTCATTTCATGTTTTCCCAGGGCAGCTGTGAGCGTGGACCCTTTTTATGAAATGCTGGCAGCCCGTAAAAAACGTATCTCTGTCAAGAAAAAGCAGATGCAGCAAGAACCACAAGAACAGTCTTAAAATTTAAATCCTACCATTTCACTTATTTTGCGGTTGAAGAGTGCTTTTAGCCAACAAACATTTATCACTCCTTTTTGGAAAGTGAAGACACCCGTCTGCCACAGATTCTGGCTGATAAAAAGATTTTCAAATAAAAAAAAAGCCTTTTTATTCTACAGCTGGAATATTTTCAGGCTTCAGTTGTGTTTTCTTTAAAAGACTATGTGGGTGCAGTTGATATGAACCACCTCGGCAGGTTTCTTTGATTTGGACAGTTAACTGTTGTAAAATATTTTTATTTTACTTTTTTTAGTGTTTAATCTTCTGTGGAATCAAGTTATGAAGCTACTGCATGAAAGAAAAAGTATGAACCAAAAGCACAAGATTATAGCACACGACTTAGAAAATTGTGGTACCACATCTGTTGTGACAAGGAACAATTTGTCCCCTGTGTGACACCGAAATGATTTGCACAGATTTCTTACTCTTTTCTGGTCGATAGCAGATATTAAAGCAATACTTAGTGCCACATTTTGTTAGGATATTTAAAATTCAAAGGTGGTTTATCTGTAGTAGCAATTGTCTGTTACACATATGCTTTACATTCTCTTAAGCATCAGGGCTAAACAGATTCTTGCTTTGGGAATTACCCAATACAAGCTTAACATAGTACTGCTTTGTAAAGTGAAAACATAAGTTGCTTGCAAATTGAGAAGTGTGTAGGCATCTGATTATGGATTTAATTGCTAGATAATTTGAGTAATATGAGGAATCCTGGGGATTGTAACCACTTAAAAGAGCTTTCTTTGCTTGAATGTTAAGTGAATAGAATACAAATGCCATGTTCTAACTAACAGGGCACACAAGTCAATATTTTACTATTGTAAGCTTTTAAAGCAGTAAAACTACTTTTGTTAGCAGAATGAACAGTTGAATCAGTTTTTCATTTTTAATTTATGTATAGCATACATATATAAACTACATCCATAAAGGTGGGGCTAATCTGGCCTCCTTTTCTGTGAAATGTTGCAACTATTTAAAACCTTGGTGTTTGCACTGAATTCATGATGTTGAACGCTAGCAGTAGCATTTTGGTGTTCATTAAAAACAATTGACAATATTTTGTAACATATCAGGGCCTTGCTAAGTTACTTTTTTATTAATAATAGGTTACTAAATCAGTGTGACCTGCAAGCTACACAAAGCTTTGTATTGCATATTATATGTAGCAATGGCTTTTGTTGCTTGTGTTCTTTTTAATTTTTGGAGAATTTACAAATTCATTATTAAGAAAGAAAGAAAATTTGATATCCTGTTTCGTAAATGCAACAATTATGTGCTATATTAATTTTTTACTTATTTTTTTTTTTTTTTTTTTTTTTTAAATAATGTAAACTTTAATAGAATATCAGTATTTCAAAGTCCTCTGAACTTACCTCCTTTTCTTTCTCAAGGGATAATTGATTTCCGGAGCCACAGTTCCTAAATGTACATACTTACACCATTCCCTTCCCAATGACAATCTTCTGATTATTTGGGGATTAAGAGTAGTTAATGCACTAGCACATAACCAGAGAAAACAAATGCAGATTTTGTTTCTTATATATATTTTATTCTGCTATGGAAAAAGCATATATTATCTTTGTACATTTACACGTCAATTTAATCTTTTGTTCAGACATTTTAAATTATTTTTATTTTTTTAGTTTAGTTCAATATTTACTTTATTTATTTGAACTATGTACTTTTATATACTAATTCCACCTACACACCAAAAAAAAACAAGAGTAAGTTTTGGTTTGTTTTTGTATACATATTTGTGTGTTTGTGTATACACCACCACCTGCCATGAATTTTAATTTAAGAAGTCTGCATTCACTGATTGTTTATTTAATTTGTGACATATCTTGGATTCTTACCTTTGCTTCCATAGAAATCCCAAAATATCACACGTTAAATTGTGTATGTATCATTTTTTACACACTCCCACACACTTCCCTTTAATAACAGATGTAACGCAATCTTGCTACTTTTGTACATTTGTGCTTTTTGTTTGCTTTTTAAATAAATACAGTAAATCAGTAAATTAATATGCCTGTAAAGCAAAAATGAAAGCTAAAAATCACTAAAAAAAGGTGACATTTGAAGTGAAGGTTAATTATTTAAACATTTGGAGACCTGCAGTTTTGTTAATAAAAGCTGTATATCTAAAATAGTCACACTCACAAAAAATCTGCAGTTAGGTTTTTCTCTCTGTGGGTCATAGTTTGTGGGCACAACTCAGATTTTGTACCACAATTTTCAAATGGCAATAATATAACACTACAGTCTGTAAAAGGCATTTTTAGTTTGATGGTTTGTGAATACCAAATTTCTGGTAATGTGGTGTGTTTACAGAAGAAATAAAAGCACATCTTCTTGGACATTTAAGAGGGCATTAATTTTAGATCACATTTTTGTTTTGTAATGTGACATTTTGACAGGTTTTTGTAACTTCTTGTGCCAAAGGGGTATATTGCTTTCCCTCCTCCCCTTTCCTGCACTGTGCCTGTCTGTTACCTTCTTTCGACAGGAAAGATTGTGAAGATATGTTTGGAGTTGATACCTCATCTTCCTTGTAAATATGGGAGAAAATGGTATTGGGTTGAATTTTTGTTTGTATTTTTTCTATTTAATATTGTTGTATTGAGTTTTGACAATAAAAACTGACGCATTTCAGAAGATTTTAAAATGTCTGCCTGTTTTTACTGAATGTTTTGTGGATACAAGTTTTCTTTAATGACACAGTGAGTCCACGGATCATCATCAGTTACTGTTGGGAATATCACTCCTGGCCAGCAGGAGGAGGCAAAGAGCACCACAGCAAAGTTGTTAAGTATAACTTCACTTCCCACAACCCCCAGTCATTCTCTTTGCCTCTAGTACAAGAAAGAGGTGAAGAAATGAGGTGTCCTGATTAAGATTCTTCTATCAAGATTTTTATTTTGAAGTCTGGGCAAGATTGCTCTGGCCTTCCATCACAACTTGGGACTAGCTGTACTCCACGTTAGTCTCTTCAGCAGTTCAGTTCTGTGGTGGCTTTAAAGCAGTTAGGAACTTGTAAAGTGGGCTTTGATGTGTTTTCCTAACATGTTGCTGCCCTGGTATAGAAAGCCTGCATAAGCTTATTGTCTTTCTTTTTATACAGGTCTCTGTGAGAAGCGGCATCCTCTCATACTTTGAGAGTCGTCTGACTGCCGGACGGCTAGAATGCAGCTAAGTGCCTTTTGTCTTCTGGGGCTAGGAGGCTGGCACTTCAGAGCCGTTAAAGTAAAATGGGCTCTCTGTATTTATTTTTTTGGTGGGACTACATAGAATCCTTAGTAGAGGATTTGTATGGGCAGTATTCAGGCACTTTTAGGCATGTTACAAGGAGGCTATGAATTATCTATCTTCATGAAGGGGTTAATGCTTTATTTCTTTTACAAGATATGACGAGTCCACGGATTTTATCCTTGTGGGATTAAACCTCCTGCTAGCAGGAAGTGGGCAAAGAGCACCACAGCAGAGCTGTGTATATATAGCTCCTCCCTCCCCCCCGTCATTCTCTTTGCCTGTGTTAGTGATAGGAAGAGGCAAAGTGAGGTGTTGGTTATAGATTCTTCAATCAAGTGTTTATTATTTTTAAAGTAGTGCCACAGTGTGCTACTTTGTCCTGGGGTATAGCCTAAACCAAATCACTCTCTTAAATACTAAAAGAGAAGCATTTGGTGGCTTCAAAGCAATGGGAACTTGTGGAACATTTTTTTCACTGCGCCTCCCATAGATGTATGCTGCCCTGCTTGCAAAAGTTTGAGGGATTCAATGCTCAGTACTTTTTATTTCCACAGGCCAATGTGAAGAGAAGGAAAGAGCTTCACAAGCCGGGTGAGATGCCTTGCTGCCGGGCAGGAAAATCTAAGGTAAGTGCTAATTTTTATTTTCTGGGAATCACAGAAAGGATTTAGCACTTTAAAACTTACCCCCATTCTCAGGGATAGTTCAATAAACGGCAGTTCTGTGCCTCAGAATCGGCTTAGTGATAGTTTGCAGCCGTTGGAGAGGCTTTTCCTTTTTCACTTTTTACATGTGATATAGGATTCCTGTAAGCATATGTCAAGTTACTTATCCCTGTGTCATCCGCGGGCTATTACTAAAAGGCTGCTAGACAAGGTGTTCTTATCTAATCTGTGCTCTAGCTTAATCGTCCAATGTTTATTTTTTAAGATGATAAAAATGGGAACTCCATCCGAAGGTTTTTGTCAATCCGATTCTCAGACGGGGCAGACTGGAGTTGGATCTTATGGCATCTCGTCAGAATGCCTAGCTCCCGAAATTCGGATCCAGGTCCAGGGATCCTCAGGACGAACTGATAGATGCCTTGGCAGTGCCTTGGTCATTCAACCTAGCTTATGTGTTTCCACCGTTGACTTTCCTTCCCTGGGTGACTACTCGAGTCAAACAGGAGAGGGCTTCAGTGATTCTCATCACTCCTGTGGCCTCGCAGGACTTGGTATGCTGATCTGGTGGACATGTCATCTCTGCCGCTGTGGAAAGGAAATTTCCATTGAGGCAGGACTTTCATTCGGGGATTCTTCCATCCTCGAATCTAGTTTCTCTACAGCTAACTGCTTGGAGATTGAACACTTGATTTTATCTAAGCGGGGGTTCTCTGATTCGGTCATTGATACTTTGATTCATGCACGTAAGCCTGTTACTAGAAAGATCTACCATAAGATATGGCATAAATATCTTTATTGGTGCGAATCCAAGGGCTATTCATGGAGTAGAGTTAGGATTCTCAGGATTCTGTCTTTTTCTCCAAGAAGGATTGGAGAAAGGGTTATCAGCAAGTTCCTTAAAGGGACAAATCTCTGCTTTGTCAATTTTACTACTAAAACGTTTGGCAGATGTTCCAGACATTCAGTCTTTTTGTCAGGCTCTGACCAGAATCAAGCCTGTGTTTAGACTAATTGCTCCACCCTGGAGTTTGAATTTAGTTCTTAATGTTCTTCAAGGGGTTCCGTTTGAACCCATGCATTCTATAGATATTAAGTTGTTATCTTGGAAAGTTTTATTTTTGGTTGCTATTTCTTCTGCTCGTAGAGTTTCTGAGCTTTCATCGTTACAATGTGACTCGCCTTATCTTCCATTCTGATAAGGTGGTTTTACGTACCAAACCTGGGTTCCTTCCTAAGGTTGTTTCAAATAAGAATATTAATCAGGAAATTGTTGTTCCTTCATTATGTCCTAATCCTTCTTCTAAGAAGGAGCGTCTGTTGCATAACTTGGACGTGGTCTGTGCCCTGAAGTTTTACTTGCAGGCGACTAAGGAATTTCGTTAATCATCTTCGTTGTTTGTTGTTTTTTCTGCAAAGAGTAGGGGCCAGAAAGCTACGGCTACCTCTTTCTTTTTGGCTGAAGAGTATCATCCGTCTGGCATATGAAACTGCGGGACAGCAGCCCCCTGAAAGAATTACGGCTCATTCTACCAGGGCTGTGGCTTCCTCATGGGCATTTAAAAACAATGTTTCTGTTGAACAGATTTGCAAGGCTGCAACTTGGTCGTCTCTTCACACTTTTTACAAATTTTACAAATTTGATACTTTTGCTTCTTCTGAAGCGGTTTTTGGGAGAAAGGTTCTTCAAGCAGTGGTGCCTTCCGTTTAGGTTCCTGTCTTTTTCCCTCCCTTTCATCCGTGTCCTGTAGCTTTGGTATTGTATCCCACAAGTAAGGATGAAATCCTTGGACTCGTCATATCTTGTGAAAGAAAAGGAAATTTATGCTTACCTGATAAATGTATTTCTTTTACGATATGACGAGTCCACGGCCCACCCTGTCATTTCCAAGACATGTATGTACTTATTTTTATTAAACTTCAGTCACCTCTGCACCTTTGGCTTTTCCTTTCTCTTCCTAACTTCGGTTGAATGACTGGAGGGGAAGGGAGGAGCTATATATACAGATCTGCTGTGGTGCTCTTTGCCACTTCCTACTAGCAGGAGGTTTAATCCCACAAGTAAGGATGAAATTCGTGGACTAGTCATATCGTAAAAGAAATAAATTTATCAGGTAAGCATAAGTTTCCTTTTCTTCTATAAAATACGTCGAGTCCACGGATTCATCCTTTACTTGTGGGATAATTTCCTCCTGCTAACAGGAAGTAGCAAAGAGCACCAGAGCAGAGCTGTCTATATAGCTCCTCCCTTGACTCCACCCCCCAGTCATTCTCTTTGCCTACTCTAAGTACTAGGAAGGGTAAAGTGAAAGAGGTGATAAAATGTTAGTTTTTATTTTCTTCAAGCAAGAGTTTATTTTAAATGGTACCAGTGTGTACTATTTTCCCTCGGGCAGCAGATGGATGAAGACTTCTGCCTGGAGGCTGATGATCTTAGCAGTTGTCACCAAGATCCAGAGCAGTTCCCACAGAATGGCTGAGGAGTACTTAAGAAACTTCAGTGTGAGGAACATTTTTCATGCTATAAGCAGTGAGTCATGTTCAGTCATTTTTTTCTGGAGAGACTGTGGTATTTCAGAATTGGCTGACAGTATCCCCATGAGGGAAAGGGTAAGCAGTAATCCTAAAATATATAGAGGGGTATTACTGAGCTTGCATATATGGGCTAAGAAAAAATGGTTGACACTGAGTTTTGAATGTTTGTGGGCAAACGTTTACATAACTGGGAGTGCTGATAACGTTTTTAGGTGAGACGTTTTGCATGTTTATTGAGAGGGTACACATGGCTTTCTTTTTTGGTTTATGAACCCACATGGCTAGTTTTTAGACCGCTCTGGTGCGGTTCATTTGGGCTGAGAGACATCGAGTGTGATGGGCGGGGCCTATTTTCGCACCTCAGTTGCGCAGTTGTTTTTGTCAGGCAAGCTCCAACTCCGGTGGGCCCTTGTGAGCTGTATTCGGCCAAATCGAAGCTTTAACCCAGTTTTGCAGACCCCTGAGGGCAGGTAGGTGCCACAGCAGGGCTGTGGCGAGGTGCAGGGGGTGTTTTTTATGGATATAAAAGTTTTCTAACTATCCGTTTTTTCTAATAAGGGTTAAGTGTTACTTTCCTTGTGGGGCAAACTTAGCTGCATAGTTAGGATGCTTCTATCATAAAATTGGAAGGATTTGATGTTTTAAAGCAGTTTTGGAAAAATTGTATGCTTTTTTTTCTCTTAAAGGCGCAGTACTGTTTTTTTTCAGATTGTTTTTTCACTAAATAAAATGTTTTCAAGCCTGTTTGTGGTCATTACTAGCCTGTTTAAAATGTCTGACATTGAGGAAAGCCAATGTTCCATGTATTTAGAAGCCATTGTGGAACCCCCACTTAGAATGTATCCCTCATGCACTGAAAGTGCCTTAAATTGCAAAGAACATATTTTAGCTGATAAAAGTATGTCGCAGGAGGATTCTCAGTCAGAAGAGAATCAGGTTATGCCATCTAATTCTCCCCAAGTGTCACAACAGTTAACGCCCGCACAAGCGACGCCAAGTACTAGTGCGTCTAATTCTTTCACCCTGCAAGATATGGCCGCAGTTATGTCTACTACCCTCACTGAGGTCTTATCTAAACTGCCTGGGTTGCAGGGGAAGCGCAGTAGGTCCGATGTGAGAGTAAATGCTGAGCCCTCTGACGCTTTATTAGCCATCTCCAATGTACCCTCACAATGTTCTGAGTTGGGGGTGAGGGAATTGCTGTCTGAGGGAGAGCTTTCTGATTCAGGAAAGATGTTCCCTCAAACAGACTCATATACGACGGCTTTTAAGTTTAAGCTAGAACACCTCCGCTTGTTGCTCAGGGAGGTTTTAGCGACTCTGGATGATTGTGACCCTATTGTAATTCCACCAGAGAAATTGTGTAAAATGGATAGATATCTAGAGGTTCCTGCTTACACTGTTTCTTTCATGTAATTAGCAAGAGTCCATGAGCTAGTGACGTATGGGATATACATTCCTACCAGGAGGGGCAAAGTTTCCCAAACCTCAAAATGCCTATAAATACACCCCTCACCACACCCACAAATCAGTTTTACAAACTTTGCCTTCTATGGAGGTGGTGAAGTAAGTTTGTGCTAGATTCTACGTTGATATGCGCTCCGCAGCAGGTTGGAGCCCGGTTTTCCTCTCAGCGTGCAGTGAATGTCAGAGGGATGTGAGGAGAGTATTGCCTATTTGAATTCAATGATCTCCTTCTACGGGGTCTATTTCATAGGTTCTCTGTTATCGGTCGTAGAGATTCATCTCTTACCTCCCTTTTCAGATCGACGATATACTCTTATATATACCATTACCTCTACTGATTCTTGTTTCAGTACTGGTTTGGCTTTCTACTACGTGTAGATGAGTGTCCTGGGGTAAGCAAGTCTTATTTTCTGTGACGCTCTAAGCTATGATTGGGCACTTTATATAAAGTTCTAAATATATGTATTCAAACATTTATTTGCCTTGACTCAGGATGTTCAACGTTCCTTATTTCAGACAGTCAGTTTCATATTTGGGATAATGCATATCATTTATCATTTTTTTCTTACCTTAAAATTGACTTTTTTTCCTGTGGGCTGTTAGGCTCGCGGGGGCTGAAAATGCTTCATTTTATTGCGTCATTCTTGGCGCAGACTTTTTTGGCGCAAAAATATTTTTCTATTTCCGGCGTCATACGTGTCGCCGGAAGTTGCGTCATCCTTGACGTTTTTTTGCGCCAAAAGTGTCGGCGTTCCGGATGTGGCGTCATTTTTGGCGCCAAAAGCATTTAGGCGCCAAATAATGTGGGCGTCTTTTTTGTCGCTAAAAAATATGGGCGTCATTATTGTCTCCACATTATTTAAGTCTCATTATTTATTGCTTCTGGTTGCTAGAAGCTTGTTCACTGGCATTTTTTCCCATTCCTGAAACTGTCATTTAAGGAATTTGATCAATTTTGCTTTATATGTTGTTTTTTCTATTACATATTGCAAGATGTCCCAGATTGACCCTGAGTCAGAAGATACTACTGGAAAATCACTGCCTGGTGCTGGATCTACCAAAGTTAAGTGTATCTGCTGTAAACTTGTGGTATCTGTTCCTCCAGCTGTTGTTTGTAATGAATGTCATGACAAACTTGTTAATGCAGATAATATTTCCTTTAGTAATACTACATTACCTGTTGCTGTTCCATCAACATCTAATACTAGTGTTCCTGTTAACATAAGAGGTTTTGTGTCTAAATCCATTAAGAAGGCTATGTCTGTTATTCCTCCTTCTAGTAAACGTAAAAGGTCTTTTAAAACTTCTCATTTTTCAGATGAATTTTTAAATGAACATCATCATTCTGATTCTGATAGTGGTTCCTCTGGTTCAGAGGATTCTGTCTCAGAGGTTGATGCTGATAAATCTTCATATTTATTCAAAATGGAATTTATTCGTTCTTTACTTAGAGGTTTTAATTGCATTAGAAATAGAGGATTCTGGTCCTCTTGATACTAAATCTAAACGTTTAAATAAGGTTTTTAAATCTCCTGTAGTTATTCCAGAGGTTTTTCCTGTCCCTGATGCTATTTCTGAAGTAATCTCCAGGGAATGGAATAATTTGGGTAATTCTTTTACTCCTTCTAAACGTTTTAAGCAATTATATCCTGTGCCAGCTGACAGATTAGAGTTTTGGGACAAAATCTCTAAAGTTGATGGGGCTATCTCTACTCTTGCTAAACGTACTACTATTCCTACGGCAGATAGTACTTCCTTTAAGGATCCTTTAGATAGGAAAATTGAATCCTTTCTAAGAAAAGCTTACTTATGTTCGGGTAATCTTCTTAGACCTGCTATATCTTTAGCGGATGTTGCTGCAGCTTCAACTTTTTGGTTGGAAGCTTTAGCGCAACAAGTATCAGATCATAATTCTCATAGCATTGTTAATCTTCTTCAACATGCTAATAACTTTATTTGTGATGCCATCTTTGATATCATTAGAGTTGATGTCAGGTATATGTCTCTAGCTATTTTAGCTAGAAGAGCTTTATGGCTTAAAACTTGGAATGCTGATATGTCTTCTAAATCAACTTTGCTTTCCCTTTCCTTCCAGGGTAATAAATTATATGGTTTTCAGTTGGATTCTATTATCTCAACTGTTACTGGAGGGAAAGGAACTTTTTTACCACAGGATAAAAAATCTAAAGGTAAATTTAGGTCTAATAATCGTTTTCGTTCCTTTCGTCACAATAAGGAACAAAAGCCTGATCCTTCATCCTCAGGAGCGGTATCAGTTTGGAAACCATCTCCAGTCTGGAATAAATCCAAGCCTTTTAGAAAACCAAAGCCAGCTCCCAAGTCCACATGAAGGTGCGGCCCTCATTCCAGCTCAGCTGGTAGGGGGCAGATTACGATTTTTCAAAGAAATTTGGATCAATTCAATTCACAATCTTTGGATTCAGAACATTGTTTCAGAAGGGTACAGAATTGGCTTCAAAATAAGGCCTCCTGCAAAGAGATTTTTTCTTTCCCGTGTCCCAGTAAATCCAGCGAAGGCTCAAGCATTTCTGAAATGTGTTTCAGATCTAGAGTTGGCTGGAGTAATCGTGCCAGTTCCAGTTCTGGAACAGGGACTGGGGTTTTATTCAAATCTCTTCATTGTACCAAAGAAGGGGAATTCCTTCAGACCAGTTCTGGATCTAAAAATATTGAATCGTTATGTAAGGATACCAACATTCAAAATGGTAACTATAAGGACTATCCTGCCTTTTGTTCAGCAAGGGCATTATATGTCCACAATAGATTTACAGGATGCATATCTGCATATTCCGATTCATCCAGATCACTATCAGTTTCTGAGATTCTCTTTCCTAGCCAAGCATTACCAATTTGTGGCTCTGCCGTTTGGCCTAGCAACAGCTCCAAGGATTTTTACAAAGGTTCTCGGTGCCCTTCTGTCTGTAATCAGAGAACAGGGTATTGTGGTATTTCCTTATTTGGACGATATCTTGGTACTTGCTCAGTCTTTACATTTAGCAGAATCTCATACGAATCGACTCGTATTGTTTCTTCGAGATCATGGTTGGAGGATCAATTTACCAAAAAGTTAATTGATTCCTCAGACAAGGGTAACCTTTTTAGGTTTCCAGATAGATTCAGTGTCCATGACTCTGTCTTTAACAGACAAGAGACGTCTAAAATTGGTTTCAGCCTGTCGAAACCTTCAGTCTCAATCATTCCCTTCGGTAGCCTTATGCATGGAAATTCTAGGTCTTATGACTGCTGCATCGGACGCGATCCCCTTTGCTCGTTTTTACATGCGACCTCTTCAGCTCTGTATGCTGAACCAGTGGTGCAGGGATTTTACAAAGATACATCAATTAATATCTTTAAAACCATTTGTACGACACTCTCTGACGTGGTGGACAGATCACCAACGTTTAGTTCAGGGGGCTTCTTTTGTTCTTCCAACCTGGACTGTGATTTCAACAGATGCAAGTCTGACAGGTTGGGGAGCAGTTTGGGGGTCTCTGACAGCACAAGGAGTTTGGGAATCTCAGGAGGTGAGATTACCAATCAATATTTTGGAACTCCGTGCAATTTTCAGAGCTCTTCAGTCTTGGCCTCTTCTAAAGAGAGAATCGTTCATTTGTTTTCAGACAGACAATGTCACAACTGTGGCATATATCAATCATCAAGGAGGGACTCACAGTCCTCTGGCTATGAAAGAAGTATCTCGAATTCTGGTTTGGGCGGAATCCAGCTCCTGTCTAATTTCTGCGGTTCATATCCCAGGTATAGACAATTGGGAAGCGGATTATCTCAGCCACCAAACGTTACATCCAGGCGAATGGTCTCTTCACCCAGAGGTATTTCTTCAGATTGTTCAAATGTGGGGACTTCCAGAAATAGATCTGATGGCTTCTCATCTAAACAAGAAACTTCCCAGGTATCTGTCCAGATCCAGGGATCCTCAAGCGGAAGCAGTGGATGCATTGTCACTTCCTTGGAAGTATCATCCTGCCTATATCTTTCCGCCTCTAGTTCTTCTTCCAAGAGTAATCTCCAAGATTCTGAAGGAATGCTCGTTTGTTCTGCGGGTGGCTCCAGCATGGCCGCACAGGTTTTGGTATGCGGATCTTGTCCGGATGGCCTCTTGCCAACCGTGGACTCTTCCGTTAAGACCAGACCTTCTGTCGCAGGGTCCTTTTTTCCATCAGGATCTCAAATCCTTAAATTTAAAGGTATGGAGATTGAACGCTTGATTCTTAGTCAAAGAGGTTTCTCTGACTCTGTGATTAATACTATGTTACAGGCTCGTAAATCTGTATCTAGGAAGATATATTATAGAGTCTGGAAGACTTACATTTCTTGGTGTCTTTCTCATCATTTTTCCTGGCATTCTTTTAGAATTCCGAGAATTTTACAGTTTCTTCAGGATGGTTTGGATAAAGGTTTGTCTGCAAGTTCCTTGAAAGGACAAATCTCTGCTCTTTCTGTTCTCTTTCACAGAAAGATTGCTAATCTTCCTGATATTCGTTGTTTTGTACAAGCTTTGGTTCGTATAAAACCTGTCATTAAGTCAATTTCTCCTCCTTGGAGTTTGAATTTGGTTCTGGGGGCTCTTCAAGCTCCTCCATTTGAACCTATGCATTCTTTGGACATTAAATTACTTTCTTGGAAAGTTTTGTTTCTTTTGGCCATCTCTTCTGCTAGAAGAGTTTCTGAATTATCTGCTCTTTCTTGTGAGTCTCCTTTTCTGATTTTTCATCAGGATAAGGCGGTGTTGCGAACTTCTTTTCAATTTTTACCTAAGGTTGTGAATTCTAACAACATTAGTAGAGAAATTGTGGTTCCTTCATTATGTCCTAATCCTAAGAATTCTAAGGAGAAATCATTGCATTTTTTGGATGTAGTTAGAGCTTTGAAATATTATGTTGAAGCTACTAAGAATTTCAGAAAGACTTCTAGTCTTTTTGTTATCTTTTCCGGTTCTAGGAAAGGTCAGAAGGCCTCTGCTATTTCTTTGGCATCTTGGTTGAAATCTTTAATTCATCATGCTTATGTCGAGTCGGGTAAAACTCCGCCTCAAAGGATTACAGCTCATTCTACTAGGTCAGTTTCTACTTCCTGGGCTTTTAGGAATGAAGCTTCTGTTGATCAGATTTGCAAAGCAGCAACTTGGTCTTCTTTGCATACTTTTACTAAATTCTACCATTTTGATGTATTTTCTTCTTCTGAAGCAGTTTTTGGTAGAAAAGTACTTCAGGCAGCTGTTTCAGTTTGATTCTTCTGCTTATAATTTCAGTTTTTTTCATTATAAGATTTAAACTTTTTTTGGGGTGTGGATTATTTTCAGCGGAATTGGCTGTCTTTATTTTATCCCTCCCTCTCTAGTGACTCTTGCGTGGAAGATCCACATCTTGGGTATTCATTATCCCATACGTCACTAGCTCATGGACTCTTGCTAATTACATGAAAGAAAACATAATTTATGTAAGAACTTACCTGATAAATTCATTTCTTTCATATTAGCAAGAGTCCATGAGGCCCACCCTTTTTTGTGGTGGTTAGGATTTTTTTGTATAAAGCACAATTATTCCAATTCCTTATTTTTTATGCTTTCGCACTTTTTTTCTTATCACCCCACTTCTTGGCTATTCGTTAAACTGATTTGTGGGTGTGGTGAGGGGTGTATTTATAGGCATTTTGAGGTTTGGGAAACTTTGCCCCTCCTGGTAGGAATGTATATCCCATACGTCACTAGCTCATGGACTCTTGCTAATATGAAAGAAATGAATTTATCAGGTAAGTTCTTACATAAATTATGTTTTTTCCAGTCCCTAAGAGGATTCCGGACATTGTTACTAAGGAGTGGGATAGACCAGGCATTCCGTTCTCTTCCCCTTCTACTTTTAAGAAAATGTTTCCCATATCAGACACCATTTGGGATTTGTGGCAGACGGTCCCTAAGGTGGAGGGAGCTATTTCTACCCTGGCTAAATGTACAACTATACCTATTGAGGACAGTTGTGCTTTCAAAGATCCTATGGATAAAAAAATTAGACCGTCTTCTAAAGAAAATATTCATCAGGGTTTTCTTCTGCAACCTATAGCGTGCATTGTTCCTGTAACTACTGCAGCTGCTTTTTGGTTCGAGGCTCTAGAGGAGGCTCTTAAGGTTGAGACCCCATTAGATGATATTCTGGATAGTTAGGGCTCTCAAGCTAGCTAATTCTTTCATTACAGATGCCGCTTTTCAACTGGCTAAATTAGCGGCAAAGAATTCGGGTTTTGCCATTTTAGCACGTAGAGCGTTATGGCTTAAGTCCTGGTTTGCTGATGTGTCATCAAAATCTAAGCTTTTAGCTATTCCTTTCAAGGGTAAGACCCTATTCGGGCCTGAACTGAAAGAGCTTTCCGACATCACTGGAGGAAAAGGTCATGCCCTTCCTCAGGATAAGACAAATAAGATGAGGACCAAACAAAATAATTTTCGTTCCTTTCTAAACTTCAAAGGTGGTCCCTCTACCTCCTCCCCTGTCGCAAAGCAGGAGGGGAATTTTGCTCAATCCAAGTCAGTCTGGAGACGAAACCAGACTTGGAATAAGGGTAAACAGGCCAAGAAGCCTGCTGCTGCCACCAAGACAGCATGAAGGGGCAGCCCCCTATCCGGGACCGGATCTAGTAGGGGGCTGACTTTCTCTCTTTGCTCAGGCTTGGGCAAGAGACGTTCAGGACTCCTGGGCTTTAGAAATCGTGACCCAGGGGTATCTTCTAGACTTGAAAGATTCTCCTCCAAGGGGGGGATTTCATCTTTCACGGTTGTCTGTAAACCAGACAAAAAGAGAGGCGTTCTTACGCTGTGTAGAAGAGCTATATACTATGGGGGAAATCTGCCCAGTTCCAAAAGCAGAACAGGGGCAGGGGTTTTTCTCCAATCTGTTCGTGGTTCCCAAAAAAGAGGGAACCTTCAGACCGATTTTAGATCTCAAGATCCTAAACAAATTTCTCAGTCCCATCCTTCAAGATGGAGACCATTCAGACTATTTTACCAATGATTCAGGAGGGTCAATATATTAATACCGTGGATTTGAAGGATGCATATCTTCACATTCCTATCCACAAAGATCATCACCAGTTCCTCAGGTTCGCCTTCCTGGACAAGTATTACCAGTTTGTGGCTCTTCCCTTCGGGTTGGCCACAGCTCCCAGAATTTTCACAAAAGTGCTAGGGTAACTTCTGGCGGTTCTAAGGCCGCGGGGCATAGCAGTGGCGCCTTATCTGGACGATATCTTAATTCAGGCATCAACTAGCTAAATCTCATACGGACATCGTGTTGGCTTTTCTAAGATCTCACGGGTGGAAGGTGAACGTAAAAAAAGAGTTCACTTATCCCTCTCACAAGAGTTCCATTCCTGGGAACTCTGATAGATTCGGTAAACATGAAAATTTTTCTGACGTAGGTCAGAAAATCAAAGATTTTAACCACCTGCCGAGCACTTCATTCCATTCCTCAGCCGTCAGTGGCTCAGTGTATGGAGGTAATTGGACTAATGGTAGCGGCAATGGACATAGTTCCGTTTGCTCGCTTGCATCTCAGACCACTGCAACTATGCATGCTCAAACAGTGGAATGGGGATTATGCAGATTTATCTCCTCAGATGAATCTGGATCAAGAGACCAGAGACTCTCTTCTTTGGTGGTTGTCACAGGATCATCTGTCCCAGGGAATGTGTTTCTGCAGGCCAGCATGGGTCCTAGTGACGACGGACGCCAGCCTATTGGGCTGGAGTGCAGTCTGGAATTCCCTGAAAGCACAGGGTGTGTGGACTCAGGAGGAGGCTCTCCTTCCAATAAATATTCTAGAACTGAGAGCGATATTCAACGTGCCTCAGGCGTGGCCTCACCTGGCTTCGGCCAGATTCATAAGATTCCAGTCGGACAATATCACGACTGTAGCATATATCAATCATCAGGGGGGAACAAAGAGTTCTCTAGCGATGATAGAGGTTTCCAAAATAATTCGATGGGCAGAGACTCACTCTTGCCATCTATCAGCAATCTATATCCCAGGAGTGGAGAACTGGGAAGCGGATTTTCTATGTCAGACTTTTCATCCGGGGGAGTGGGAACTCCATCCGGAGGTGTTTGCACAATTGATTCATCAATGGGGCACACCAGAATTGGATCTGATGGCATCTCATCAGAATGCCAAACTTCCTTGTTACGGGTCCAGATCAAGGGATCCCCAAGCAGTACTGATAGATGCTCTAGCAGTACCTTGGTCGTTCAACCTGGCTTATGTGTTTACACCATTTCCTCTCCTTCCTCGTCTGATTGCCAGAATCAAACAGGAGAGAGCTTCAGTGATTTTGATAGCACCTGGGTGGCCACGCAGGACTTGGTATGCAGACCTGGTGGAAATGTCATCTCTACCACCGTGGACACTGCCTCTGAGACAGGACCTTCTCATTCAAGGTCCGTTCCAGCATCCAAATCTAGTTTCTCTGTGGCTGATTTCCTGGAAATTGAACGCTTGATTTTATCCAAGCGGGGATTCTCTGAGTCGGTCATAGATACCTTGATTCAGGCTCGAAAGCCTGTCACTAGTAAAATTTACCATAAGATATGGCGTAAATATTTTTATTGGTGTGAATCCAAAGGCTACTCATGGAGTAAGATCAGGATTCCTAGGATTTTGTCTTTTCTCCAAGAAGGATTGGAGAAGGGGCTATCAGCTAGTTCCTTAAAGGGATAGATATCTGCTTTGTCAATTTTACTGCACAAGCGTCTGGCAGATGTTCCAGACGTTCAGTCGTTTTGTCAGGCTTTGGTTAGAAATAAGCCTGTGTTTAAACCTGTTGCTCCGCCATGGAGTTTGAATTTAGTTCTTAAAGTTCTTCAAGGGGGTTCCGTTTGAACCTATGCATTCCATAGATATTAAGCTTCTATCTTGGAAAGTTCTGTTTTTAGTTGCTATCTCTTCGGCTCGAAGAGTTTCTGAACTATCTGCATTGCAATGCGACTCACCTTATCTTGTTTTCCATTCTGATAAGCTGGTTTTGCGTACCAAACCTGGATTCCTTCCTAAGGTTGTTACTAATAAGAATATTAATCAGGAAATTGTTGTTCCTTCCCTGTGTCCTAATCCTTCCTCTAAGGAGGAGCGTCTGTTGCACAACTTGGACGTGTTTTGTGCTTTGAAGTTTTACTTGCAAGCGACCAAAGAGTTTCGTCAAACATCTTCTCTGTTTGTTGGAAAACGTAGAAGTCAAAAAGCTACGGCTACCTCTCTTTCTTTTTGGCTGAAAAGCATCATCCGTTTGGCATACGAGACTGCTGGACAGCTGCCTCCTGAAAGAATTACAGCTCACTCTACTAGAGCGGTGGCTTCCACATGGGCTTTTAAAAATGATGCTTCTGTTGAACAGATTTGTAAGGCTGTGACTTGGTCTTCACTTCATACCTTTTCCAAAGTTTACACATTTGATACTTTTGCTTCTTCGGAGGCTATTTTTGAGAGAAAAGTTCTTCAAGCAGTGGTGCCTTCTGTTTAGGCATCTGTCTTGTCCCTCCCGTTCATCCGTGTCCTGTAGCTTTGGTATTGTATCCATCCCAAAAGTAAAGGCTGACTCTGTGGACTCGTCGTATCTTATAGAAGAAAAGTAAATTTATGCTTACCTGATAAATTGATTTCTTCTATGATACGATGAGTCCACGGCCCGCCCTGTCAATTTAAGACAGATTATATATTTTTTTTTATTTAAAACTTCAGTCACCTCTGCACCTTTAAGTTTCTCCTTTTTCTTCCTGTACCTTTGGTCGAATGACTGGGGGGTGGAGTCAAGGGAGGAGCTATATAGACAGCTCTGCTGTGGTGCTCTTTGCCACTTCCTGTTAGCAGGAGAATAATATCCCACAAGTAAAGGATGAATCCGTGGACTCGTCGTATCATAGAAGAAATCAATTTTATCAGGTAAGCATAAATTTACTTTTTTCTGTATCTCTCTTTTAGGAGACATCATTAATATGAACATTGTAGGCTTTTCTGTTATCTGAAAGCATTGTTCTATGTCAGTCTTCCGTAACCTAGGTTTTATAATAATAGCCTAGGTTTTAGGAGGTGTTTGACTGTTACACGTTTATTTCTTTCATGTAATTAGCAAGAGTCCATGAGCTAGTGACTTATGGGATATACATTCCTACCAGGAGGGGCAAAGTTTCCCAAACCTTAAAATGCCTATAAATACACCCCTCACCACACCCACAATTCAGTTTTACAAACTTTGCCTCCCATGGAGGTGGTGAAGTAAGTTTGTGCTAGATTCTACGTTGATATGCGCTTCGCAGCAGGCTGGAGCCCGGTTTTCCTCTCAGAGTGCAGTGAATGTCAGAGGGATGTGAAGGGAGTATTGCCTATTTGAATACAATGGTCTTCCTCTAGGGGATCTATTTCATAGGTTCTCTGTTATCGGTCGTAGAGATTTCTTCTCCTACCTCCCTTTTCAGATCGACGATATACTCTTATATACCATTACCTCTACTGATTCTCGTTTCAGTACTGGTTTGGCTATCTACTATATGTAGATGAGTGTCCTGGGGTAAGTAAGTCTTATTTTTTGTGACACTCTAAGCTATGGTTGGGCACTTTATATGTAAAGTTCTAAATATATGTCTTTAAACTTATATTTGCCATGATTCAGGATAATCAGTATTCCTTAAATTCAGACTGTCAGTTTTATTATTTGAGATAATGCATATGAATGAATATTTTTTCTTACCTTGAAAATTTTCAATTGACTATTTTTCCCTGCGGGCTGTTAGGCTCGCGGGGGCAGAAAATTATTCATTTGATTGCGTCATTCTTGGCGCAAACTTTTTTTGGCGCAAAATTGTCATTTCCGGCGCCGTAGTTGACGCCGGAAGTTGTATTCAGTTAAACGTAATTTTTTTGATGCATGTGTATTCAGACGATTTTTTGCACCAAAAAATGTGGGCGTCGGTTTCGGCATTGGAAGATGTGGTGTCATACTTGGCGCCAAAAAATATGGGCGTTGTACTTGGCACCAATAATGTGGGCGTCATATTTGGCGCCAAAAATGTGTGCGTCTTTTTTTCCCACTTTTTTCTCACATTATTTAAGTCTCACTTTTTCATTGCTTCTGGTTACTAGAAGCTTGTTATTTTGCATTTTTTCCCATTCCTGAAACTGTCATTTAAGGAATTTGATAATTTTGCTTTATATGTTGTTTTTTTCTATTACATATTGCAAGATTTTTCGTACACTGTTCCTGTTTCAAAACATGCTGAGGGTTTCCTGTTGACTGAGTTCAGTCCTACCAAAGCTAAGTTCATTCAGTTTGTAATAAGTTATCATGATAAACTTTTACATGCAGAATCCATTAGTATTTATGCTTTATGTATTGCTATTCTTTTTACATCTTATGTACAAGATATACTTAGAAAATGTATAAGAATATTTTTCTGATTCTATGTTAAAGGCTTTGTCGGACATCGCGCCTTCTAATAAAATTTTTAGGTCTTTTTCAAACTTCTTTTTTAATTGATGAAGTTTCAAATGACTAACAACATACTGAATTATCCTTCTCTGATGATGTTTTTTCTCATTCAGAATTTTCTTCATCAGATATTGACACTAACAAATCTACTTTTTTTATTTTTATTAGAGTACATTTGTTCTTTGTTGAAAAGGTGTTGATTATTTTGGATATTGAGGTAACTAGTTCTTTTTCAAGACTAGCTAACATTTTTTTTTTATTTATTGTTTCTTTATTGAAATTTTCAAGAAATACATTATGCAAACATCATTGGGTTACAATAGTACATATGAACAGCAAACAATTCTATTACTCTATTTTGTATTTTCTCACAACTATATCTGGGATAACCTATTTAGATATTTGCAAAACCCATTGTTGAATATACTGAAAAGTTCTTCTTTGCACAAGTATTCCCCTTGATGCATGTCAATGTATTGATCAAGAATATTTTGCTAAACATAAAATAAATCATCATTAACATCACTAACCAAAACAACAACTTGCAGACTTTAAATCATTTCTGTGTGTTTATAGGTGAAGATAAAGCATCCTGTTAATCTGTTTGTTAGCTTCAATCTATGCTTCTTATTTATGATTTAAGAAATATTCATGGATAACTGTCTCTCTATTTCCCCACTAAATACCTGCATAAGATTCCCAGTAGAACATCATATCCTGAAACAATGCCAATCTATTTGTTTTAAGGTAAAAGTATCTCTCTAGCATCATGGCTCCCCTAACTTTTTCTTTCCATGTGTCAACTGTGGGGACCGTATCCGATCTCCATAAAGAGGCTATTAGCTGTTTTGCCGAGTTCAGCATGATGTGTATAACATTCCTTCTGATAACACATTGTACACCTCCTAGCTTGTTGAAAAGGCAGACCAATGGATCACATGAAATATTACAGGACATTGCAGTGTTTATTTCTTCAATTATTGTTTCCCAAAAATTTTTTATCTTCTCACACGACCACCAAATGTGGCCCATAGTACCTGTTTCCTGTTTACATCTCCAACACTTCCCGTTGGCCGATGGAAATAAATGTTTCATTCTATTAGGTGTCAGGTACCAACGAAACAATATTTTATAATTTGTTTCCAAGGCATATGTTGTACGGGCCGAGTGAACTAAGCCATGAAATATCTCATCCCAAACCCTTGGGCTCTGAGCCCCTAATAGGTCTCTCTCCCACCCTTTTGTGAAATTGTGTGGTTTTGGAGTTGTTGCTGTGAGAAGTAATTTATATATAGATGAGATTAACCCTTTTTGTGGTATATTTGATATGCACATCTGTTCCAGAGGTGTTAGCTGTCTCAGCAAACTAATCTTATCTTTGGGAGTCATAATGTAGTGATTTACCTGATGGTACTGAAACCAATTGTCAAGGAAGCCTATCCCTTTCTCCTGTATTTCATTTCTCGGGTTCATTTTCCCTGAGGTAGTTATAAGAGTAATAGGAATGAATTCCCTCAGACCATATCCACTATCTGGTTGATACCCTAGGCCTTCTTTAAATTCAGGATTCATCAGTATTGGGGTTAGGGGTGAGTAAGTACTAGAGATGCCTCTATACTTATCTTGTATGTGTTTCCAATCTGACAAGGAATTTGAAACCGTATGTGAGGTATTACCCTGTATCTTGGATAATAATTTGGGTATCCAACATATCCCTCCTAATTGTGGTACATTACTAATGTCACATTCTATTTGAATCCAATGTTTTGGTTCATCTGAGTTATGCCTACACCACTCTACTAATCTCTGTAGTGAAATAGCCTGTTTGTATAATGCTATGTTAGGTACTCCCAGTCCCCCCATGGTCTTACTGGCATATAATGAGAGTTTATTTACCCGTGCAGGTTTTTTTTTCCATATAAAGCTAAACAACACTCTCTGTATTTTTTGAATGTATAACTGCGTGTTGGGAAGTGGTAATGTCTGTAATATATACAGAATTTTTGGTAATAATACCATTTTTATTGTGCTTATTCTCCCTATCCACGATATATTTTTAGATAGCCACGAAGATGCCTGATTAGTGATGCTGTTCAGGAGTTTGGAGTAGTTAAAGGTGCGAATTAGATCTAGATTGTGTAATAAATATATGCCTAAATACTTGATATGTTTCTGTTGTATTGCGAAAGGACTGTTCTGTTTGATAGTGATCAATTCTGCCTGTGGTATGTGTAGTGGTAGTAATTCTGATTTGTTGGGATTTACCAGGAAGTTTGAGACCCCTCCATATTCCAACAACTCTGATTGTACCACTGGGAGGGATTCCAAAGGACATGTCAAGGACATCAGAACATCGTCCGCGAACATTGATAATTTATATTCTCTATTTTTAATAATTACGCCCTTTATATTGTTGTTTAACCTAATTCTGCTTGCCAATGTTTCTAGGGAAAGAATAAATAAAAGTGGGGAGAGGGGACATCCCTGGCACGTGCCATTTCGTATTTCGAATTGTTCTGACAGCGTACCATTTATCCTAACTTGGGCCATGGGAAAAGAGTATAGGGCCATGATTCTATTTATGAAAGGGAAAGGAAAATTTAATTTATTTAGAGTTGTCTGTAGAAAGGTCCAATCTAATCTATCGAACGCTTTCTCAGCGTCTGTGGAGAGTAATATTGAGGGGGTTTTATTAGTATTAATATATTCTAGAATGTTCAATAGTTTAACGGTATTATCTTTGGCTTCCGTCCGCGGTACAAAACCTACCTGGTCCGGGGAGATCAGTGTCGGGAGCAAACTATTGAGTCTGTATGCCAAAACCTTAGCTAGTATCTTCAAATCTATATTCAGTAAGGAAATTGGACGGTAGTTCGCAGGTGTATCAGGTTTCTTGCCTGGTTTGGGGAGGACTGTGATATAGGCCTGTAACATGGTATCAGGTAGTGTGTTTCCGTCATCTATTTGGCTAAAGGTGTTGAGTAAATGAGGTGTCAAGATGTGGGAGAATGTTTTGTAATATGACCCTGTAAATCCATCCGGGCCTGGGGCCTTTTCAGGTTTTAAAGATTTGATGGCTACTATGATCTCTTTGTAACTTATGGGGGCTTGTAACATTACCCTGTCTGCTTCGGACACTTTCGGGACCTGCACGGATTCTAGGTATTCTAGACAATTAATTTCATGATCTGTATCAACTCTCCTAGGAAAGAGGTTATACAGAGCGTGGTAATAATTTTTGAAGGTGTTGGCTATTCTTTTTGTGTCTTCTACTTTTTCTCCCGTAGGGGTATTTATGGAACGTATATAATTTTTTGCTTGTTTAGACTTGAGTAACCTAGCTAACTGTCGTCCTGGTTTGTTAGCTTCACAATAGTATTTCTGCTTGAGTTTGAATGCAGTCGATTGTGCTTTTATATGTAAGTGTGATAGCATTTTAGCTCTATAAAATTTTAGTTGTTGTAGGATCCTATCATCTTGTGGATGAAGTTTATGTGAAAGGTCCAGTTGCTCAATCTCTTTAGCAATGTGATTATATTCTTCCCTTAATTGTTTATTTTTGTTGGCCCTAATTTTAATTAATGAACCCCTTATAAAGCTCTTATGAGCTTCCCACACCATAGCTGGTGCAATGTCCCCTTTATCGTTGTATACAAAAAATTCTTGTATTTCACTTTCTAGCTTCTCGCGGACCCCAGGGTCCAAAAGTAATGTCTCATCTAGTCTCCAATTAAAGTCCCTTATTGGGGCTGAGGGCCAGGTCACAGAGCATTTGACCATAGAGTGGTCTGACCACGCTGTGTGTGAAATGTTTGCTAGTACAGCATTGGATAAGGTTAAATGGTCTAACAGAATATAGTCTATTCTCGAAAAGGATCTATTGGGGCTAGAGAAGAATGTATAATCCCTTCTATCAGGATTAGCGATTCTCCAGGGATCATGTAAGCCAAATGCATGTAAAAAATGCCAAAGTGACCTCAATGTATTCTTTGCAGTGTGTATATTTGCATTTGAGCTATCTAATGAGGGGTTGATAGGCATATTGAAGTCCCCCAATACTATCAATTGTCCCTTCTGAATATCCCGTATAAGGGGAATTATAGATTTGAAGAAAGCAGCCTGTTTGTGGTTGGGGGCATATACATTTACTATTGTTACTATTTTATTGTATAAAATTCCACTTATGGCTAAGAATCTACCATCCCTGTCTTTTTTCTGATCTATCAATGTGAATGGGGTAGATTTATGTATAAGAATGCTTACGCCGTTAATCTTTTTCTTGTTATGTGCACTATGATAATGTTGTGGGTAGATACCATGCATAAATTTAGGTATGGAGCCACTTTTAAAGTGAGTTTCCTGGATGCCCACAATTTCCCCCCCTTTGTGACTTATATCTCTAAGAGCTAATGATCTCTTATGTGGGGTATTGAAGCCTTTTACATTTTGTGTTACCAATTGAATACATGTATCAGCCATTTATATACCTTTTACTCTCCTCCTCTTTTTCAGTATGATTCTTCACCTATATGTAGGATGAAATGGTTCTGCAATATAAAACCTAACAAAATTCTAACAACATGAACTCTAACAACATATAGAACAATTAACTGAACATAATAATGACAAATGGAATTTACTTAGCCCACTTATTATTTTTCAAATTATTTTCATACCATGCACCTCTCATCACCTTCAATTTGTAAATTAACTAAGCAGTTCAACTCTTTGAAACTTTGAAAAAAAATAAAAATAAATAAATTACTCTAAACATTAAACAAAAAAGCATCATATTGTTGGTTATAAACTAGTCATTTCTTAGCAGTTTGTCATATTCACATAAGAGCTATCCTACTGAAGTCATTTAGCATTCTACCTATGACAGATAAAACTCACTTTTCCACTCGTCATATATATTAAAGATGTATACCATACACTCTACTACTGGTCTCACCACTGAGATGGAATGTCCTATGGCAGTCTCTTTTCAGCCTATTTGGGTCCCTGAGTTCCCTGAGGATTGAGATGTTATTTTCTGAGGGGATGTTTTCTTATACTTGACTGTCTGCCATTCCCTTCGCTGAGGCAAAGGAGCAGCACGTGTAGATGGGGCTGTAGTGGTACATTGTCCGGAATCTGCGTCTCCAGGAGGTGGAATTTCTAGCTTCCTGCAAAAGTCTCCAATTTCTGATGGAGAGGTACATATTGCCCTCCTATTCTTCCATATGGCCAATAGATGAAAGGGATGACCCCATCTATAATTGATGTTCTTTGTTTGCAGGTGTTTCGTGAGCGGTGATAATTCTTTCCTTCTAGTGAGAGTTCTGGTGGATAAATCAGCAAAAAGCTGCAAAGTTGTACCGTCTTTCTGTATTGGACGTTTCTCTCTCGCCGCTGTCATAATGTTTTCTTTCATTTGATAATTGTTGATCCTCGCTATCACGTCCCTGGGGGGAGCAGATTCTGGGGGCTTAGGCCTCAGGGCTCTGTGTGCTCGGTCTATTGCCACTTCCATAGTGTCTGGTGAATTTAATAAAGATGAGAACAGGGATTGCAGATAATCTTGTAGGTTACAAATTTCTATGGCCTCTGGAATACCTCTTATCCGTATATTATGTCTTCTGGAGCGGTTTTCCAGATCTTCCAGTTTATCTTCTAGCTGTAGGATCACTTTGTCTTGCTGTTCCATCTGGTCACTCAGATTAGTTAGGTCCAATGATTGGGCCTGCGTGGTTTCTTCTAAACCTTCCACCCTGTTTCCAATCTCCACTATTTCTCTTTTTAGGTCTGCTATTTCTTCTTTTATGCACTGTTTAACCTGCACAATGAGAGTTGAAAAGTCTTTCTTTGATGGAATAGATGAAATTACATTTTTAGGCACAGACACCATGTCGTTATCCTCGTCAGATTCTGACTCCGAGGAACCAGAGGATGGTTGGTGTCTTGACAATACTTGTGTCATTTCTTTAGGAGATGGCAATGGGGTAGCTTTGAAATATTTATCCACTGTCGGTTTTAAGGATCCCCCCCCTTTGCTTGATTTTCCCTTCTGTAAAGTTTTCCTGGGTGACATTTTCTGACAGCGCTATAATAGTCAATAGAGAAAAGATATATTCCAATATCAGCTGCTGTGCTGTAAAATTTCAATGTTGAGCCAAGACTCCCTTTATTTCACAAAGAGTGATTCAAATAACCTGTTGTCTCCTATTCTCCCAGCAGCCGCTATGCATTTATTAAAGCCTGAGGCCTGTTTGAGATTCGCTCCCTGTTATCTTTTCATATAGATTGAGAAGCTATTCCCTTTTTTTCCAGAGTGTGAGGGACGTGTCAGACCATCTGTGTATGAGCTATTGTTAAGTAAAGGACTGTCATGCTATTTCTATGTCCCCATTCCTGTTTAATGTTTCATAACTTCAGCGATGATGAGGGGATCACTGCTTTATATGACCGTTTCCCATAGGAATGAAAATTATGAGAAATATAAACATAACATGTGAACTTTGGTTGTTTAATAAGCCACCGATTGCGTGACTAAAACATAAAACTATGAGAGGAACTTTGCAAGTAGGTGTTGCAATGATGCACTGCTGTGTTGTACTAATCAATGTCTCTCTCTTAATGTTGTGGCAAAGTTCCCCTGCTTCAGCTGTTATGAAGGCAGCGTGATGATTTATCTCCCTTGTGGGTCTCGCAAAATCTCTGTCTCCAAAATGTGAGCCTGCTATCCCATGCTTTTAACAAGGAAACAACTAACCGGTAAAAGTTCTCACATAAGGCAAATCTCCATGCTGTGTATTTAATGCTGTGTGTACCTAAAATGGCGCCCGGCTCTGATATGCGAGTGCAGCTCCATGAAAGTGATCGTGCGTTACAGGGCAGGAGCTTGGCTTTGTTTGGTATTCCTGTTTTTTTGTATGTCAGGGGTGTTTGTGTCTCATACTTATTTTAGTACGTTACTCACATAATCCGGTAGTGCTGTCTGCTATATATTGCTCTCAATATCGAGCACGGATGTCCTTTACTAATTTTAAAAGCCTCCTCGTAGTCAGCTTGCCATCCGGAATGCAGGGGTGAAGTTGCCTAGTCTGATGCTAGTGATTTAGAGGTGCCGGTACAGTCTTTGTGGGCTAACACTCCGGAGCTCACCTAGAGTGCGGCCATCTTCAACAAGCGCCGGCTCCGCCCCGACTAGCTAACATTTTATTTCTGCTTATTTAATCTTCTGTGTTTTCAGAGGTTTTTTTTCCATTTCCTGATACTAGGGAATGGAATAGGCTGAGAATTTTCTTTTATTCCTTCTTCAAGGATTTTTAAATTATATTCTTTGCCGGCAGTTAATTTCAATTTTGAGGGTTCCCCAATTTAATGGGGCTATCTCTACTCCTGCTAAATATACTATTGTTTCTATAGCAAACTAGTATTTATTTTCCTTTAGATGGTTGTATCTTATTTAAGGAAAATTATTTATTTTCAGGTACTTTTCTTGGACCTGTGATTTATTTAGATGATGTTGCAATTGCTTCATTTTTCTATTTACTTTAAGATCAAGTATCGGATTATGATTTATTTAGCATTGTTAAAGGGACAAAATCTACTGCTCATTTAAAGTTCAGACTAGGTGCTGTTGCATTGTCTTGTTGTCTTGCATTTGTTGATTATGCAAGTCCAGTGTGTTGACTGGTCCTTTAACTTGATTAACATGCTAATAATTTCATTTGTGTCTTCATTTTATTGAATATTTTCGCAATTGAGGTTTAATCTATGTCTTTAGCTGTTTTAGCTAGAAGAATTTTGTGATTTCTAAAAAATCCATATTTCTTTTTTTCCAAGATAATCAATTATTTGGTTCATAATTGGATTCAATTCTTAACTGTTACTCTGGGCTTCAAGATTGAGTTCTAAGACTAAATCTTTAAGCTTATATTAGTTTGGTTGTTCTTACTAAGGAACGAAATCCTAAATTCTTACCCAAGTAACATGTTTTTAATTGGAAGTTTTTTAGTTCAAAATCAGCTTCCTAAATTGGCATGTATGTGCCATATTCCAGCTTGGCTGGTAAGGGGCAGGTTAAGACTTTTTTTGAAATTTGTTTGGTTCTATTCGTTCCAAATTTCTTAGATTTTGGGTACAGAATAAGATTCAGAGTTAAACCGTCTGTGAGAAGTCTTTTTTTTTCTCTATTATATTCCAGCTATTCCAGTAAGGCTAACACTTTCCTTAAGTGTGTTTCAGTCCTATATATTTTGGGTAGTGTTGAAGCGCGGCTGATCATCCGTTGGGGCTCAAGCGCTGCTCAGACCTGGAGTCTTCTGGGGTATTTATTCCAGTTCCATTTTTAGGAACTGGGTTTTGGGGTTTTATTCAAAACTATTCATTGTTCCAAAGATAGAAAATCTTTTGAATTGTCATATAAATGTACCATCTTTTAGAATGGTGTTTATATGGTCTATTCTGCCTTTTTTGGTCAGTGATAGCATTAGACATGTGCGGTTCGTTTCGGATTAATTTGGAAATTCGGTAAATTCGGAGATTCGGATCGATTCGGATTTCCGAATTAAAATACTTCCGAATCTACCGAATGAATCCGAAATAGCTGCCGTATCTCCGAATAAATCCGAATTAGCTCGTTAAAATTCGGCATTTCCCCATAGGAAACAATGGGAGTTTCGTCTGAAAAAAAACTAACACCGCAGCCCTATTGTTTCCTATGGGGAAACACTAAGTCAGCACCTAACACCCTAACATGTACCCCGAGTCTCTAAACACCCCTAATCTGACACTTATTAACCCCTAATCTGCCGCCCCCGCTATTGCTGACACCTGCATTATTTTATTAACCCCTAATCTGCCGACCGAATATCGCCGCCACCTACATTATAACTATTAACCCCTAATCTGCTGTCCCTAACACCGCCGACCCCTACATTATAGTTATTAACCCCTAATCTGCCCCCCCAACGTCGCCGCAATCTAACTACAAGTATTAACCCCTAATCTGCCGACCCATATCGCCGCCTACATTATAGCTATTAACCCCTAATCTGCTGTCCCTAACACCGCCGACCCCTACATTATAGTTATTAACCCCTAATCTGCCCCCCCAACGTCGCCGCAATCTAACTACAAGTATTAACCCCTAATCTGCCGACCGCAAATCGCCGCCGCCTACATTATAGCTATTAACCCCTAATCTGCTGTCCCTAACACCGCCGACCCCTACATTATAGTTATTAACCCCTAATCTGCCCCCCCAACGTCGCCACAATCTAACTACAAGTATTAACCCCTAATCTGCCGACCGCAAATCGCCGCAACTATAATAAATGTATTAACCCCTAAACCGCCGCACTCCCGCCTCGCAAACACTATAATACATTTTATTAACCCCTAATCTGCCCTCCCTAACATCGCCGCCACCTACCTACAATTATTAACCCCCTAATCTCCCGCCCCCAACGTCGCCGCTACTATAATAAGGTTATTAACCCCTAAACCTAAGTCTAACCCTAACACTAACACCCCCTAACTTAAATATAATTTAAATAAAATGAAATAAATTTACTATAGTTAAATAAATGAATCCTATTTAAAACTAAAGATTTACCTGTAAAATAAACCCTAATATAGCTACAATATAACTAATAGTTACATTGTAGCTATTTTAGGATTTATTTTTATTTTACAGGCAACTTTTTATTTATTTTAACTAGGTACAATAGTTATTAAATAGTTAATAACTATTTAATAACTACCTAGCTAAAATAAATCCAAATTTACCTGTAAAATAAATCCTAACCTAAGTTACAATTACACCTAACACTACACTATCATTTAATTAATTAATTAAATAAATGACTCATATTTAAAACAAAATACTTACCTGTAAAATAAACCCTAAGATAGCTGCAATATAACTAATAGTTACATTGTAGCTATTTTAGCATTTATATTTATTTTACAGGCAACTTTGTATTTATTTTAACTAGGTACAATAGCTATTAAATAGTTATTGACTAATTAATAGCTACCTAGTTAAAATAATTACAAAATTACCTGTAAAATAAATCCTAACCTAAGTTACAATAAAACCTAACACTACACTATCATTAAATAAATTAACTACAAGTACCTACAATTATCTACAATTAAATAAACTAAAGTACAAAACCCCCCCACTAAATTACAAAAAATAAAAAACCACTAAATTACAAAAAATAAAAAAATATTACAAGAATTTTAAACTAATTACACCTAATCTAAGCCCCCTAATAAAATAACAAAGCCCCCCAAAATAAAAAAAATGCCCTACCCTATACTAAATTACAAAAGTTAACAGCTCTATTACCTTACCAGCCCTGAACAGGGCCCTTTGCGGGGCATGCCCCAAAGAAAACAGCTATTTTGCCTGTAAAAAAAAAACACAATCCCCCCCCACATTACAACCCACCACCCACATACCCCTACTCTAACCCAAACCCCCCTTAAATAAACCTAACACTACCCCCCTGAAGATCTCCCTACCTTGAGTCGTGTTCACCCAGCCGGGCCGAAGTCTTCATCCGATGGGGCAGAAGAGGACATCCAGACCGGCAGAAGTCTTCATCCAAGCGGGGCAAGAAGAGGTCTTCCATCCATCATACAAGTACCAAAATACAAACAAACACTAAATTACCAAAAATAATAAAATATTACAATAATTTTAAACTAATTACACCTAATCTAAGCCCCCTACTAGCTATTAATATAGCTTCAATATAACTAATAGTTACATTGTAGCTATTTTAGGATTTATATGTATTTTACAGGCAACTTTGTATTTATTTTAACTAGGTACAATAGTTATTAAATAGTTAATAACTATTTAATAACTACCTAGCTAAAATAAATACAAATTTACCTGTAAAATAAATCATAACCTAAGTTACAATTACACCTAACACTACACTATCATTAAATTAACTAAATAAATGAATCCTATATAAAACTAAAGACTTACCTGTAAAATAAACCCTAATATAGCTGCAATATAACTAATAGTTACATTGTAGCTATTTTAGCATTTATATTTATTGTACAGGCAACTTTGTATTCATTTTAACTAGGTTCAATAGCTATTAAATAGATATTGACTATTTAATAGCTACCTAGTTAAAATAATTACAAAATTACCTGTAAAATAAATCGTAACCTAAGTTACAATTAAACCTAACACTACAATATCATTAAATAAATTAACTACAAGTACCTACAATTAAATACAATTAAAAAAACTAAACTAAAGTACAAAAACCCCCCCACTAAATTACAAAAAATAAAAAAATATTACAAGAATTTTAAACTAATTACACCTAATCTAAGCCCCCTAATAAAATAACAAAGCCCCCCAAAATAAAAAAAAATGCCCTACCCTATACTAAATTACAAAAGTTAACAGCTCTATTACCTTACCAGCCCTGAACAGGGCCCTTTGCGGGGCATGCCCCAAAGAAAACAGCTCTTTTGCCTGTAAAAAAAAAACACAATCCCCCCCCCCCACATTACAACCCACCACCCACATACCCCTACTCTAACCCAAACCCCCCTTAAATAAACCTAACACTACCCCCCTGAAGATCTCCCTACCTTGAGTCGTGTTCACCCAGCCGGGCCGAAGTCTTCATCCGATGGGGCAGAAGAGTACATCCAGACCGGCAGAAGTCTTCATCCAAGCGGGGCAAGAAGAGGTCTTCCATCCATCAGAAAAGTACAAAAAAACAAACAAACACTAAATTAGCAAGAATAATAAAATATTACAATAATTTTAAACTAATTACACCTAATCTAAGCCCCCTACTAGCTATTAATATAGCTACAATATAACTAATAGTTACAGTGTAGCTATTTTAGGATTTATATTTATTTTACAGGCAACTTTGTATTTAGTTTAACTAGGTACAATAGCTATTAAATAGTTAATAACTATTTAATAACTACCTAGCTAAAATAAATACAAATTTACCTGTAAAATAAACCCTAACCTAAGTTACAATTACACCTAACACTACACTGTCATTAAATTAACTAAATAAATTAATCCTATATAAAACTAAATACTTACCTGTAAAATAAACCCTAATATAGCTACAATATAACTAATAGTTACATTGTAGCTATTTTAGCATTTATATTTATTTTACAGGCAACTTTGTATTTATTTTAACTAGGTACAATAGCTATTAAATAGATATTTACTGTTTAATAGCTACCTAGTTAAAATAATTACAAAATTACCTGTAAAATAAATCCTAACCTAAGTTACTATTAAACCTAACACTACACTATCATTAAATAAATTAACTACAAGTACCTACAATTAAATACAATGAAATAAACTAAACTAAAGTACAAAAAAACAAACACTAAATTACAAAAAATAAAAAAAATTACAAGAATTTTAAACTAATTACACCTAATCTAAGCCCCCTAATAAAATAACAAAGCCCCCCAAAATAAAAAAATGCCCTACCCTATACTAAATTACAAAAGTAATCAGCTCTATTACCTTACCAGCCCTTAAAAGGGCCTTTTGCGGGGCATGCCCCAAAGAAAACATCTCTTTTGCCTGTAAAAAAACACACAATACCCCCCCCACATTACAACCCACCACCCACATACCCCTACTCTAACCCAAACCCCCCTTAAATAAACCGAACACTACCCCCATGAAGATCTCCCTACCGTGTCTTCACCCTGCGGGCCGAAGTCTTCATCCGATCGGGCAGAAGAGGACATCCAGACCGGCAGAAGTCTTCATCCAAGCGGGGCAAGAAGAGGTCTTCCATCCATCAGAAGTCTTGATCCAGGCGGCATCTTCTCTGTTCATCCATCCGGAGCGGAGCGGCAGCATCCTGAAGACATCCCACGCAGAGCATCCTCTTCTTTCTTGATCCGACGACTAGGTGACTGTACCTTTAAGTGACGTCATCCAAGATGGCGTCCCTTGAATTCCGATTGGCTGATAGGATTCTATCAGCCAATCGGAATTAAGGTAGGAAAAATCTGATTGGCTGATTCAATCAGCCAATCAGATTCAAGTTCAATCCGATTGGCTGATGGAATCAGCCAATCAGATTGAACTCGCATTCTATTGGCTGTTCCGATCAGCCAATAGAATGCGAGCTCAATCTGATTGGCTGATTGGATCAGCCAATCGGATTGAACTTGAATCTGATTGGCTGATTGAATCAGCCAATCAGATTTTTCCTACCTTAATTCCGATTGGCTAATAGAATCCTATCAGCCAATCGGAATTCAAGGGACGCCATCTTGGATGACGTCACTTAAAGGTACAGTCACCTAGTCGTCGGATCAAGAAAGAAGAGGATGCTCTGCGTGGGATGTCTTCAGGATGCTGCCGCTCCGCTCCGGATGGATGAACAGAGAAGATGCCGCCTGGATCAAGACTTCTGATGGATGGAAGACCTCTTCTTGCCCCGCTTGGATGAAGACTTCTGCCGGTCTGGATGTCCTCTTCTGCCCGATCGGATGAAGACTTCGCCCCGCTGGGTGAAGACACGGTAGAGAGATCTTCAGGGGGGTAGTGTTAGGTTTATTTAAGGGGGTTTGGGTTAGAGTAGGGGTATGTGGGTGGTGGGTTGTAATGTGGGGGGGGGTATTGTGTTTTTTTTTACAGGCAAAAGAGCTGTTTTCTTTGGGGCATGCCCCGCAAAAGGCCCTTTTAAGGGCTGGTAAGGTAATAGAGCTGATTACTTTTGTAATTTAGTATAGGGTAGGGCATTTTTTTTATTTTGGGGGGCTTTGTTATTTTATTAGGGGGCTTAGATTAGGTGTAATTAGTTTAAAATTCTTCTAATTTTTTTATTTTTTGTAATTTAGTGTTTGTTTTTTTTGTACTTTAGTTTAGTTTATTTCATTGTATTTAATTGTAGGTACTTGTAGTTAATTTATTTAATGATAGTGTAGTGTTAGGTTTAATAGTAACTTAGGTTAGGATTTATTTTACAGGTAATTTTGTAATTGTTTTAACTAGGTAGCTATTAAACAGTAAATATCTATTTAATAGCTATTGTACCTAGTTAAAATAAATACAAAGTTGCCTGTAAAATAAATATAAATGCTAAAATAGCTACAATGTAACTATTAGTTATATTTTAGCTATATTAGGGTTTATTTTACAGGTAAGTATTTAGTTTTATATAGGATTAATTTATTTAGTTCATTTAATGACAGTGTAGTGTTAGGTGTAATTGTAACTTAGGTTAGGGTTTATTTTACAGGTAAATTTGTATTTATTTTAGCTAGGTAGTTATTAAATAGTTATTAACTATTTAATAGCTATTGTACCTAGTTAAAATAAATACAAAGTTGCCTGTAAAATAAATATAAATCCTAAAATAGCTACAATGTAACTATTAGTTATATTGTAGCTATATTAATAGCTAGTAGGGGGCTTAGATTAGGTGTAATTAGTTTAAAATTATTGTAATATTTTATTATTCTTGCTAATTTAGTGTTTGTTTGTTTTTTTGTACTTTTCTGATGGATGGAAGACCTCTTCTTGCCCCGCTTGGATGAAGACTTCTGCCGGTCTGGATGTCCTCTTCTGCCCCATCGGATGAAGACTTCGGCCCGGCTGGGTGAACACGACTCAAGGTAGGGAGATCTTCAGGGGGGTAGTGTTAGGTTTATTTAAGGGGGGTTTGGGTTAGAGTAGGGGTATGTGGGTGGTGGGTTGTAATGTGGGGGTGGGGATTGTGTTTTTTTTACAGGCAAAAGAGCTGTTTTCTTTGGGGCATGCCCCGCAAAGGGCCCTGTTCAGGGCTGGTAAGGTAATAGAGCTGTTAACTTTTGTAATTTAGTATAGGGTAGGGCATTTTTTTTTATTTTGGGGGGCTTTGTTATTTTATTAGGGGGCTTAGATTAGGTGTAATTAGTTTAAAATTCTTGTAATATTTTTTTATTTTTTGTAATTTAGTGTTTGTTTTTTTTTGTAATTTAGTGGGGGGTTTTTGTACTTTAGTTTAGATAATTGTAGGTACTTGTAGTTAATTTATTTAATGACAGTGTAGTGTTAGGTTTAATTGTAACTTAGGTTAGGATTTATTTTACAGGTAATTTTGTAATTATTTTAACTAGGTAGCTATTAATTAGTCAATAACTATTTAATAGCTTTTGTACCTAGTTAAAATAAATACAAAGTTGCCTGTAAAATAAATATAAATGCTAAAATAGCTACAATGTAACTATTAGTTATATTGCAGCTATCTTAGGGTTTATTTTACAGGTAAGTATTTTGTTTTAAATATGATTCATTTATTTAGTTAATTTAATGATAGTGTAGTGTTAGGTGTAATTGTAACTTAGGTTAGGATTTATTTTACAGGTAAATTTGTATTTATTTTAGCTAGGTAGTTATTAAATAGTTATTAACTATTTAATAGCTATTGTACCTAGTTAAAATAAATACAAAGTTGCCTGTAAAATAAAAATAAATCCTAAAATAGCTACAATGTAACTTAGTTATATTGTAGCTATATTAGGGTTTATTTTACAGGTAAGTCTTTAGTTTTAAATAGGATTCATTTATTTAACTATAGTAAACTTATTTCGTTTTATTTAAATTATATTTAAGTTAGGGGGTGTTAGTGTTAGGGTTAGACTTAGGTTTAGGGGTTAATAACCATATTATAGTAGCGGCGACGTTGGGGGCGGGAGATTAGGGGTTAATAATTGTAGGTAGGTGGCGGCGATGTTAGGGAGGGCAGATTAGGGGTTAATAAAATGTATTATAGTGTTTGCGAGGCGGGAGTGCGGCGGTTTAGGGGTTAATACATTTATTATAGTGGCGGCGATTTGCGGTCGGCAGATTAGGGGTTAATACTTGTAGTTAGATTGTGGCGACGTTGGGGGGAGGCAGATTAGGGGTTAATAACTATAATGTAGGGGTCGGCGGTGTTAGGGACACCAGATTAGGGGTTAATAGCTATAATGTAGGCGGCGGCGATATCGGGTCGGCAGATTAGGGGTTAATACTTGTAGTTAGATTGCGGCGACGTTGGGGGGGGGGGCAGATTAGGGGTTAATAACTATAATGTAGGGGTCGGCGGTGTTAGGGACAGCAGATTAGGGGTTAATAGCTATAATGTAGGCGGCGGCGATATCGGGTCGGCAGATTAGGGGTTAATACTTGTAGTTAGATTGCGGCGACGTTGGGGGGGCAGATTAGGCTTTAATAACTATAATGTAGGGGTCGGCGGTGTTAGGGACAGCAGATTAGGGGTTAATAGCTATAATGTAGGCGGCGGCGATATCAGGTCGGCAGATTAGGGGTTAAATAATGTTATTATAGGGTTTGCGATGTGGGGGGGCCTCGGTTTAGTGGTTCATAGGTAGTTTATGGGTGTTAGTGACTTAGTGTACTAAATGGGTGTTAGTGTACTAAAAACATACCGAATTTCGGAACGGAATAGAACCGAATTCAGCCGAATCCGAATAAATCCGAAACGAATTTATTCGGATCCGAATAAATCCGAAACGAATTTATTCAAATTTTGCCGAATCCGATTCGATCCGAAACGAAATTCGAAAAGTCCGAATCAATCCGAACCGAAAACGAACCGAATTTTTTAGCCGTGCACATGTCTAGATAGCATTATTTGTTTACATTAGATACAATAGATGCATATCTTCATTTTCTGTTTTCATTCAGATTATTTTTATTTTCTGAGATTCTCTTTTGTTGACAAGCATTACCAATTTGTTGCTTTTCCTTCTGGTCTAGCGACAGCTCTAAGAATCTTTTCAAGGTTCTCAGTGTTCCTTATTTGGACAGTCTCGTTGTACTGGCTCAGTCTTTTCGTTCTGCGGAATCTCATACGATTCTACTTTGTTTTTTCAAGACATGGTTAGAGGATCTTTTTATCAAAAGCTCTTGATTCCTCACACAAGGGTCACCTTTTTTAGGTTTCCAGATAGTTTGTGTCAATGTCTTTGTTTCTAACAGACAAGTGACAATTTTATTGGGTTCCGTCTGTCGGAACCTTCAGTCTCTATTATTTCCTTCAGTTGCTATATATGCATGGAAGTTTTAGGTCTCATGGCTGCAGCATTGGATTAGATTCCCTTTGCTCATTTTCATAGAAAACCTTTCCAGTTTTTTATGCTGAATAATGGTGCAGGGATTCTAGGATATCACTTTTTATATCTTCGAATCCTAATGTTTAACTATCTTTGATTCGGTGGTTAAGATCACCATCATTTAGTTCTACAGGTCTCTTCGATTCTTTCAACCTGGACCATGATCTCTACAGATGCGAGTCTTTTAGGTTGGGAGGCTGTCTGAGGATCTCTGTCAGCACAAGGGGTTTGGAAATCTCAGGAGGCGAGATTACCATTTGATATTTTGGAACTCCGTGCGTTCTCAGAGTTCTTCAGTTTGGTTTCTTTTTGAAGAAGAGACGTTTATTGTTTTTTTCAGACAATGTCACAACTGTGGCGTATGTCAATCATCAGGGTGGGACTATCAGTCCTTAGGCTGTGACAGAAGTATCTCGGATATTTGCTTGGGCTAAATCCAGCTGCTATCTAAATTCTGTGGTCTTTTTCCCAGGTATAGACATTTGGGAAGCGGATTATCTCTGTTAATCAAGCTTTACATCCGGGAGAATGGTCTCTTTACCCAGATATGTTTTTCAATTTTTCAGATGTGAGGGCTTCCAGAAATAGATCTGTTGGCATCTCATCTAAACAAGGAACTTCCCAGGGGCCTATTCAGGTCCGGGGATCCTCAGGCGGAAGTAGTGTATGCATTGACACTTCCTTGGAATTATCATTCTGCCTATATCTTTCCGCCTCTAGTTCTTCTTCCAAAAGTGATTTCCAAAATTCTAATGGAGCGTTCGTTTGTACTGCTGGTGGCTCCAGCATGGCCTCACAGGTTTTGGTATGCGGATCTCATTCGGATGGCCAATTGCCAACCTTGGACACTTCCGTTAAGACCAGACCTTCTATCTCAAGGCCCATTTTTCCATCAGGATCTCAAATCATTAAATTTGAAGGTATGGAGATTGAACGCTTGATTCTTAGTCATAGAGGTTTCTCTGACTCAGTGATTAATACTATGTTACAGGCTCGTAAATCTGTCTCTAGAAAGATTTATTATCGAGTTTGGAAGACTTACATTTCTTGGTGTTCTTCTCATAAATTCTCTTGGCATTCTTTTAGAATTCCTAGAATTTTACAATTTCTTCAGGATGGTTTAGATAAGGGTTTGTCTGTAAGTTCTTTGAAAGGACAAATCTCTGCTCTTTCTGTTCTTTTTCACAGAAAGATTGCTAATCTTCCTGATATTCATTATTTGTTCAGGTTATGGTTTGTATCAAACCTGTCATTAAGCCAATTTCTCCTCCTTGGAGTCTTAATTTGGTTCTGAATGCTTTACAGGCTCTTCTGTTTGAGCATATGCTTTCTCTGGACATTAATTTCTTTCATGGAAAGTATTGTTCTTTTTAGACATCTCTTCAGCTAGAACAGTTTTTGAATTATCTGTTCTTTCTTGTGAATCTCCTTTTTCTGATTTTTCATCAGGATAAGGTGGTTTTTGCTGTCCTCATTTAAATTTTTACCTAAAGTTGTGAATTCTAACAACATTAGGGACGAATTATTGTCTTTTCCTTGTGTCCTAATCCTAAGACTTCTTTGGTAAGATTCTTACATTCTTTGGATATGGTAAGAGTTTTGAAATCCTATGTTGAAGTTACTCAGATTTCAGACAGACTTCTAGTTTATTTGTTATCTTTTCTGGTTTTAGGAAGGTCAAAAGGCTTCTGCCATTTCTTTGGCATCTTGGTTAAACTTTTGATTCATCATGCTTATTTGGAGTCGGGTTGATTCCCGCCTCAGAGGATTACGGCTCACTCTACTAGGTCAGTTTCTACTTCCTGGGCTTTTTAAGAATGAAGCTTCTGTTGATCAGATTTGCAAAGCAATGACTTGGTCTTCTTTGCATACTTTTACTAAATTCTACCATTTTGATGTTTTCTCTTCTTTAGAAGCAGTTTTGGTAGAATGGTACTTCAGGCAGCTGTTTCAGTTTGATTCTTCTGCTTATAATTTCAGTTTTTTTCATTATAAAAATTGAAACTTTTCATTTGGGTAGTGGATTAATTTTTCAGCGGAATTGGCTGTCTTTATTTTATCCCTCCCTCTCTAGTGACTCTTGCGTGGAAGTTCCACATCTTGGGTATCTGCTATCCCATACGTCACTAGCTCATGGACTCTTGCTAATTACATGAAAGAAAACATAATTTATGTAAGAACTTCCCTGATAAATTCATTTCTTTCATATTAGCAAGAGTCCATGAGGCCCACCCTTTTTTGTGGTGGTTATGATTTTTTTGTATAAAGCACAATTATTCCAATTCCTTATTTTTTGATGCTTTCGCGCCTTCTTATCACCCCACTTCTTGGCTATTCGTTAAACTGAATTGTGGGTGTGGTGAGGGGTGTATTTATAGGCATTTTAAGGTTTGGGAAACTTTGCCCCTCCTGGTAGGAATGTATATCTCATACGTCACTAGCTCATGGACTCTTGCTAATATGAAAGAAATGAATTTATCAGGTAAGTTCTTACATAAATTATGTTTTTAAGACAGTGTTTAAGGCTGATGGTGTTAGTGAATTTGTGCTCTACAGAACCCTTATGGCGGCTAGTCGGTTTTAATTTATTTTTCTAAAGACTGGGAAGCGCGCGCTTTTGTTAATGGTGCTACTTCTCTCAGCTGGGGTAACTTCTCCCTCTCTTTCCTCTCTAAAGTGCTGTCTAGAGTTGTCACGGCTGCTATTATGTAGACCAGCCGTGACCTATCGAGCCTGGGTGCGATGTGAGAAGAGGGGGATGAGTTCTGTTTTATTTAATAAAGTACTTTTTATTTTTCTTTGGGCGGTAAGCTGTTTGACAAATCATCTAAAGAGACAGTGTGTTTTTTTTATTCTCAATGATCTAGCTGACAGTGTGTAAGGGTAGAACTTGGCTGGAAACTGCCAAGTCATTTTACAGGACGTTTATAATGCCTGGAACGGAATGAGACATGTTTCCTTTTCAATTAAACATTTTAAATCCCAGGGTACTACCGGAGTGCATATTTTTTTTAAATCCTCAGTTTGAGGATTTATATATGCAGGTTTTCCCATGGGAGTTTAGTGAGGGGCTATCTAGTATCTTTAAGCTAAGGTTGATTGTAGTTCTTGAGGATAGAAGCTTTTATCAATTTTTTGCTTCTCATATTATTAAATCTTTTATAGAGATTGTGTTTTGTTCCACTGTAGGTTTTGCCTTTCAGGGATAAAATTGTCTCAGGACTGCTTAAATAGCATAGTTGCTAAGTTAACATTTTCTGTGTTTTCCTTTTCTGATAGGAAATCGCAAGAGGAATATTAGAGATTCAGATAGTAAGGTTTCTGTACCTCCTGCTGCTTCCATGATTGTCTTCCTCATAGGTCTGATGAGGAGGATAAGTTAGTAGCCTCTGAGAGTGATTTCTTAGATTCAGACAGTATAATTCCTTCATCTGATGCTGAAGTAGTATTCTTCAGTTTTAAGCTTGAACACCTTCGTGTATGGTGTAAGGACGTTTTGGCTACTTGAAGCGACTCCAATACGTATGTCGTTGTCAACTCTAAAGAATACAGTGATCTTCCTAAGTCTTAGGATTTTCCAGACTGTGCAAGATTTTTCACAGGAATAGGAGGTCAGGGTTTCCTTTTTTCCGGTCTTTAACAAGATATTTCCTGTAACTGTCTCCATTCATTTTCAGGGTGCACGGTGCCTAGAGGAGTAGGGTAATTCTACTCTGGCTAAGAGAAATACGTTTCCTAGAGAGGATAGCTGTTCTTGTCAGGAACCAAGCAGTCCATGTAGCCTAGTAGTTAGCTTTGTGGCTTTGCAACTCAAAGGTTGTTGGTTCGCATCCAGCTGCTGGCGATGGATATTTATGGACTTCTTGGAATAGAGCCAGTACAGAATTAGGGCTCTTAAGCTGACCAATTCTTTATCTCTGATGCTACCAAGCTTTCAGCCAGGAGCTAGATATTTGGTTTTGCAAAGCTGCTGAGCGTTATGGACAGGGGATTTTCCTATGAGTCCAAGTTTTCTGGTGCATCTGTACAATTCAGATATAAGGGAATTTGCCCTGAATCTGGGATTGATTCTCTCTGTCTGCAAACATAGATCCGAGATATCCCAGATAGTCTGTGAACATAGTACTTCAGGGTTTATACGTAGTAGTTATTCCTTCCCTGCCTGAGACAGGTTCCGTAGCTCAGTTTTATCTGCTGGTGAGTTTTTGAGTGATACTTCCAGTCCCGGTAAGAGAACGGGGTCTAGGATTTTATCATTCCTGTTTATGGTTCAGAAAAGGAGGGATTTTTTCGCCCTTTAGTAGACCTGAAGTGTCTCGACAGATTGTCTCAAGGTAATATTTTTCAAATGGAAACCAGTGGTTCCATTCGGTCTTTTGAACTAGGAGGGTCAGTTCATAGTGACCAGAGTTCCTGAGGTTTGCTTTTCTGTCAAACACTTTATGTTTGTGGCTCTTCCCCTTGGCTTTGCCATAATTCCCAGAAGGTCCATTCCTGGAAGTTATAAGGTCCAGGCTTCATCTTTTATACAAGCAAACTCTCATTCTGAGACTTTGTTGTCTCCTTTCCTCGAATGGAAGTGTCTACAAATAAGTTACCTTGTTCCAGCTACAGGGGTAATTTCTTAGGGACAAGATTAGTTTTCCCTATCTCTGAAAATATTTTTGACAGAGGTCTGGAAATAGAGGGTTCTTCCTCTTGCCTTTTTAGGCGCTCTTCTGTTTGGCCCTTCAGTGGATCAATGTATGGAGGTAATGGTCTGATGTTTGTTTCATTGGACACCATCCCTTTGTTTAATCCTGTCTGAGAGAGTGCGGTTATGCATGTTCAGATAGTAAACAGAGAATATTGTGGCTCTGTCCTGGAGGATAGATCTAGATCTGTTGACACAAAATTCTTCCCTGGGGAAGAGTGCTCGTTTTGATTGCGAGATGTAGCAGGATCATTGCTCGTATTTTCCGGAATCTTGGGTTCCTTCAGGAGCATCTGTTTTGGGGCTCATGCCTCCGGAGACTTCCTGAGTAATAGTTATGGTCGCTAGCTTGTTGGATTGGCGGCTATGGACTTGAGAGGATCTCGCTCTCCCCATATCCATCTTGCAGTGGAGAGCGATTACAATGCTGATGGCTTGGCCTCAGTTGTCTTTTTTAGGTTCTATTTTCATAATTCATCTCAGTGGTTTACATTAACCACCTGGGGGGAACCTGGAATCTTTTGCCATGTTTGGCATGGATTAAATGAATGTTCTCATTCTAGTTTAGCCACTATTCACGTCAAGTGTGTATTCCGGGAATGGATTTCTTTAGCAGTCAGAATTTTCATTCCTAGGAGTGGACGATTCTCCCTGAGGTGTTCTCCAGGTTAATCCTCACTTGGGGGGTTGCTGGAGTTGGATATGGCAGTACGCCTTTTTTTCATCTTATGTTTAATTGATTAGCAGGCTAGGAGTTTCGTCCTTCTCCAGATCGGTCTGGAGGACGGTTTTCAGTCAGTTTTCTGTGTTAGCCTTATTTTCTTTAGTGTCTGGCGGATGTGCCAGACGTGTATCCTTTTGTCAGACCCTGGTTAGTATCAAGCCTGTGTTTAAGTATGTGGCTCCTCTTGGAGCTTTAACCTTGGTTTTTAAGGTTGTGAAGCAGGTTCAGTTTGAACCATAGCTTTAAGTCTTTTTGGAATTTTTCTCTCAGTGGAGTATATCTTCTGCTTGGAGAGTTTAGTACTCTCGGTCTTGTAGCGTGATTCGCTTCATCTTATTTCGTATGAGGTGCTTTTTCCTAAGTGGAAATATTGTTTGGGACTTGTTCCCACTCTGTGTCCTCATTTTATCTCTTGAGGAACGTGTGTGCACAATTTGGATGTTGTGCGGGCATTATTTTCTGGTATTTCTCTTTCTCAAGTTGAGAAGTTTACTTGTTTGCTTCAGACTGCGAGGCTGCAGTCTCATGAGCGAGTTATAGCTTTTACATGAGGGCTGTCTCTTCTTTCTGGGGTTTCTAATTGATGCTTCTGTGGAACAGATTTGCATGGCGGCAAATTGGTTCTTCCTTGCATACTCTTTCTAAATTTATGAATTTTATCTTTTTGCCTTGGCTGAGGTTTCTTTGGGAGAAAGGTCCTTCAAGCAGTGGTGCCTTCTGTTTAGGTTACCTGTCCTGTCCCTCCCTTATCTGTGTACTCTAGCTTGGGTATTGATTCCCAACAGTAATTGATGATGATCCGTGGACTCACCGTGTCATTAGAAAGAAAACAAAATTTATGCTTGCCTGATGAATTTCTTTCTTTCTTGACACAGTGAGTCCACAGCCTTCCCTGTTTTTAGGCAGGTTTGTTTATATAAACCTCAGGCACCTCTGCACCTTGTGTTATTTCCTTTCTCTCAGTCGAATGACTGGGGGTTGTGGGAAGGGAAGTGATACTTAACAGCTTTGCTGTGGTGTTCTTTGCCGCCTCCTGCTGGCCAGGAGTGATATTCCCAACAGTAATTGATGATGATCCGTGGACTCACCGTGTCAAGAAATAATTAAATTTATCAGGTAAGCAAAAAGTTTGTTTAATATTAAAGATTAGGCACGGCACAAGAATAATGCAGCAACCCGTTTTGAGCGGAGGCGCAGGCGCCCCCAACTTTATTTTCTACCATGAGGCCGCTAGATTGGCCCTTATTCTTGCCTGGAATGTTAAAACCTCTCAAAGCAAATGGAAAATCCTGGAACAAGCGACCCTACCTGACCCCCTTATCCTGGCTGACCTTATATGGTTACCAAAACACATCAGGACCTACTATAAGATCCAAAACCCAATTATCCTACATGCTCTCCGCTTCTGGGACAGGATCCATTCTTTACCACAGATAGCTCCCCATCCATCGCCAATTCATTCCTTCTCAGGCCTACTAATGGCTCTTCGAGACTCGCACCCCTCCCTATGGGAAGAACATGGTATAATGCATATTGCTGACTTACTGCCCGAGGGTCGCTTGATATCACTAGCTCAATTTAACTCCACCTATAACCCTCCTCCTCTCCTACGCTTTGAATTTTGGAGAGTGCGTAGCCTCCTGAAATCTTGGGGCTTTTTGGATTCCCCTCCAAGAGAACCCACCACTTGGGAGAAGAGATGGCTGACAGGTATTAAAGTCCCACATACGCTTGCAACCTCATACAAGGACCTGTTGAATCCCCCAATCTTCAATAAATCAGCTTATATCATTACGTTGGAGAGATCCCTTAATTTTAATGCTGAGCAGGAAGAGTGGTCCAAGGCCGTGTCACTCACCAGACAGGCCTTGCATTGTATAACCTTAATGGAACTTCATATCAAAATATGTCTTCAGTGGCACCTTACCCCCCTTAGACTTTTTAAAATCTCCCCAGTTAATTCCCCCCTTTGCTGGAGAGAATGCGGTTCTATTGGTACGCCCTCTCACATTTGGTGGGAGTGCCATGTGTTAAAACCCTTCTGGCAAGAGGTGGTTCTTAGATTAAAACTCCTAGACCCCTCATTCGGGGTTACCCCACAGACCTTACTATTTCATCTCCACATTAAAACGACAACAAAAGCTGGGGATCTCCTCAGCGTCTATATGCTAACTGCAGCAAAGCTATCAATAGCTAGACTATGGAAGCCGAAACTCCCTCCAGTGTGGAGTGAAGTCACCAAGATAATGACATATCTTGAGACTATGGAGCTCCCGATATTCACTCAGAACAACAAAGCCACATTACACTCACAAATCTGGGACCAATGGAAGTCTCTCAGACAATAACCTGTTAAGTACATCCACCCGACTCCCTTCCCCTTCTCCAACCCCATATAATGGAATAAAATATACCAATGAAGCTTCAGCCTAGTCCTCACCGTTCCCTTTCCTTCCCACTCCCTTCTTTCCCTTTTTTTTTTTTTTTTTTCTTTTCCTCCTCCCCACCCCTCCTTACTTTCTGGTATCTGACTAGTATGCTTGTGGCATTTGTCTCTTTTCAGTACCGCATTTATTCATGTTAACGGGAAACAGGCTAAGATCTGGATCCGAATGCCTATTAAATAACATGTTTGGGTTTTTTTTGGTTGGTTTTTCTTAAATGCTTACAATAGGCATAAAAATGTTACTCAACTACTTCTTATGTAAAACCTTTTTGTTTCCACAAACCTTGTTCTCTAACTAGGCTGTCCAGTTTTCTCCTCGACTCCATAGAATTACACATTTCATGCTGGTATGTTGACAGACCTATTCTACTAGATATATCATGTAGACAATTTGTTTTTAGAATTCATGAGGGTACCTGGAGTGGTTTGTTACCTAATATATAAAGGGACACAATTCAATTTTGAATTCCCTATAAAGGGCTAGGTTACAAATAGTGTGCAATCAAATTAGTGCTGTTGTGTTTAACATTGCTCAAATTAAATTGATAGTGCTTCTATTTTGCCCTCATATTACAAGGCGTTATTTTATCGCTCAAGCAATAGTCAAGGATGCACTAACATCTGAATGTCAAATAGCTTTAGGTGTGCTAGATCTAAAGCACTAAGCGTGTGTGTGTTAGCACTCATGTAGTGGAGTTCTTCACTTAGTTATATACTATAGTAGTATTTCAATGAAAATTTTAAGTAACACTTCACACACGCTCTTTCCCAGTCTCTCACCTTGTTATATACCATATCCCTTAATAAACATATATATATATATATATATATATATATATATTTCTTTCATGTAATTAGCAAGAGTCCATGAGCTAGTGACGTATGGGATATACATTCCTACCAGGAGGGGCAAAGTTTCCCAAACCTCAAAATGCCTATAAATACACCCCTCACCACACCCACAATTCAGTTTTACAAACTTTGCCTCCGATGGAGGTGGTGAAGTAAGTTTGTGCTAGATTCTACGTTGATATGCGCTCCGCAGCAAGTTGGAGCCCGGTTTTCCTCTCAGCGTGCAGTGAATGTCAGAGGGATGTGAGGAGAGTATTGCCTATTTGAATGCAGTGATCTCCTTCTAAGGGGTCTATTTCATAGGTTCTCTGTTATCGGTCGTAGAGATTCATCTCTTACCTCCCTTTTCAGATCGACGATATACTCTTATATATACCATTACCTCTGCTGATTCTCGTTTCAGTACTGGTTTGGCTATCTGCTATATGTAGATGAGTGTCCTGGGGTAAGTAAGTCTTATTTTCTGTGACACTCCAAGCTATGGTTGGGCACTTTGTTTATAAAGTTCTAAATATATGTATTCAAACATTTATTTGCCTTGACTCAGAATGTTCAACTTTCCTTATTTTCAGACAGTCAGTTTCATATTTGGGATAATGCATTTTGATTTGACCATTTTTTCTTACCTTAAAATTTGACTTTTTCCCTGTGGGCTGTTAGGCTCGCGGGGGCTGAAAATGCTTCATTTTATTGCGTCATTCTTGGCGCGGACTTTTTTGGCGCAAAAATTCTATTTCCGTTTCCGGCGTCATACATGTCGCCGGAAGTTGCGTCATTCTTTGACGTTATTTCGCGCCAAAAATGTCGGCGTTCCGGATGTGGCGTCATTTTTGGCGCCAAAAAGCATTTAGGCGCCAAATAATGTGGGCGTCTTATTTGGCGCGAAAAAATATGGGCGTCACTTTTGTCTCCACATTATTTAAGTCTCATTTTTTATTGCTTCTGGTTGCTAGAAGCTTGTTCTTTGGCATTCTTTCCCATTCCTGAAACTGTCATTTAAGGAATTTGATCAATTTTGCTTTATATGTTGTTTTTTCTCTTACATATTGCAAGATGTCTCACGTTGCATCTGAGCCAGAAGATACTACAGGAAAATCGCTGTCAAGTGCTGAATCTACCAAAGCTAAGTGTATCTGCTGTAAACTTTTGGTAGCTATTTCTCCAGCTGTTGTTTGTATTGATTGTCATGACAAACTTGTTAAAGCAGATAATATTTCCTTTAGTAAAGTACCATTGCCTGTTGCAGTTCCCTCAACATCTAAGGTGCAGAATGTTCCTGATAATATAAGAGATTTTGTTTCTGAATCCATAAAGAAGGCTATGTCTGTTATTTCTCCTTCTAGTAAACGTAAAAAATCTTTTAAAACTTCTCTCCCTACAGATGAATTTTTAAATGAACATCATCATTCTGATTCTGATGACTCCTCTGGTTCAGAGGATTCTGTCTCTGAGGTTGATGCTGATAAATCTTCATATTTATTTAAAATGGAATTTATTCGTTCTTTACTTAAAGAAGTTCTAATTGCTTTAGAAATAGAGGATTCTGGTCCTCTTGATACTAATTCTAAACGTTTAGATAAGGTATTTAAAGCTCCTGTGGTTATTCCAGAAGTTTTTCCTGTTCCTAATGCTATTTCTGCAGTAATTTCCAAAGAATGGGATAATTTGGGTAATTCATTTACTCCTTCTAAACGTTTTAAGCAATTATATCCTGTGCCGTCTGACAGATTAGAATTTTGGGACAAGATCCCTAAAGTTGATGGGGCTATTTCTACCCTTGCTAAACGTACTACTATTCCTACGTCAGATGGTACTTCGTTTAAGGATCCTCTAGATAGGAAAATTGAGTCCTTTCTAAGAAAAGCTTATCTGTGTTCAGGTAATCTTCTTAGACCTGCTATATCTTTGGCTGATGTTGCTGCAGCTTCAACTTTTTGGTTGGAAACTTTAGCGCAACAAGTAACACATCGTGATTCTCATGATATTATTATTCTTCTTCAGCATGCTAATAATTTTATCTGTGATGCCATTTTTGATATTATCAGAGTTGATGTCAGGTTTATGTCTCTAGCTATTTTAGCTAGAAGAGCTTTATGGCTTAAAACTTGGAATGCTGATATGGCTTCTAAATCAACTTTACTTTCCATTTCTTTCCAGGGTAACAAATTATTTGGTTCTCAGTTGGATTCCATTATTTCAACTGTTACTGGTGGGAAAGGAACTTTTTTACCACAGGATAAAAAATCTAAAGGTAAAAACAGGGCTAATAATCGTTTTCGTTCCTTTCGTTTCAACAAAGAACAAAAGCCTGATCCTTCATCCTCAGGAGCAGTTTCAGTTTGGAGACCATCTCCAGTCTGGAATAAATCCAAGCCAGCTAGAAAGGCAAAGCCTGCTTCTAAGTCCACATGAAGGTGCGGCCCTCATTCCAGCTCAGCTGGTAGGGGGCAGGTTACGTTTTTTCAAGGAAATTTGGATCAATTCTGTTCACAATCTTTGGATTCAGAGCATTGTTTCAGAAGGGTACAGAATTGGTTTCAAGTTGAGACCTCCTGCAAAGAGATTTTTTCTTTCCCGTGTCCCAGTAAATCCAGTAAAAGCTCAAGCATTTCTGAAATGTGTTTCAGATCTAGAGTTGACTGGAGTAATTATGCCAGTTCCAGTTCCGGAACAGGGGATGGGGTTTTATTCAAATCTCTTCATTGTACCAAAGAAGGAGAATTCTTTCAGACCAGTTCTGGATCTAAAAATATTGAATCGTTATGTAAGGATACCAACGTTCAAGATGGTAACTGTAAGGACTATCTTACCTTTTGTTCAGCAAGGGAATTATATGTCCACGATAGATTTACAGGATGCATATCTGCATATTCCGATTCATCCAGATCATTATCAGTTCCTGAGATTCTCGTTTCTGGACAAGCATTACCAATTTGTGGCTCTGCCGTTTGGCCTAGCTACAGCTCCAAGAATTTTTACAAAGGTTCTCGGTGCCCTGCTGTCTGTAATCAGAGAACAGGGTATTGTGGTATTTCCTTATTTGGACGATATCTTGGTACTTGCTCAGTCTTTACATTTAGCAGAATCTCATACGAATCGACTTGTGTTGTTTCTTCAAGATCATGGTTGGAGGATCAATTTACCAAAAAGTTCTTTGATTCCTCAGACAAGGGTAACCTTTCTGGGTTTCCAGATGGATTCAGTGTCCATGACTCTGTCTTTAACAGACAAGAGACGTCTAAAGTTGATTACAGCTTGTCGAAACCTTCAGTCACAATCATTCCCTTCGGTAGCCTTATGCATGGAAATTCTAGGTCTTATGACTGCTGCATCGGACGCGATCCCCTTTGCTCGTTTTCACATGCGACCTCTTCAGCTCTGTATGCTGAAGCAATGGTGCAAGGATTACACGAAGATATCTCAATTAATATCTTTAAAACCGATTGTTCGACACTCTCTAACATGGTGGACAGATCACCATCGTTTAATTCAGGGGGCTTCTTTTGTGCTTCCGACCTGGACTGTAATTTCAACAGATGCAAATCTCACAGGTTGGGGAGCTGTGTGGGGATCTCTGACGGCACAAGGAGTTTGGGAATCTCAGGAGGTGAGATTACCGATCAATATTTTGGAACTCCGTGCAATTTTCAGAGCTCTTCAGTTTTGGCCTCTTCTGAAGAGAGAATCGTTCATTTGTTTTCAGACAGACAATGTCACAACTGTGGCATACATCAATCATCAAGGAGGGACTCACAGTCCTCTGGCTATGAAAGAAGTATCTCGAATCTTGGTTTGGGCGGAATCCAGCTCCTGTCTAATCTCTGCGGTTCATATCCCAGGTGTAGACAATTGGGAAGCGGATTATCTCAGTCGCCAAACGTTGCATCCGGGCGAATGGTCTCTTCACCCAGAGGTATTTCTTCAGATTGTTCAAATGTGGGAACTTCCAGAAATAGATCTGATGGCGTCCCATCTAAACAAGAAACTTCCCAGGTATCTGTCCAGATCCCGGGATCCTCAGGCGGAGGCAGTGGATGCATTATCACTTCCTTGGAAGTATCATCCTGCCTATATCTTTCCGCCTCTAGTTCTTCTTCCAAGAGTAATCTCCAAGATACTGAAGGAATGCTCGTTTGTTCTGCTGGTAGCTCCGGCATGGCCTCACAGGTTTTGGTATGCGGATCTTGTCCGGATGGCCTCTTGCCAACCGTGGACTCTTCCGTTAAGACCAGACCTTCTGTCACAAGGCCCTTTTTTCCATCAGGATCTGAAATCCTTAAATTTAAAGGTATGGAGATTGAACGCTTGATTCTTGGTCAAAGAGGTTTCTCTGACTCCGTGATTAATACTATGTTACAGGCTCGTAAATCTGTATCTCGAGAGATATATTATAGAGTCTGGAAGACTTATATTTCTTGGTGTCTTTCTCATCATTTTTCTTGGCATTCTTTTAGAATACCGAGAATTTTACAGTTTCTTCAGGATGGTTTAGATAAGGGTTTGTCCGCAAGTTCTTTGAAAGGACAAATCTCTGCTCTTTCTGTTCTTTTTCACAGAAAGATTGCTATTCTTCCTGATATTCATTGTTTTGTACAAGCTTTGGTTCGTATAAAACCTGTCATTAAGTCAATTTCTCCTCCTTGGAGTTTGAATTTGGTTCTGGGAGCTCTTCAAGCTCCTCCGTTTGAACCTATGCATTCATTGGACATTAAATTACTTTCTTGGAAAGTTTTGTTCCTTTTGGCCATCTCTTCTGCTAGAAGAGTTTCTGAATTATCTGCTCTTTCTTGTGAGTCTCCTTTTCTGATTTTTCATCAGGATAAGGCGGTGTTGCGAACTTCTTTTGAATTTTTACCTAAAGTTGTGAATTCCAACAACATTAGTAGAGAAATTGTGGTTCCTTCATTATGTCCTAATCCTAAGAATTCTAAGGAGAAATCGTTGCATTCTTTGGATGTTGTTAGAGCTTTGAAATATTATGTTGAAGCTACGAAATCTTTCCGTAAGACTTCTAGTCTATTTGTTATCTTTTCCGGTTCTAGGAAAGGTCAGAAAGCTTCTGCCATTTCTTTGGCATCTTGGTTGAAATCTTTAATTCATCTTGCCTATGTTGAGTCGGGTAAAATTCCGCCTCAGAGAATTACAGCTCATTCTACTAGGTCAGTATCTACTTCCTGGGCGTTTAGGAATGAAGCTTCGGTTGACCAGATCTGCAAAGCAGCAACTTGGTCCTCTTTGCATACTTTTACTAAATTCTACCATTTTGATGTATTTTCTTCTTCTGAAGCAGTTTTTGGTAGAAAAGTACTTCAGGCAGCGGTTTCAGTTTGAATCTTCTGCTTATGTTTTTTGTTAAACTTTATTTTGGGTGTGGATTATTTTCAGCAGGAATTGGCTGTCTTTATTTTATCCCTCCCTCTCTAGTGACTCTTGTGTGGAAAGATCCACATCTTGGGTAGTCATTATCCCATACGTCACTAGCTCATGGACTCTTGCTAATTACATGAAAGAAAACATAATTTATGTAAGAACTTACCTGATAAATTCATTTCTTTCATATTAGCAAGAGTCCATGAGGCCCGCCCTTTTTTTGTGGTGGTTATGATTTTGTATAAAGCACAATTATTCCAATTCCTTATTTTATATGCTTTCGCACTTTTTTATCACCCCACTTCTTGGCTATTCGTTAAACTGAATTGTGGGTGTGGTGAGGGGTGTATTTATAGGCATTTTGAGGTTTGGGAAACTTTGCCCCTCCTGGTAGGAATGTATATCCCATACGTCACTAGCTCATGGACTCTTGCTAATATGAAAGAAATGAATTTATCAGGTAAGTTCTTACATAAATTATGTTATATATATATATTGTTTTTTAAGGATTATAAGCTACGTTCTTAATTTCCATATAGATTTAATGTTTTCTCTATACATTCAATGTTTTTTTAGTTTTTTTGTTTTTTTCTGGGAATGTTTTATGTTGCGCTCAAACTTCTTTATACTTCTCACAATTTGTAAAATGAGCGCCAATGGTCTTGCCTGAGCTCCACATTGAAAATATAGAGAGAGTTAAAAAAGAAAAGTCTCACATTAAAGGGACAGTAAATGTAAAAATGAATGTTACATAATTCTGCATTATGTGCATAATTATGTAACATTAACCTAGTGCCCTCAAAAATTTTTGTTGGGGATTTTAAATATTTAACCCCCAAAACTGTACTTACGTTACCTTCCTCGTCATCCTCTTCTTCTCCTCTGCTTTTATTCGAAACAGTGACATGAATGCACTGTCTAATCACAGTACGCCCAATAGTGACATTATACTAAATGTAGCGTGCTTCTATACAGAAAAAAAAGCTGTCTGCTGCTTTACCCAGCTTGGGAACGTGCTACATGTAGTTTAATGGTGTAAGCGGGCACAAACTGCAGACCTGTTGCATGATTTTGAAACAAAAACGGAGCATAAGAGGACGGGAAGGAAGGTAAGGTAAGTTCAATTTTGGGGGTTTAAATATTTAAAATCCCTCTTTCTTTTACAAAGATATGACGATTCCACAGATTTCATCCTTGTGGGATATTAACCTCCTGCTAACAGGAAGTGGCAAAGAGCACCACAGCAGAGCTGTATATATAGCCCCTCCCATCCCCTCCACCCCCAGTCATTCTCTTTGCCTGTGTTATACTAGGAAGACATGGTAAAGTGAGGTGTTAGTTTTAGTTTCTTCAATCAAGAAGTTTTTTATTTTAAATGGTACCGGTGTGTACAGTTTTCCTCAGGGGGATATGGAAGAAGATTTCTGCCCTGTGGTTGATGATCTTAGCATTTGTAACTAAGATCCACGCTGGTTCCCACAAGACTTCTGAAGGTAACCATGAGACATCTTCAGTGTGGAGACCGGTTTCATGCTACAAGCAGCATTAAGGTATGTGCAGCCTTTTTATTCTGAGGAGACTTGGTGTATCAGAACTGGCTGGCATTATTTCCCTGCATGTATATAGAGAGTCCACAATGTCATTCAATTACTAGTGGGAATATCACTCCTGGCCAGCAGGAGGAGGCAGAGAGCACCACAGCAAAGTTGTTAAGTGCCACTCCCCTACCCATAATCCCCAGTCATTCTATTTGTATTTGTCAATGGAGGAGGTGAAGTTTGGTGTCTGAAGAAATGAATTCCTTTTTTGGGTACTTTTCCCTGCAAGCAAGGATTTGGGTCTATTTCTTCAGTAGAGTAGTGGTGGCTTTTAAGCAGTTAGGAAGTTGTGAGGTAGGGCTTACTTTGTTTCCTAACATATTGCTGCCCTTGTTATAGAAAGCCAGAGTTGGTTACTGTGTTCTTTAGTTTTTTTTTTTCTACAGGCCTCTGTAAGGAGTTTGAAATAAATTAATGAACCTAAGACTCTGTATTTCTTTGTGTCTGTTTGCTATACCTTTAGTGATATGCTAATATTCCTCTTAATAATTCCTTATGAATTATTATACCCACTTTAAAATATTAACACACAATCACTAGCTTAATTAAACTAGCTGTAAGGACATAACTTACAACTCATGCTTTGAGCAATGCAAAGTTTTATTACGAGTCTATATAAACCTTAATACAATATGCAGATTAACTATACAGGTACATCACTGAATTAAAAATCAATATACATATGCCCATTTTATTATATATATATATATATATATATATATATATATATATATATATATATATATATATATATATATATATATACACACACACACACATATATACACACAGTACTGATGTAGCATCAATATCACACTAATACATATGCCCATTCTATTTGAAAGTATATGGTGTGTCTGTAATGGTGGTCTCAGTACTAAAGTATGTTGGTCTTTTATTAGCTTTTTCCTCCTTCCCCCAATGATAGTATCACTCATATCCAGCCCCCTTGTCCTGTTCAGGAATTGTTACCCAGCATGCTTGGGGAGATGGCACATGGTCACACAAAAGGATCTGTTATAGCTTTATCATTAACCAGATGGTTATCCTTAGCATAGGACTAAGGGTAATGTGATCTCTCTACATTCCAAAGTGACTATCTTCATCTCAGTACATCTGAATGAGGGGTTAACCCCTTCCTAGTTACACAGCTGAGTTCTTACAGTATTATGCCATATTACCCCTTTCTGACCACATCTGAGTTCTTACAGGTTATGCCATTATTACAGAGTTTGTGTCCTTTCATGTCTTGTGAGCTGTCTTTCTGCCGGACAGCTAGACTGCAGGTAAGTGTTAACTCTGCAGACTTTTGGGACTAATTTATTAACCGTTATGTTTAGGATTATTGTGGCAGTGGGCAGGCACTTTTGTATGTGAGGTGACTTATGGGTTAAATCTTCTCTTATTGGGGAATTTTTTTTCCCTATATGGCTCTTATTTATTATGTGTAAGTTTATTTGGGGCATGTTGGACAATTTCTTTCATGTAATTAGCAAGAGTCCATGAGCTAGTGACGTATGGGATATACATTCCTACCAGGAGGGGCAAAGTTTCCCAAACCTCAAAATGCCTATAAATACACCCCTCACCACACCCACAAATCAGTTTTTACAAACTTTGCCTCCCATGGAGGTGGTGAAGTAAGTTTGTGCTAGATTCTACGTTGATATGCGATTCGCAGCAGGCTGGAGCCCGGTTTTCCTCTCAGTGTGCAGTGAATGTCAGAGGGATGTAAGGAGAGTATTGCCTATTTGAATTCAATGGTCTCCTTCTACGGGATCTTTTTCATAGGTTCTCTGTTATCGGTCGTAGAGATTCATCTCTTACCTCCCTTTTCAGATCGACGATATATTCTTATATACCATTACCTCTACTGATTCTCGTTTCAGTACTGGTTTGGCTTTCTACTACATGTAGATGAGTGTCCTGGGGTAAGTAATCTTATTTTTTGTGACACTCTAAGTTATGGTTGGGCACTTTTATGTAAAAGTTCTAAATATATGTGTTTAAACATTTATTTGCCTGGATTCAGGATGATCAATATTCCTTATTTCAGACAGACAGTTTCATTATTGGGATAATGCATATGAATTATCAATTTTTTTCTTACCTTTAAATTGACTTTTTTCTCTGTGGCCTGTTAGGCTCGCGGGGGCTGAAAATGCTTCTTTTTATTGCGTCATTTTTGGCGCAGACTTTTTTGGCGCAAAAACTTTCCTTGTCATTTCCGGCGACATTCTTTGGCGCCGGAAGTTGTTCGTGATAGCGTAATTTTTTTGACGTTTTGCGCCAAAAGTGTCGGCGTCACCGGATGTGGCGTCATTCTCGGCGCCAAAAGCATTTAGGCGCCAATTATGTGGGCGTCTTTTTTGGTGCTAAAAAATGTGGGCGTCATTTTTGTCTCCACCTTTTTTTCTCATTATTTAAGTCTCATTTTTCTTTTGCTTCTGGTTACTAGAGGCTTATTCATTGGCATTTTTTTCCCATTCCTGAAACTGTCATGTAAGGAATTTGATAGATTTTGCTTTATATGTTGTTTTTTCTCTTACATATTGCAAGATGTCTCAGATTGACCCTGGATCAGAAGCTACTTCTGGAAAAACGCTGCCTGATGCTGGCTCTACCATAGTTAAGTGCATTTGTTGTAAACTTGTGGTATCTGTTCCTCCGGCTGTAGTTTGTGATGAATGTCATGATAAACTTGCTAATGCAGATTCAATTTCCATTAGTAAAATTCCATTACCTGTTGCTGTTCCATCAACATGTAATACTCAGGATGTTCCTGTTAATATAAGAGATTTTGTTTCTAAATCTATTAGGAAGGCTATGTCTGTTATTCCTCCTTCCAGTAAGCGTAAAAGGTCTTTTAAAACTTCTCATTTCTCAGATGAATTTTTAAATGAAGATCATCATTCTGATTTGTCTGTTTCTGATGAGGATTTTTCTGGTTCAGAGGATTATGTCTCAGATATTGACACTGATAAATCTTCATTTAAATTTTTACCTAAGGTTGTGAATTCTAACAACATTAGTAGAGAGATTGTGGTTCCTTCATTGTGTCCTAATCCTAAGAATTCTAAGGAAAGATCATTACATTCTTTGGATGTAGTAAGAGCTTTGAAATATTATGTTGAAGCTACTAAAGATTTCCGAAAGACTTCTAGTCTATTTGTTATCTTTTCGGGTTATAGGAAAGGTCAGAAGGCTTCTGCCATTTCTTTGGCGTCTTGGTTAAAGTCTTTGATTCATCATGCTTATGTTGAGTCAGGTAGAACTCCGCCTCAAAGGATTACAGCTCATTCAACTAGGTCAGTTTCTACTTCCTGGGCATTTAGGAATGAAGCTTTGGTTGATCAAATTTGCAAAGCAGCAACTTGGTCTAATTTGCATACTTTTACTAAATTCTACCATTTTGATGTGTTTTCTTCTTCTGAAGCAGTTTTTGGTAGAAAAGTACTTCAGGCAGCTGTTTCAGTTTGATTCTTCTGCTTATAATTTCAGTTTTTTTCATTATAAGATTTAAACTTTGTTTGGGGGTGTGGATTATTTTTCAGCGGAATTGGCTGTCTTTATTTTATCCCTCCCTCTCTAGTGACTCTTGCGTGGAAGTTCCACATCTTGGGTATTTATTATCCCATACGTCACTAGCTCATGGACTCTTGCTAATTACATGAAAGAAAACATAATTTATGTAAGAACTTACCTGATAAATTAATTTCTTTCATATTAGCAAGAGTCCATGAGACCCGCCCTTTTTTTTGTGGTGATTATGATTTTTTTGTATAAAGCACAACTATTCCAATTCCTTATTTTTTTATGCTTTCGCACTTTTTTTCTTATCACCCCACTTCTTGGCTATTCGTTAAACTGATTTGGGGGTGTGGTGAGGGGTGTATTTATAGGCATTTTGAGGTTTGGGAAACTTTGCCCCTCCTGGTAGGAATGTATATCCCATACGTCACTAGCTCATGGACTCTTGCTAATATGAAAGAAATGAATTTATCAGGTAAGTTCTTACATAAATTATGTTTTTTCAATTTTCTAATTGGTGGTTCCTTTAAGATTTAAATGGCTTTCTTCTTTCAGCAGGGAGCGCGCACTTTTAGTTTTGCCCAGTTCCCTGTTTCTGCCAGTCACATGATCTTTTACACTTCCGGGAGCGGTGTGGAGTCACGTAGGAGCTGCCTTGTGTGCTGTGCCGGCTGTTGCGACAGTAGAAATTAAACTAGTCAGTCTCTGAGCATCCTTCGTTTTAGAGAGTTGCCAGCAGTTCCGGTGAAGTCATTTTGGGGATCCTCTCAATGTGGTAAGGGCACCTCAGTTTATCTGAGGTGTGGAGGTTGCTGCAGTGTTTAGTTCATCTGGGAAGTTTTTTTTGTCTATAGCGTATTAATGCATTTAGGTGTTTAAATTTTTCTTAAAGTGACAATAATAAAAAAAAAAATATATAAATAAATTCTCTTACCATCTAAATGGGAGAGTCCATGGCTTCATTCCTTACTATTGGGAATTAAGAACCTGGCCACCAAGAGGAGTCCGACACCCCAGCCAAAGGCTTAAATACCTCCCCCACTTCCCTCATCCCCCAGTCATTCTTTGCCTTTCGTCACAGGAGGATGGCAGAGGAGTGCCGGAGTTTCGGAGTAGTCTCTTATGGAGGGTAGTACTCCGCAGTGGAACTGGAGTTTTAAGTAGTCCTGTCCGGAGATGCAGGGAGAGTCTTTCTGCAAAATCATCCCGACTCATATTAACAGCTCCATAAGCAATCAGCGTTGACGAATTTCGCTGCCTGCTTTCTTCACTCAAGTGCATGTCAGGAGCGAGGCTACTAACTTGTCACACTTGAAGGGCCATGTTCCTGTTCCACAGCGTAGATTCTGGTAAGATTGTTTTATTTTTTATTTATAATAACAGAAGACAGGGTCACAGTGTGGCCCCTTCTTATCTTTACAGACTCAAGGGTTAATATTTCTGGAAGGGGGATTATTGAACAAGGGGGGTTTATAAATTATATTATTTGTGTTATTGCTGCGTTATGTGCGAGATGAGGCTCTGGCAATGTGTGGAACTTTCAGGTTACTTGAGTAAGCTTTGCCCGGCCATTTTTTGGCACGTTTTTCCCTAGTGCAGGGGCGGTCCTGCCAGGCATTCCATGGGACTCTGACGTGTTGGAAGGCTCTCCTTCCTTAATAAAGTCTCATTCCTGTGTTTATTGTGAGGAGGTTCTGGTGGATCAGCTTGCTCAACTATGTTCCACATGCCTTGATAAAGTTACATCTAAATGTAAACGGATGTCTAGTACTACTGAGCCGTCCACCTCTGAGGGTTCTTCGTCTCGGGAGGTGCGTTCCCTACATTCATCTCCGATTGCACATGCAGGGTACAACCGTTACTCCTTCGAGAGAGATTTGTTGGCCGTCAGACTTTGCGGACCAATTGGAATCGGTGGTTTCGAAAGTGAGCCATGCCTTACCACTTTCTGCTAAGCGCAAGCGTAGGGTTTATCATAGCGGCCCAGGCCCAGGGTTTGTCCTCGCCGATGGAAGATCCAGAGGCTCTATACGATTACGAGGCCCAAGCCAACTCTTCAGGGGAGGCCCCTTCTGGGTCGGAATCCGTGTCATCTAAACCTCCGGCGGCGGAGGAGCCTGGTTATAGGTTTAGGATGGAGAATTTGCGCTTTCTGCTATTGCAGGTGCTTGCAACTCTGGAGGTTCCAGAACCTAAGATACAGAAGGAACCTGTGATTCCTAAGCTTGACAAGGTATACAATGACAGGGTAGTACCTCAGACTTTCCTGGTTCCCGTTAAGATGGCTAATATTATTAAGAACGAATGGGAGCGATAAGGTTCTTCCTTTTCCCCTTCTTCTTTTAAAAAACTGTTCCCCATTCCGGACTCTCAGCTTGAGCTGTGGGGGACCATCCCTAAGGTGGATGGGGCTATCTCTACACTCACAAAGCGGACGATTATTTCCCTCGAGGATAGTTTGTCGTTTAAAGAGCCCATGGATAAAAAGCTGGAAAACATGTTGAGAAAGATGTTTCAGCACACGGGGTTTGTTTTTCAGCCAGCAGCGGTGGTTGCTGGAGCTGCGACATATTGGTGTGAATCCCTGTGTGAAATGGTCGAGGGGGAGGCATCCATCGACGAGATACAGGAGAAGATTAAGGCGCTGAAGGTCATCAATTCTTTCATCTGTGATGCCAATATGCAAATTATTCGCCTAAATACTAAGGTTTTTCTGTTTTAGCACGCAGGGCTCTGTGGCTAAAATCTTGGTCTGCAGACATGACCATGAAAATAAAATCAAGGTTTTTGTCCCTGCCTTTTTAAGGAAAGATCCTGTTCCATCCAGGATTGGATTCGATCATATCCACGGTTACGGGAGGCAAGGGAGCTTTCCTACCGAAGGATAAGAAGGCTAAGCCTAAGGGATCTACTTTTCATCCCATTCGTGTGGACAAGGTCCAGCACCAGCAACCCACCGCAAAAGCAGACCAGTCCAAGGGATCTTGGAACAAGTCTAAGCAGAGCAAGAAGCCCACCAAGATGAAATCAGCATGAAGGGGTGGCCCCCGACCGGTCTCCAGGTCATGTAGGGGGCAGATTATCTCTATTCTCAGACGCATGGTTGCAGGACGTTCAGGACCCTTGGGTTCTAGAAGTGGTCTCCCAGGGTTACAGGATAGGGTTCAGATCCCATCCGCCCGAGGGCAGATTCCTTCTGTCAAACCTGTCTTCAAGACCAGAGAAGAGATCTTGCCTCTCTGGGGGTTATCATACCAACACTCCTAACAGAAAGGGGTCTAGGGTACTATTCCAACCTTTTTGTGGTTCCAAAGAAGGAGGGCACGTTACGCCCGATTCTGGACCTAAAGTGTTTAAACAAGTTTCTGAGTGTTCCATCGTTCAAAATGGAAACTATCATATCTATTCTGCCCCTAGTTCAAGAGGAACAGTTTATGACAACTGTAGACTTGAAGGACGCTTACCTTAATGTGCCAATTCACAGGGAGCACTTCAGGTTCCTAAGATTTGCTTTTCTGGACCAACACTTCCAATTTGTGGCCCTTTTTTTTGGTCTGACGATGGACCCAAAAGTCTTCACAAAGGTTCTGGGGGCACTGTTTGCAGTGGCCAGATCCAGGGGCATTGCGGTGGCACCTTACCTGGATGACATCCTAGTTCAGGTGCCATTGCTCGGCCTCGCAGAGGATCATTCGAGGGCTGCTCTTCTGCTCCAATCTCATGGTTGGAAGATCAATGCAGGAAAGAGTTACCACTGTGTTACCACTTCTACCTCGCATAGTGGCACGCATCAAACAGGAGCGGGCCGTGGCCATTCTGATTGCTCCTTTATGGCCGCGGAGGACGTGGTTTGCGGATCTGGTGGGGATGTCATTTTCTCTGCCGTGGAGGTTACCCTGTCGCAGGGATCTGCTGTCACAGGGCCCCTTTCAACATAGAAATCGAGATTATCTGAGGCTGACTGCGTGGAGATTGAACGCCTAGTCTTAGCCAAGAGAGGGTTTTCAGAAAGTGTGATTGATACTCTAATTCAGGCAAGGAAACCAGTCACTCGTCGCATCTACCATAAATTGTGGAGGATTTACTTGTCCTGGTGTGAGAAGCATGGATATCCTTGGCATAAGGTGAAGGTATCCAGGATTTTGTCCTTTCTCCAAGATGGTTTGGAGAAGGGTCTTGCCGCTAGTTCCTTAAAGGGACAGATTTCGGCATTATCAGTTTTGTTGTATAGGAGACTCTCTGAGCTCCCTAACATTCAATCTTTTGTTCAGGCTCTGTCTAGAATCAGGCCTGTCTTTAGACAGTCAGCTCCACCTTGAAGCTTAAACTTAGTCTTTAAGGCTTTGCAGAGGATTCCATTTGAACCTATGCATTCCATAGACATTAAGATTCTGTCCTGGAAGGTTCTCTTCCTGTTGGCTATTGCATCAGCACGCAGCGTATCTGAACTAGCTGCCTTGCAATGTGATCCTCCTTATCTGGTGTTTCATGCGGATAAGGCTGTATTTCGCACTGGGTTGGGGTTTCTCCCCCAAGGTGGTGTCTAACCGTAACATCAATCAGAAAATAGTTGTTCCTCCTTTGTGTCCTAAACCACCTTCTTCAAAGGAGAGGTTACTTCATAACCTGGATGTGGTTCGTGCCTTGAAGTTCTATCTTCAGGCTACAAAGGATTTCAGACAGTCTACATCTCTTTTTGTGGTGTATTCTGGGAAGCGCAAGGGGCAAAGGGCCTCTGCTACTTCTTTGTCCTTTTGGTTGAGGAGCTTGATTCGCTTGGCTTATGAGACAGCGGGACATAAGCCTCTTCAGAGGATCACTGCTCATTCAACTAGAGCTGTGGCTTCGTCTTGGGCCTTCAAGAATGAGGCCTCTATGGAGCAAATTTGTAAGGCGGTTACATGGTCCTCCTTACAAACTTTTACAAATTTGAAGTTTTTGCTTCTGCGAAAGCTGTTTTTGTGAGAGAGGTTTTGCAGGCTGTGGTGCCCTCAGATAGGGTCCGCCTTTTACCCTCCCGGTTTCATTTAGTGTCCTCTAGAGGTTGTGTATATGTTCCCAATAGTAATGAATGAAGCCGTGGACTCTCCTTCCCTTTAGATGGAAAACATAAATTATGCTTACCTGATAATTTAATTTCCATCGAAGGGAAGAAGAGTCCACGGCTCCCGCCTGTATCTCCGTTGGGCGGCCCTAAATTTATTCATTTTCTGGCACCTTTGTTACCCTGATATTTCTCCTACTGTTCCTGGTTCCCTCTGCAGAATGACTGGGGGATGAGGAAAGTGGGGGAGGTATTTAAGCCTTTGGCTGGGGTGTCTTTGCCTCCTCCTGGTGGCCAGGTTCTTAATTCCCAATAGTAATGAATGAAGCCGTGGACTCTCCTCCCCTCGATGGAAATGAAATTATCAGGTAAGCAACAGATTGTTTTGCCCATGCAATTTTGTGCCACATGTTTAGCTAGAATGCTATAATGTAAGGACAAATTGTTGCCCTCTGAGCCTTTTGTCTCCCAGGATAATGCTGTTCAGGTTTAGCCGCAGCCTTCTCCTCAAATGTCCCAAGCCTCATTGGTATCACATGCAGTGCCCTGTGGTTCCTCTCAGCCTCCTGGAGCAGTTTATTTACCTGCAGATTTTGTTGCACAGGTATCCTCTGCGGTATCTGCAGCATTATCTGCTTTTCCTATGCTAAGAAAATGCAAGAGGAAAATTAAACATTCAGATAGTAAGGTCTCTGTTCCACCTACTGCTACGTAGGTTGCCCTCCCTCATAAGTCTGATGAGGTTTCGCGGTAGCTTCTGAGGGTGAAATCTCAGATTCTGACAGTATAATTCATTTATCTGAGGTTGAAGAAGTGAACTTCAGGTTTAAGCTTGAACACCTTTGTGTTTTGCTAAAGGAGGTATTGCCTACTCTGGACGACTCAGACTCTCCTGTCATGGTTAACCCTAAAAAATCTAGTTAGCTTAAAGGGACACTGAACCCAAATTTTTTCTTTTGTGATTCTGATAGAGCATGCAATTTTAAGGAACTTTCTAATTTACTCCTATTATCAATTTTTCTTCATTCTCTTGCTATCTTTAGTTGAAAAAGAAGGCATCTAAGCTTCTTTTTTTTGTTCAGACCACTGGACAGCACTTTTTTATTGGTGGATGAATTTATCCACCAATCAGCAAGAACAACCCAGGTTGTTCACCAAAAATGGTCCGGCATCTAAACTTATATTCTTGCATTTCAAATAAAGATACAAAGAGAATGAAGAAAATTTGATAATAGGAGTAAATTAGAAAGTAGCTCAAAATGCCATGCTCTATCTGAATCACGAAAGAAAAAATTTGGGTTCAGTGTCCCTTTAATAAATACTATAATGTTCCTTCCTGTGGAAGTGTTTCCTCTTTCCAGACCGTGTGATGGAGATTATTTCACAGGAATGGGAGAAGCCAGGGATACCTTTCTCCCTGTCTTCAGTCTTTAAAAAGAGGTTTCCTGTTGCTGACTCCATTAAGGATTCATGGCGCATGGCGCCTAAAGTAGAAGGGGCCATTTCTTCTATGGCTAGGAGAACTACAATCCCTATAGAGGATAGCTGCTCTTTCAAGGATCCCATGGACAAGAAACTGAAGGCTTATTTGAAAAAGATGTATGTTCATCAGGGTCTTCAATGGCAACCTGCAGTTTGTATTGCCGCAGTAGCAAGTGCAGCATCTTATTGGTGCGATGCCTTGTCTGAATCTATTTTAGAAGAGACTCCGTTGGAGGAAATCCAAGATAGGATTAAGGCTCTTAAGCTAGCCAATTCCTTTATTTCTGATGCTAACATGCAAGTTATTAGACTTGGGGCCATGATGTCTGGCTTCATTATATCTTAGCCCACAGGGCTTTGTGGTAAAAATCTTGGTCTGCTGATGTTACCTCCAAGTCCAAGCTTCTGGCACTTCCTTACAAGGGTAAAACTTTGTTTAGTCCTGGTTTGGCAGAAATAATTTCTGATATTACGCGTGGAAAAGGGTCTTTTCTACCGCAAGACAAGAAGAACAAACTTAAAGGACGTCAAAATAATTTCCGTTCCTTTCGTAACTTCAAGGGTCAAAGTCTTCCTCTTCCACCTCTAAGGAGGAGCAGTCCAAGTCTTCTTGGAAACCCAATCAGTCTTGGAGTAAGGGGAAGCAATCTAAGAAACCCTCAGCTTAGTTTAAGTCGGCATGAAGGGTCGGCCCCCGGCCTGGGATCGGATCAAGTGGGGGCAGACTTTCCCTGTTTTGTCAAGAGTGGATACGAGCTGTCCCAGACCCTTGGGCTGTGGATATAGTATCTCAGGGTTACAAAATAGAATTCAAAGGTTTTTCTCCCAGGGGCAGATTCCACCTCTCAAGATGCAGACCAGGTAAAAAGAAAAGCATTATAGAACTGCGTTCAGGACCTTTCCTCCCTGGGAGTGATTGTTCCAGTTCCGGTAAGGGAACAGGGTCTAGAATTTTATTCAAATTTGTGGTTTCCTAAAAAGAAGAAACTTTTCGACCCATTTTAGACATAAAGTGCCTCAACAAGTTTCAAAGGGTACCATCCTTCAAAATGGAAACCATTCTTTCCATTCTTCCTTTGGTCCAAGAGGGTTGGTTCATGACGACCATAGACCTGAAGGATATGTATCTTCATGTTCCCATCCACAGGGATCATCAAAAGTTCCTGAGATTTGCCTTTCTAGACAAACACTTTCAGTTTGTGGCTCTTCCGTTTGGCCTTGCTACAGCTCACAGAATTGTCTCAAAGATTCGGGGGGCTCTCTTGGCAGTAATTGGGTCTCGGGGGATTGCAGTCGCACCCTACCTGGACGAGATATTGGTTCAGGCGCCATCTTTTCAACAAGCAAACTCTCATACAGAGATGATCTTGTCTTTTCTATGTTCCCATGGATGGAAAGTGAATCTGGAGAAGAGTTCCCTTGTTCCAGCTACAAGAGTGGTTTTGTTAGGGACCATAATAGATTCCCTATCTATGAATATTTTTCTGACAGAGGTCAGAAAATCTAAGATTCTTTATTCTTGCCTCTCTCTTCAGTCTACTGTTCGGCAATCAGTTGCTCAATGTTTGGAGGTATTTGGTCTGATGGTCGCTTCCATGGACATTCCCTTTGCTCTATTCCATTTGAGAGCTCTGCAGTTATGCATGCTCAGGCAATGGAACGGAGAACATTCAGATCTGTCTGAGGCTAGATCTAGAGCAGTCGACAAGAGTCTCTCTCCCGTGGTGGCTTTCTCAGGAGCATCTGTCTCTGAGCACATGCTTCTGGAGACCTTCCTGGGTGATTGTGACCACGGACGCCAGCCTGCTTGGCTGGGGAGCAGTCTGGGGCTCATTAAAGATGCAGGGATTATGGACTCAGGAGGAGTCTGCTCTTTCCATAAACATTTTGGAGTTGAGAGCGATTTACGATGCTCTGATGGCTTGGTCTCAGTCCTTAGCCCGGTTTATCAGGTTCCAATTGGACAACTTCACCGCAGTGGCATATATCAACCACTAGGGAGGAACTCAGAGTTCCTTAGCCATGAAGGAGGTGGCTCGGATTATTTAGTGGGCGGAAGCTCACAATTGTTGTCTATCTGCCATCCACATTCCAGGGGTGGACAACTGGGAAGCGGATTTCCTGAGCAGACAGACATTTCATCCCAGGGAATGGGCTCTCCATCTGGAGATATTCTCCAGGTTAATTCTTAAATGGGGGGTGCCCGAGTTGAATCTGATGGTGTCTCGGCAGAACGCCAAGGTACAGTTCAAAGTTAAGAGATCCACAGGCAGCTCTGATAGATGCTCTGGGGGTTCCTTGGGTGTTCAGTCTAGCATACCTGTTTCCTCCGTTTGCACTCCTTCCACGAGTCATTGCTGGTATCAAACAGGAGAGAGCATTAGTAATTCTAATAGCTCCTACAAGGCCTCGCAGGATCTGGTATGCAGACTTAGTGAAGATGTCATCTCTTCTACCTTGGAGGTTACTTCTGAGGAAGGACCTCTTTCAGGGTCCATTCCTCCATCCAAATCTTGTTTCTCTGAAGCTGACTGCTTGGAGATTGAACGCATAGTTCTGGCTAAGCGTGGGTTTTCTGAGTCAGTCATTAAAACCATTCTGCAGGCTCGCAAGAATGTAACTCGTAAAATTTACCATAAGGTATGGCATAAATACCTTTCTTTCTAATGACACAGTGAGTCCACGGATCATCATAATTACTATTGGGAATATCACTCCTGGCCAGCAGGAGGTGGCAAAGAGCACCACAGCAAAGTTGTTAAATACCACTCCCCTTACCCTAAACCCCCAGTCATTCTCTTTGCCTTCAGCAAGGAGGTGGTAATGTTTTTAGGTGTCTGAAGATTCTTCAATCAAGATTTTTTTCTAAAAGCAGAGCTGGCTGTTCTGTTTTTTTACTGGGGGTCTAGCTTTGTTCCACATCAGTCTCTTCAGTAGAGCTGTGGTGGCTTTTGAGCACTTGGAAACTGGTGGTGGATTTTTCATTTCACTGTGCCTTCCATGTTTGGTGCTGCCCCATCCGGAATGCCTGATTAAGAGTAGTCAGTCCTTCATTTGTTCCACGGGTCTATGGGGGGAGGAAGCCTTTCCATATCTGTGAGCTGCCCTGATGCCGGGCAGATTTAACTCAGGTAAGTGCCGGTTTTTATTTTCTTTATTTTGTTTGTCACTTTGATGGGTACAGGGACTGTTAAACCAGTGTGGGTTTATGTTTGGACAGTGTGTGTTTTTTTAACCGTCTTTATTCTATAAGGAAAATAGCAATGGAAGCCAGCCGGACTTTTAGTGATGCCTACGAATGGGAGGGCCTTATTCTGAGGCGGCAATTCTGTTTGGTGTTTTTCCGGATCACTTCCTTGTTTGTTCCGGTGTGTGGAGGTTCTCTGGGAGCTAAGGGCTTCTTTTTTGCAGTTTGCATTTCGTTTCAAAGGCTGCTGGGTCCGGATCTGAGATAACTCATGTCCTGGTGGCTTTTCCTGCGTTGCAGGGGAAGCGTAAAAGGAGATATAAGGATTCAGTGAGGAAGGTATCTGAATCAGGTATGGCTATGTTGAATGTTTCTTCCCATTGGTCTGAGGGGTAAGATTCTTCCATGGCATCTGAGGGGGAAGTTTCAGACTCTGATAGTATAGTTCCTTCTTCTGATTCTGAAGTGGTAACTTTTAGACTTAAACATGAGCACCTCCGGATGCTGCTTAAGGAGGTTTTGGGAACTTTGGAGGACTCTGCTACTACACTAGTAGTTACTCCAAAGAAATCTAGTAAACTTAACAAGTTTTTTGATGTTCCCTCAGAGGTGGAGGTTTTTCCTGTTCCTGACCGTGCTTCTGAGATTATTGCATGAGAGTGGGAGAAGCCTGGGGCTCCTTTTTCCCCTTCTCCGATTTTTAAGTTGATGTTTCCTATTGCTGAATCGGTTAAGGAGTCTTGGCAGACGGTTTCTAAGGTGGAAGTAGCGATTTCCACTTTGGCTAAGAGGACCACTATTCCCATTGAGGATAGTTGTTCTTTTTCCTATGGATAGAAATTTGGAGGCATTACTTAAAAGGATTTATGTTCACCAGAGTCTGGAATGGCAGCCTGTGGTGTGTATTGGTACTGTTACCAGTGTGGCTGTGGCAGCATATTTGTTTGATTCTTTGTCTGATTCTATTCAGACGTATGCACCTATGGATGAAATCCAAGATAGGATTAAGGCTTAGGTTAGCAAATTTCTTTATCACGGATGCCTCTTTGCAGGTCATCAGATTGGGTGCAAAAATTTCTGGTTTTGCTATTCTGGCTCGCAGGGCTTTATGGTTAAAGTCCTGGTCTGCGGATGTGTTGTCAATGTCTAAACTTTTGTATATTTTTTAGAGGGGTAGGATTTTTTTTGGGCCAGGCTTAGCTGAGATTATTTCTGATATTACGGGAGGTAAGGGACATTCTCTCCCTCAGGATAAGAGAAACAAGTCTAAGGGATGCTAGAGTAATTTTCATTCCTTTCGAAACTTTTCAGGCAAGCCTTCCCCTTCCTCTGCCAAGCAGGAACAGTCCAAGTCCTCCTGGAAGTCCAATCAGGCTTGGAGCAAGGGGAAGCAGTCTAAGAAGCCTGTCTTTGAATCAAAGTCAGCATGAAGAGTCTGCTCCCAGTCCGGGAGCGGATCTTGTGGGGGGCAGACTTTCCCTGTTCGCTCAGGCTTGGGTTCGGGATGTTTTGGATTTCAGGGCGGTGGACGTAGTGTACCACGGATACAAATTGGAGTTCAAAAGTTTTCCTCCCAGGGGCAGGTTCCATCTTTCAAGGTTATCTGTAAACCAGATAAAAAGAGAGGCATTTTTAAAATGTGTTCAGGATCTGTCCGTCCTGGGTGTGATAGTTCCTGTTCCAATTCAGGAACAGGGTCTAATATTGTATTCCAATCTGTTCGTGGTTCCCAAAAAAGAGTGAACTTTCAGACCTGTTCTAGACCTCAAGAGTGTAAACAAGTTTCTCAGAGTTTCGTCTTTCAAGATGGACACTATTCGCTCCATTCTTCCTCTGGTTCAGGAAGGTCAGTTCATGACTTTTGTGGATTTAAAGGATTTGTATCTACATATTCCTATCCACAAGGATTTTTACAAGTTTCCGAGGTTTGCATTCCTAGACAAACATTTTCAGTTTGTGGAACTTCCTTTTGGCCTGGCAATGGCTCCCAGGATTTTCTCAAAGGTTCTGGGAGCGTTGTTAGTAGTTCTCCAGTTGCAGTGATGCCTTATCTGGACGATATTCTCAATCAGGCGTCATCTTTCTTCTATAAGGTACGACGAGTCCACGGATTCATCCTTTACTTGTGGGATATTATCCTCCTGCTAACAGGAAGTGACAAAGAGCACCACAGCAGAGCTGTCTATATAGCTCCTCCATTAGCTCCACCCCCCAGTCATTCTCTTTGCCTACTCTAAGTACTAGGAAGGGTAAAGCGAAAGAGGTGATAAAATATTAGTTTTTAATTTTTTCAAGCAAGAGTTTTTTGTTTTAAATGGTACCGGTGTGTACTATTTACTCTCAGGCAGCAGATGGATGAAGACTTCTGCCTGGAGGATGATGATCTTAGCATTTGTAACTAAGATCCAATGCTGTTCCCACAGATGCTGAGGGATACAAGAAACTTCAGTGTGAGGAACGTTTCCATGCTATATAGCAGTGAGGTATGTTCAGTCATTTTTTTCTGGAGAGACTGTGTATTTCAGAAAGGCTGACAGTATCCCCATGAGGGTAAGGGTAAGCAGTAATCCTAAGAGCTATAGAAAGGCATTACTAAGCTTGCATAAGGGGCTAATTACAAAAATGGTTGACACTGAGTTTTGAATGTTTGTGGGCAAACGTTTTATGAACGGGGAGTGCTGTTAACGTTTTTTTGGGCAACTTCATTGAGGGTACACTTGGCTTATTTTTTGGGTCTCAGAATCCACATGGCTAGTTTAAAACCGCTCTGGTGCGGTTCTTTGAGGCTGTAGAGACATCGAATGAGATGGGCGGGACCTGTTTTCACTCAGCAAGCTCCAACTCCTGAGGTCCCTTGTAGATGTTTTGGGCCAAATCGAAGCTTTAACCCCATATTTACTATCCCTAAGGGCAGGGCAGGGCAGGTAGGCGCCACAGCAGGGCTGTGGCAAGGTGCTGGGGGTGTTTTTTTCCGGATTTAGGCCTAATTTCAATCCGGTTTGCACATTAAAGGGTTAAATGTTAAATTTCCTTGTGGGGCAAACTTAACTACACATATTGAGTCTGCTTGCAAAAATTTGAAACATTTGGTGCATTTTAAAGCAGTTTTGCAGAACATGTATGCTTTTTTTCTCTTAAAGGCGCAGTACCGTTTTTTAAAATTGTTATTTTTTTTCACTAAATTAAGTGTTTTCATGCTTGTTTGTAGTCATTACTAGCCTGTTCAACATGTCTGACATTGAAGAAAGTCATTGTTCAATATGTTTAGAAGCCATTGTGGAACCCCCACTTAGAATGTGTCCCTCATGCACTGAAAGGTCAATAAATTGCAAGAACATATTTTAGCTACTAAAAGTATGTCGCAGGATGATTCTCAGTCAGAAGGGAATCAGGTTATGCCATCTAATTCTCCCCAAGTGTCACAACCATTAATGCCCGCACAGGTGACGCCAAGTACTTCTAGTGTGTCTAATTCTTTCACCCTGCAAGATATGGCCGCAGTTATGAATACTACCCTCACAGAGGTTTTATCTAAGCTGCCTGGGTTGCAGGGGAAGCGCAGTAGGTCTGGTGTGAGAACAAATGCTGAGCCCTCTGACGCTTTATTAGCCATATCCGATGTACCCTCACAATGTTCTGAGTTGGGGGTGAGGGATTTGCTGGCTGAGGGAGAGATTTCTGATTCAGGAAAGATGTTCCCTCAGACAGACTCAGATATGACAGCTTTTAAATTTAAACTAGAACACCTCCGCTTATTGCTCAGGGAGGTTTTAGCGACTCTGGATGATTGTGACCCTATTTTAGTTCCAGAGAAATTGTGTAAAATGGACAGATTTCTAGAGGTTCCTGCCTACACTGATGTTTTTCCGGTCCCTAAGAGGATTTCGGACAGTGTTACTAAGGAGTGGGATAGACCAGGTATTCCGTTCGCTCCCCCTTTCCCATATCAGACACCATGCGGGACTCGTGGCAGACGGTCCCTAAGGTGGAGGGAGCTATTTCTACCCTGGCTAAGCATACAACTATACCTATTGAGGACAGTTGTGCTTTCAAAGATCCTATGGATAAAAAATTAGAGGGTCTCCTAAAGAAAATATTTGTTCATCAGGGTTTTCTTCTCCAACCTATAGCGTGCATTGTTCCTGTAAATACTACAGCTTCTTTTTGGTTCGAGGCTCTGGAGGAGGCTCTTCAGGTTTAGACCCCATTAGATGATATTCTGGATAGAATTAGGGCTCTCAAGCTAGCTAATTCTTTCATTACAGATGCCGCTTTTCAACTAGCTAAATTAGCGGCAAAGAATTCAGGTTTTGCCATTTTAGCGCGTAGAGCATTATGGCTTAAGTCCTGATCTGCTGATGTGTCATCAAAATCTAAGCTTTTAGCCATCCCTTTCAAGGGTAAGATCCTATTCGGGCCTGAACTGAAAGAGATAATTTCAGACATCACTGGAGGGAAAGGCCATGCCCTTCCTCAGGATGAGACAAATAAGATGAGGACCAAACAAAATAATTTTCGTTCCTTTCGAAACTTCAAAGGTGGTCCCTCTACCTCTTCCCCTGCTGCAAAGCAAGAGGAGAATTTTGCTCAATCCAAGTCAGTCTGGAGACCTAACCAGACTTGGAACAAGGGTAAACAGGCCAAGAAGCCTGCTGCTGCCACCAAGACAGCATGAAGGGGTAGCCCCCGATCCGGGACCGGATCTAGTAGGGGGCAGACTTTCTCTCTTTGCTCAGGCTTGGGCAAGAGACGTTCAAAGATTCTCCTCCAAGGGGGAGATTCCATCTTTCTCAATTGTCTGTAAACCAGACAAAAAGAGAGGTGTTCTTATGCTGTGTAGAAGACCCATATACCATGGGAGTGATCTGCCCAGTTCCGAAAACAGAACAGGGGCAGGGGTTCTACTCCAATCTGTTTGTGGTTCCCAAAAAAGAGGGAAACTTCAGACCAATTTTAGATCTCAAGATCCTAAACAAATTCTTCAGAGTCCCATCCTTCAAGATGGAGACCATTTGGACTATTTTACCAATGATCCAGGAGGGTCAATATATGACCACCGTGGACTTAAAGGATGCGTATCTACACATCCCTATCCACAAAGATCATCACCAGTTCCTCAGGTTCACCCTTCTGGACAAGCATTTCTTGTTTGTGGCTCTTCCCTTCGGGTTGGCCACAGCTCCCAGAATTTTCACAAAGGTGCTAGGGTCCCTTCTGGCGGTTCTAAGGCCGCGGGGCATAGCTGTGGTGCCTTATCTGGACGATATCTTAATTCAGGCGTCGACTTACCAACTAGCCAAGTCTCACACGGACATCGTGTTGGCTTTTCTAAGATCTCACGGGTGGAAGGTGAATGTAAAAAAGAGTTCACTTATCCCTCTCACAAGAGTTCCATTCCTGGGAACTCTGATAGATTCGGTGGACATGAAAAATTTTCTGACGGTGGTCAGGAAATCAAAGATTTTAACCATCTGCCGAGCTCTTCATTCCATTCCTCAGCCGTCAGTGGCTCAGTGTATGGAGGTAATCGGACTAATGGTAGCGGCAATGGACATAGTTCCATTTGCTCGCTTGCATCTCAGACCACTGCAACTATGCATGCTCAGACAGTGGAATGGGCATTATGCAGATTTATCTCCTCAGATAAATCTGGATCAAGAGACCAGAGACTCTCTTCTTTGGTGGTTGTCACAGGATCATCTGTCCCAGGGAATGTGTTTCCGCAGGCCAGCATGGGTCATAGTGACGACGGATGCCAGCCTATTGGGCTGGGGTGCAGTCTGGAATTCCCTGAAAGCACAGGGTTTGTGGACTCAGGAGGAGGCTCTCCTCCCGATAAATATTCTAGAACTGAGGGCGATATTCAACGCGCTTCTGGCGTGGCCTCAGCTGGCTTCGGCCAGATTCATAAGATTCCATTCGGACAATATCACGACTGTTCCATATATCAATCATCAGGGGGGAACAAAGAGTTCTTTCCAAGATAGAAGCTTAATATCTATGGAATGCATAGGTTCAAACGGAACCCCTTCAAGAACTTTAAGAACTAAATTCAAACTCCATGGCGGAGCAACAGGTTTAAACACAGGCTTGATTCTAACTAAAGCCTGACAGAACGACCGAACGTCTGGAACATCTGCCAGACGCTTGTGCAGTAGAATTGATAAGGCAGATATCTGTCCCTTTAAGGAACTAGCGGATAGCCCCTTCTCCAATCCTTCTTGGAGAAAGGACAAAATCCTAGGAATCCTGATCTTATTCCATGAGTAGCCTTTGGATTTGCACCAATAAAGATATTTACGCCATATCTTATGATAAATTTTCCTAGTGACAGGCTTTCGAGCCTGAATCAAGGTATCTATGACCGACTCAGAGAAACCCCGCTTGGATAAAATCAAGCGTTCAATCTCCAAGCAGTCAGCCGCAGAGAAACTAGATTTGGATGCTGGAACGGACCTTGAATCAGAAGGTCCTGTCTCAGTGGCAGAGTCCATGGTGGAAGAGATGACATGTCCACCAGGTCTGCATACCAAGTCCTGCGTGGCCACGCAGGTGCTATCAAAATCACCAAAGCTCTCTCCTAATTGATTCTGGCAATCAAACAAGGAAGGAGAGGAAATGGTGGAGACACAAAAGCCAGGTTGAACGACCAGGGTACTGCTAGAGCATCTATCAGTACTGCCTGAGGATCCCTTGACCTGGACCCGTAACAAGGAAGTTTGGCATTCTGACGAGACGCCATCAGATCCAATTATGGTGTGCCCCATTGCTGAATCAATTGTGCAAACACCTCCGGGTGGAGTTCCCACTCCCCCGGATGAAAAGTCTGACGACTTAGAAAATCCGCTTCCCAGTTCTCCACTCCTGGGATATAGATTGCTGATATATCCCAGGAGAACTCTTTGTTCCCCCCTGATGGTTCGTGGACTCACTGTGTCATTAGAAAGAAAATGAAATTTATGCTTACCTGATAAATTTGTTTCTTTCTTGACATGGTGAGTCCACGGCCCGCCCTGTATTTTCAGACAGTTTATTTTTACATAAACCTTAGGCACCTCTGCAACTTACATTACTTCTTTTCTCCTTTCCCTTTAGTCGAATGACTGGGGGTTGTGGGTAAGGGGAGTGGTATTTAACAGCTTTGCTGTGGTGCTCTTTGCCACCTCCTGCTGGCCAGGGGTGATATTCCCAATAGTAATTATGATGATCTGTGGACTCACTGTGTCAAAAAAGAAACAAATTTATCAAGTAAGCATAAATTTAATTTTTATTGGTGTGAATCGAAGGGCTACTCTTGGAGTAGGGTCAGAATTCCAAGAATTTTGTTTTTTCTCCAGGAAGGTCTCGAGAAAGGGTTGTCAGTCAGTTCTTTGAAAGGTCAGATTTCTGCATTATCTATTTTGTTACACAAGCGTCTGGGGGATGTGCCAGATTGTCAATCTTTTTTTCAGGCCCTGGTCAGAATCAGGCCTGTGTTTAAACCTGTTGCTCCTCCTTAGAGTCTTAACCTTGTTCTTAAAATTTTGCAGCAGGCTCCGTTTGAGCCTATGCATTACATAGATATTAAGTTAGTATCTTGTAAGGTTTTGTTTCTTATTGCTATCTCTTCTGCTAGGAGAGTTTCGAAACTCTCGGCTTTGCAGTATAATTCCCCTTACCTTAGCTTTCATGTGGATAAGGTGGTTCTTTGTACTATATTGGGGTTTCTCCCTAAGGTGGTTTTGGTTAGAAATATTAATCAGGAAATTGTTGTTTCTCCTTTCTGTCCTAATCCTTCTTCTCATAAGGAACGTCTGTTGCACAACTTGGATGTTGTGTGTTCTCTTAAATCCTACAGCTGACTAAGGATTTTCGCCAGTCTTCTGCCCTCTTTGTTTGTTTCTCGGGAAAACATAAGGGTCAGAAAGCTACTGCTACTTCTTTCCTTTTGGTTGAAAAGTATGATTCATTTTGCTTACGAGACTGCTGGACAGCAGCCTCCTGAGAGAATTATGGCTCATTCCACTAGGGCTGTCTCATATTCGTGGCCTTTCAAATGAAGCTTCTGGGCAACTTTTTCAAAATTTTACAAATTTGATACTTTTGCCTCGGCTGAGGCCTCTTTTGGGAGAAAGGTTCTTCAAGCGGTGGTGCCTTCTGTTTAGGTCTTGTTCTCCATCCCTATTCAGTCTGTGTCCTCTAGCTTGGGTATTGGTTCTCACAATTAATGAATGACGTTGTGGACTCTCCATATCTTAGGAAAGAAAACTAAATTTATGCTTGCCTGATAAATTTCTTTCTTTCCGGATATAGAGTCCACAACCCCACCCTTAAGTTATTTTTTACTAAATCTCAGGCACCTCTACACCTTTGTGTTATTTCTTTTTCCATTTCCCTTCGGTCGAATGACTGGGGATTATGGGTAGGGGAGTGACACTTAACAGTTTTGCTGTGGTGCTCTTTGCCGCCTCCTGCTGGCCAGGGGTGATATTCCCACTAGTAATTGAATGACGTTGTGGACTCTCCATATCCGGAAAGAAAGAAATTTATCAGGTAAGCATAAATTTAGGTTTTGTTTTAATTGTTTTGTTTTTCAGTTACATTTCAAATTGTGGACAGTTAAATAATGTAAGTAGTTTATGTAGAGAATGTTTAAAATGACTTAAAATTTAGAAAAGAAAGTTTTAGAATGATAGAGACTATAGAAGCTTTGTGGTAAGTTTATAGCTTGCAAACTGTTTTTGACCTTGACTGTCCAGAGATAACATTAATACTGATCCTCTTGCTAATGAGATCAGCTGAGGTTTTGTTTTCAAGGAAGGATAAAAACAAAATCTTAAGTAGATGCTGAATTTGCAAGAGAGGCTTTTCCATTCAAATGTTCACTGGTAACAATGTTCTTACCTTTGCAGTACTCGCTACACACACAATAGGACTGTTGTCTTTTTAGCTTTTAATTTTTGGTCCAGTAATTCAAACAATTTTGGAAAAACCTGAGATATACTGAAGAGAGCACCTAACTCCCTTACAGCTTCCTTCTTGGTATCTTTGATATAGGCTTGACTAATACATATTGTGTCACTAGTATGAGAGATAACAGGATTTATATTTTCGATAAAGGCTAGCAATTTCTGCAAACTCAAAATGTAGACATATAAAACCTATAGATTTTATTTTGTGTTTTCTCATTTTTTATATATTTTAACTGAAATTGACAAATGTAAGTATAGGTAGAAGGTGGAAATACCATCAAATTTTTTTAAAGGATTTTTACCTAGTCTTAAAAAGCATAATGTAGTATACCTAATTAATACATAAATATTTATCTTGCCTCCAATGTGAAGAAGTTGATTTATTGGTTATTTACAATTGCTAACATTTGAGTATGGTAGTTTTTTTTTTCTCTTCCTGCTTAGAAAACTATTTTAAGGCACTACAATCCAAGAACATTCATATAGGTGACCGTTCTAGACCTTAAAGAGACAGTTTACACCAGAATTTTTATTGTTTAAAAAGACAATCCCTTTATTACCCATTCCCTAGTTTTGCACAACTAACACAGTTATATATATACAGTTTTTACCTCTGTGATTACCTTGTATCCAAACCTCTGCAAACTGCCCCCTTATTTCAGTTCTTTTGACAGACATCCATTTTAGCCAATCAGAGCTGGCTCACCTGAGCTCCACATGTGTGAGCACAGTGTTATCTATATGACACACATTAACTAACACCCTCTAGTGGTGAAAAACTGTCAAAATGCCCTGACAATACCAAGAGTACAAAGCAAAATTGGTGATAAAAGTAAATTGGAAGATTGTTTAAAATTACATTCTCTATAGAATCATGAAAGTTTATTTTGGACTAGACTGTCCCTTTAATTTGTTAATAACTTTGAAGTTTGAACATTCAATCCAGATTTGTATGTTTTCTTGCGACAATGGATTCTAAATTGTCATATAACAGCTAAGCCTTTTATTAGATGCAAAGTGACTGGTGACTGACTACTGAGCTGAGAAAACAAGGAATTACTTTTCTTTTACAAAGATATGACGAGTCCACGAATTTCATCCTTACTTGTGGGATATTAACCTCCTGCTAACAGGAAGTGGCAAAGAGCACCACAGCAGAGCTGTATATATAGCCCCTCCCTTCCCTTCCACCCTCAGTCATTCTCTTTGCCTGTGTTATACTAGGAAGACATGGTAAAGTGAGGTGTTAGTTTTAGTTTCTTCAATCAAGAAGTTTTTTATTTTAAATGGTACCAGTGCATACTATTTTCCTCAGGCGGATATGAAAGAAGATTTCTGCCCTGAGGTTTGATGATCTTAGCATTTGTAACTAAGATCCACGCTGGTTCCCACAAGACTTCTGAAGGTAACCATGAGACATCTTCAGTGTGGAGACCGGTTTCATGCTACAAGCAGCATTAAGGTATGTGCAGACTTTTTTTCTGAGGAGACTTGATGTATCAGAACTGGCTGGCATTATTTCCCTGTATGGGAATGGGGTAAACAGTAAATCTTATTTTAATAAGAGGGGTGTTACTGGAGTCCCTATATTTTATTTATCATTAGTTGATATTTGGGCATTATGTGACATGGGAGACAATGTAAAAAACGATGTTTTATGTTTTTAATTTTTTTGGCACTTAAAACTTATTGGTTTCATGCTTGAGGGTTGTATTGTGTGTGTATTTCTACTTTAGTGCAAAATCGCATTCCCATGCGGTGTTGTTTGGGCCTACTCTGATTTTTTACCTTAAGGAACGGAGCCTATTTTCGCGCGCTCAGATGCGCACTTCCTTCAGGCTTAGCAGCAGCAAACAGTGACTTGGTGGCTCCTGGACTGTGTAGCTGGTCTGAAGGGTTGGAAACTTGATTCAAAGTACTCTGGGGGCAGGTAGGCGCCACAGCACAGCAGTGGCGAGGTGCAGAGGGTATTTTTATCTATCTTTTGACTAAATGTTGATATAAGTACTTCTAAAGCCTTATTTCTGCCTTTGCTTCTGGGTGCAGTAATTTTTGGATTAACCAACGATATTAAGTTAAATTTGGGAATAATTTAACGATTTTTTGTGCTTTTGGAAAAATTGTTCACTTTTTCTTTTCTTAAAGGCACAGTACAAGTTTTTTCTAATGTTTATTTTATGCTATAAATAAGTGTTTAAACGACTTTTGTGGTATTACTAGTCTGTTCAACATGTCTGACATTGAGGTTTCTCATTGTTCTATGTGCTTAGAAGCTATTGTGCAACCCCCTTTAACATTGTGTAACTTTTGTACTGAAAGGGCTTTACAATGTAAAAAGCATATTTTAAATAAAGTAAGTGTGCCTAAGGATGATTCTCAGTCTGAATAGAATCAGGATATGCCATCCAATTCTCCCCAAGTGTTACAACCTTTAACGTCCACACAAGCGACGCCTAGTACTTCTAGTGCGTCTAATTCCTTTACTCTGCAGGAGATGGCTGCAGTTATGTCAACTACCCTTACAGAGGTATTGTCTAAATTACCAGTGTTGCAGGGTAAACGCAGTGGGTCAAGTATTAATGTTAATACTGAATCCCCTGATGCTTTCTTAGCTATTTCCAATGTTCCCTCACAGTGCTCTGAGTTGGAGATCAGGGAATTACTGTCTGAGGGTGAAATTTCTGATTCAGGGAATGTTTTGCCTCAGACAGATTCTGATGCTATGTCATTTAAATTTAACATCAATGAGGTAAGACACGCAAATAGTGTAAGTCGAAATGTACTCACAAGATTGCAGACACTTGAGAAGTGTCACAACAGCCTCCTGGATCCTCAGAGTCGTCCAGCTAACTCCCACTCCAGTGTGGTAGGATGCGTCCTCTCGTATAAACCGGCTGTGCTAGCTCCGGTGGTAGTCTTTCCTCCAGGCAGTCTTTCCAGCTGACAGAACTGCGATCAGCTTAGAATACAAGTGTGCGGTTATTGCTCACCCGTTAAGAGCCAATTGCCCAGATAACTGGATACCGGGTAATGTTGCAATAAAATAGTGGATACCAAAAGGTAAAGAATAAAAGTTTGTGGCAAAAATCTTAGTAGAATAAATAAGACTTTAATGGGCACAACGTTTCTCGGTCTGTATGTGACCGTTTCCTCAGGTGCAAAAGTGTATAATAAAATCACAAAAACCACGAACTTATACATCCCTAAACGGCGTCTTCCAAAACACACCGCGCATGCGCGTAGGTGTGTCCGAAATCTGGGAGTTCAGTTTTAGTCAAATAACCAATCAGGTGCTTGAAGTGAAACACACCTCTCTAATGCGTATATCGTGGGAGTTCGGTTATAATCAAAATAACCAATAAGGTGCTTGAAGTAAAACACACCTCTCTAATGCGTATATCGCGGTGATGATGTTGTTTGCAATGTAGTGTAGAGCCAAAATCGGCCCATATTACAACTAATCAGACTGTCTGTAAGAATATACTATAAACTGCCAGATCGGACATACCTACTGCCGTACTATGCTAACAAGTACTGAATATATACAAACATTCCTTAATGTGTTAAAAATGCATTTTTCTTGATACAAGCATATCATATAATAAAAATAAAAAACAGTAGAACCATAACAACATAATATGGCTACAACATAATATCAATCTAGCAAGTAACTTATGAGTGTTTTATTGCACCATCTTTAATATTCACTTATGTAGGAGTATTTATATTTTGTTCCTGTTATACAATAGGTGTTCTTTGACAGTCACTTATTTTATTTTATATGTTATTTACACATTAGCCACTTGACCGTTGGTGCACTGATTATTTTTTGCATTTTTGTTTTAGCGTACACTATTTTTGGAATTGATCAGGCAGCGACATGGTCCCATTGCACTTAATATTATTTTGAAGTGTTGAGTTTACTTTGATTACTGCTATCAGTCACGTTTGACACATACTATAGACCCAATTTATTATACTGGGATATCACTCGGTTTTTGGTTTTTACGTTTCACAATTAGGTATTTTTCTTTTTCTTTTTGCACAATTTAGGACAATAATAGACCACATCAATTTTCTATATCACTACACTTTATATTTTATTCACGTCACATATATTATATATATATATATATATATATATATATATATATATATTATAAATAAATAATTGAACCACTGAGCAGTAAGATGCAAAGCAAGGATCAGAGAATTAACAATAGGAAAGCATTGAGCTGTAATGAAAATATAATTGATATGTGTAGTGAATCCACCAGTGATTTGTCTATGGTACAATTATTTCATAAATTAGAGGAGGCTCTTAAAAATGAACACAGGCATTGGTGGGACATAGACACACTCCGAAAATATAAGGAAAGGGGGCATATACCCAGAGGTCTAAGGATATCTAAGCATTGTTCATTTAAACAGGATCCAGACCTCACAACCAAATGGCTTAGCATTTTAACTGAATGCTCTTTTAAACTTATAGATCTTTTAATTGAATTTAGGGAGATCCTTTTGAAAAAAACAGAGGTAGAGATCGAAGATATCCAAAAGACTCTAATTAAATTTGAGTCGAATACAGATTATGCTAAATTTACACAAGAAGTACAGGACAAATCTGATGCTTTCCAAAAGAAAATTGAATCGACTAAAATTAAAAAACTGGCTAGGGATGAACAAGATTACTTAGAGGATAGAGTTTATGACTCACACTCTAATAATAAAGCAGAGGAATCTGACAATCAGATGTCTACATCTGATGCAGCAGGGACGAATACCTGGGTCCAAGTAGAATATAGGAAACCCAAGGATAAAAAGAAAAATGTGCAGTTTAGGAACAACAATTTCAATCGAGATAGGAAGACATTTGCCAATAATAATAAATATTTTTCTAATCAACAGAACCAGACTTCCTATCAGGGCAGAGCTGGGGCTGGGTACAAGTCCATACATCAACAGAATAAATGCTTTGCTCCTTCATCGGAGATGGATAATTACAACCATAGGCCCAGCAGTAATTATAATAACGATTGCAGTCACCGGTCCAACAGGGATCATCAAAATGAATATGATCATCATCATTATAGACCCCACTATTTACCAGATAATTCAGGAGACCATAGTATGAATAGATCTAGGAATAATTATCCAAATGAGGTTAGGAGTCACATAGAGAACAATAGCAATTATGCACAAAGACATGAGAGTGAACACACCAATAGCGCGCAGGTTTTTCAGCAGGCCCAGAGAACAACATACAATTCCCCGCACGTGAGACACGCACCGATACGATTAAAACAACTAGAGAGAGGTCCAAAAAGAGAGCATTTAACAACCACTCCGAAAAAAAGATCATACGCCAATGTGGCAGCAGAGGGAGAGCTAAGTCATCCCAAAAGGAGAAATTTAAACGAATGAGGGAGAATATTTTTAATTTATCTGATCATGTCTTGACTAATGAGGAGGTGGGAGTTTTAAATAGGGGACTTTCTTTTTGTCCCTCCAAAAATCACAATTTGTTTGAATTATTCGTAGACCTGAACAAATTCGTGCGGAAGTTGTCAATTCAACGATATTTCTGCGACAAAAAATTAAAAGGTACAGGCCTTCAACCGATTCTAACGAATGAAATGGTAGAAAGGCCCTTAACAGATATTATATATTTTGAGCCTGAGACATTATGTGAGGAATTATTTGACAATTATTTACACTCAGATTTGATTCCCAAATCCAATTTTAACCCCCCGTGTACAGGAACTAGTTTGGAAATATTCCAAAATCTAGTCCTGGAAGAATTTAGTAAACTTTCTGACAATAACATTAAAAATCCCAATTTAAATGCTTATGAATTAATAGCTCTATCTAGACTGGCAGCGAACAAAAACTTAGCGATAAGACAGGCGGACAAGGGAGGAGGGATAGTAATACAGAACATTCAAGATTATATCAAAGAAGCCGATCGTATATTGTTAGACACTGAGTATTATAGATTATTAACATTTAATCCCACAGCCAAATTTCTCACTAATTTGATCAAAATGGTTGATTCAGGCTGGTTAGAGGGAATACTCACCAAGAAAGAGAGGGACTATTTAATACCCTATGCACCAAATCTGGCATATTACTATCCCCTCCCCAAGATCCACAAAAGGATAGTGGATCCACCCGGGAGGCCTATCATATCAGGAATCGGCAACTTAACATGCAATTTATCTGAGTATGTCGATTCATTTTTGAAAAAATCTGTAATAACCCTAAAATCTTATATTAAGGACACGCCAGATCTAATATATAAGTTATCAAACATCAAAAAAGAAGGGAGAGACCTGGTCTGGTTGACTTGTGATGTCTCTGCTTTATACTCTAATATTGCTCACCATTTGGGAATTCAAGCTATTGAGTATTATTTGAAGAGAGACATCTACATGCCAGTCAAACAGAGGGATTTTCTATTAGAATGTATTTCCTTTGTATTGGAAAACAATTATTTTGTTTACCAAGAAAAATTCTACTTGCAGATCAAGGGAACGGCCATGGGGACTAGGTTCGCCCCAAGTTTTGCTAATCTCTTTATGGGATTTTTCGAGGAACATTACATCTACCCTTCCTCGTATGGGGCGAGCCTAGTCTTCTATGGCCGTTTTATTGATGATCTCCTGTTTATATGGGAAGGCAATGCCCTAGAAGCTCAGAATTTCATAGATAGTTTTAATAATAATCCATTGGGTCTTGAGTTTACTTCCAAAATGGATGGCAATAGTATAGAATTTTTAGACCTGATATTGGCATGGGACACTGTAGGGAACATCTCCACCAAAACTTTTTTTAAGTCAGTGGATGCGAATAGTTATTTAAACTATAAAAGCAACCACCATCTACCTTGGAAGAAGAACATCCCCTACAATCAATTTTGTAGGATTCGTAGGAATTGTACTGACTTAGAAACTTTTGATTTACAGGCGACTGTACTGAAAAATAGATTTATCGAGAAACATTATCCCCTAGATCTGCTTGAAAAAAGTTATATGAGAGCAAGAAACAAGTGCAGAGAGGATTTCTTTACTAAGAATAAGGGAATTACATTAACTACAACTAAGGGATCTGGTAAGGAAAATGAGAAGGTCAGATTTATAACACAATATAACAACAATCATAATAAGATCAAAAAAATTCTAGGTAAATATTGGCACATTCTGACAGGGGATCCTTTGTTGAGGGAGAGTATAGGGAATTCGCCTGTTTGCACTTTTAGACGTGCCCCCACATTAAAAAATCTATTGGCTCCTAGTAAGATTGTAATGAAGAAGAATTGTCCAACTGGCAAAAAAATAAGTAAATTTAGCTTCCTAGGCAAATAGTTTCCTAGGCAAACCAGGTTTTTTAAATGTAATAGGGCCAATTGCGGATTGTGTCAATACACTAACAATAAGAGAATTGAATTTGTATCACATGTAAGTAAGGAAAAATGTCACATTAAAACACACTTTACGTGTGATTCAGCGTTTGTAGTCTACCTGTTGGAATGTAATTGTGGGGTTCAATATGTGGGGAGAACCTCGAGACCCCTCAAAAAAAGATGGGGTGAACACCTGAGAAATATCAGTAAAAATATTGCTAACCACAGTGTCCCTAGACATGCCAACCAGTGCCATATAGGTGCATCTAATTTGTTTAGTATTTTTCCATTAGAACAAGTGAACCCCAAATGGGGTAGGAACAGATATTTGCATTTAAGACAAAGGGAGACTTTTTGGATATGGAAAATGCGAACCTTGTCTCCTGGCGGCTTGAATGCAAATATTGATATGGCTGCTTTCAACTGAAGTATTCTAAGGCTCCATATATAGATATATTATACCACTATAATGCTAGATCAACTGTACTATTTTTGAGGTACACATCATGGCTAACTTCTTAGATTATTTTATCTATGAATTCATTTATATATTTGTATTCACATAAGAGTTATTTATTGATTTATTGTAAATATCAGTGGAGCCATTCACCCTGTCAGAGTACACACCACAATATCATATATATTTTTGGCTTTAAATAGGTTAGTTAGGGGGCTACACTTCAATATGTATATATGATGATTCCATTGCCACTTAGAAAATACAGTTATATGTGGCTGCGAAGTTTGATACCTATAGGATTTAGACATTATCACTCACTTTATTAACCACTAATATTGATATGCTGGATGGGATCGAGATCACACTGATATGTATATTCCACACACATACATCCATCTCCCAGCAACACTCTAAACCAGCATATGGACATCTAATGGTTTTCATTATACTAGTTTTACATGGAATGTGTTATCGATGCAGTCTTTTTAAGAAAAGTATTGAGGTCCACCATAGCCTTTCATGGACCCAGTAATGGGTGCCATTTTATCAGAATTTAGTTGCTCGTCAAAACTTATATTAGAGGCCTGGTTTTAATTTTAATTTTAATATTATTTTTATAAGTTTAGGTTATTAATTATGTTAGAACATTCTTTTAATTTTTCATAGGCATGGCATCCTACCATGTAGCTCTTTAAGATGACGGAATATGTATTACTAACATTTATAATTATTTTTATATATCTTATGTATATTATCTTGATACTTTTGAGTGACATGTCAATGTATACACTTACATGTAATGTATTTTATCTGTATATATATATATATATATATATATAGTTACTTGCTAGATTGATATTATGTTGTAGCCATATTATGTTATGGTTCTACTGTTTTTTATTTTTATTATATGATATGCTTGTATCAAGAAAAATGCATTTTTAACACATTAAAGAATGTTTGAATATATTCAGTACTTGTTAGCATAGTACGGCAGTAGGTATGTCCGATCTGGCAGTTTATAGTATATTCTTACAGACAGTCTGATTAGTTGTAATATGGGCCGATTTTGGCTCTACACTACATTGCAAACAACATCATCACCGCGATATACGCATTAGAGAGGTGTGTTTTACTTCAAGCACCTTATTGGTTATTTTGATTATAACCGAACTCCCGCGATATACGCATTAGAGAGGTGTGTTTCACTTCAAGCACCTGATTGGTTATTTGACTAAAACTGAACTCCCAGATTTCGGACACACCTACGCGCATGCGCGGTGTGTTTTGGAAGACGCCGTTTAGGGATGTATAAGTTCGTGGCTTTTGTGATTTTATTATACACTTTTGCACCTGAGGAAACGGTCACGTACAGACCGAGAAACGTTGTGCCCATTAAAGTCTTATTTATTCTACTAAGATTTTTGCCACAAACTTTTATTCTTTACCTTTTGGTATCCACTATTTTATTGCAACATTACCCGGTATCCAGTTATCTGGGCAATTGGCTCTTAACGGGTGAGCAATAACCGCACACTTGTATTCCAAGCTGATCGCAGTTCTGTCAGCTGGAAAGACTGCCTGGAGGAAAGACTACCACCGGAGCTAGCACAGCCGGTTTATACGAGAGGACGCATCCTACCACACTGGAGTGGGAGTTAGCTGGACGACTCTGAGGATCCAGGAGGCTGTTGTGACACTTCTCAAGTGTCTGCAATCTTGTGAGTACATTTCGACTTACACTATTTGCGTGTCTTACCTCATTGATTTTTGCACTATGTTGGCGCCTTCTTTTATCTCACTTTCTATCTAGTTACTCGTCTTGGGTCACCAACAGGATTCGTTTGAAGAAGCTGCTTGCCATCTGCTAGTTGGACACCATCCTTAATATCACTACTAACATAAGGACATTGTGTCCAAGATTTTTCCACCTTTTGCATACCTATCATTACTCTGTCCAGTATGCAATATCTATATTGTTGTTTATCAGCTCATCTTATAATGAGTGTTTTATTCCACCATCTTTAATATTCACTTATGTAGGAGTATTTATATTTTGTTCCTGTTATACAATAGGTGTTCTTTGACAGTAACTTATTTTATTTTATATGTTATTTACACATTAGCAACTTGACCGTTGGCACACTGATTATTTTTTGCATTTTCATTTAAATTTAAGCTTGAACACCTCCGCCTGTTGCTTAGGGAGGTTTTAGCGACTCTGGATGATTGTAATCCTATTGTGATTCCTCCAGAGAAATTGTGTAAAATGGATAAATATTTGGAAGTTCCTACTTACACTGATGTTTTTCCGGTTCCTAAGAGAATTTCAGAAATTATTAGTAAGGAATGGGATAGACCAGGTATACCGTTTTCTCCCTCTCCTAATTGTAAAAAAATGTTTCCTATATCAGATACCATTCGGGACTCATGCCAAATGGTCCCTAAGGTAGAGGGAGCTATATCTTCCCTAGCTAAGCGTACTAGTATACCTATTGAGGATAGTTGTGCTTTCAAGGACCCTATGGATAAGAAATTAGAGGGTCTACTAAAGAGATTATTTGTTAATCAGGGATTTCTTTTACAACCTATGGCTTGCATTGTTCCAGTAACTACTGCTGCAGCTTTTTGGGTTGAGGCTCTAGAAGAGTCTCTTAAAGTTGAGACTCCATTAGATGACATTCTACATAGAATTAAGGCTCTTAAGCTAGCTAATTCTTTTATTACTGATGCCGCTTTTCAAATTGCTAAATTAGCTGCAAAAAATGCAGGATTTGCTATTTTAGCACGTAGAGCATTGTGGCTCAAATCTTGGTCTGCTGATGTGTCATCAAAACATAAGCTTTTAGCTATTCCCTTTAAAGGTAAGACCCTTTTTGGGCCAGAATTGAAGGAGATCATTTCTGATATTACAGGAGGTAAAAGCCATGCCCTACCTCAGGGATAGGTTGGTTAAAATGAGGGGTAAACAGAATAATTTTCGTTCCTTTCGGAATTTTAAAGGAGAACCCCCCGCTTCTTCTTCCACAAAGCAGGAAGGGAATTTTTCCCAATCTAAGTCAGTTTGGAGACCCAATCAGAACTGGAATAAGGGTAAACAATCCAAAAAACCCACTGTTGGTCCTAAGACAGCATGAAGGGGTGGCCCCCGATCCGGGACCGGATCTAGTAGGGGGCAGACTCTCTTTCTTTGCTCAGGCTTGGGCAAGAGATGGTCAGGGTTCCTGGGCACTAGAAATAGTGACCCACGGTTATCAATTGGAATTCAAGGATTTTCTCCCAAGAGGGAGATTTCATCTTTCAAAATTATCTGCAAACCAGATAAAGAGAGAGGCGTTCTTACACTGTGTTAAAGACCTTTTTTTCTATGAGAGTAATCTGTCCTGTTCCAAAATTAGAACAGGGACAGGGGTTTTACTCAAACCTATTTGTGGTCCCCAAAAAAGAGGGAACGTTCAGACCCATTTTGGACCTCAAGTGTCTAAACAAATTTCGAAGAGTTCCATCATTCAAGATGGAGACAATTCGAACGATTTTGCCAATGGTTCAGGAGGGTCAATATATGACTACTGTGGATTTGAAGGATGCTTACCTTCATATTCCAATCCACAAAGATCATCATCGGTTTCTAAGGTTTGCCTTCTTGGACAAACATTATCAGTTCATGGCTCTTCCTTTCGGGTTGGCTACAGCACTTCAAAAAGGTTCTAGGGTCTCTTTTGGCAGTTCTCAGACTGCGAGGCATAGCAGTGGCGCCTTATCTGGACGATATTCTGATCCAGGCGTCAACATATCATCTGACAAAATCTCACATGGACACAGTGTTGTCTTTTCTGAGAACTCACGGCTGGAAGGTGAACATAGAGAAAAGTTCGCTTGTTCCACAGACAAGGGTTCCTTTCTTGGGAACTCTGATAGACTCGGTAGCCATGAAAGTATTTCTGGCGGAGGTCAGAAAATCAAAGATTTTGAATACTTGCCGAGCGCTTCAGTCCATTCCTCGGCCATCAGTGGCTCAGTGTATGGAGGTAATCGGATTAATGGTAGCGGCAATGGACATTGTTCCATTTGCTCGCTTTCATCTCAGACCTCTGCAACTGTGAATGCTCGGTCAGTGGAATGGGGATTATGCGGATTTATCTCCAAAGATAATTCTGGATCAAGAGACCAGAAACTCTCTTCTTTGGTGGTTGTCTCTGGATCATCTGTCCCAGGGGACTTATTTCCTCAGACCCTCGTGGGTGATAGTGACAACAGATGCCAGCCTTCTGGGCTGGGGTGCAGTTTGGAATTCCCTGAAGGCTCAGGGTGTTTGGGCTCAAGTGGAGTGTCTACTTCCAATCAATATTTTGAAACTGAGGGCAATATTCAATGCGCTTCAGGCGTGGCCTCAGTTGGCTTCGGCCAAATTCATCAGATTCCAGTCGGACAACATAACGACTGTGGCATATGTCAATCATCAGGGGGGAACAAGGAGTTCCTTAGCGATGATAGAAGTATCCAAGATAATCAGTTGGGCAGAGGCCCACTCTTGTCATCTGTCAGCGATCTACATCCCAGGGGTAGAGAACTGGGAAGCAGATTTTCTAAGTCGACAGACTTTTCATCCGGGGGAGTGGGAACTTCACCCGGAGGTATTTGCCTCATTGATTCTCAGATGGGGCAGACCGGAGTTGGATTTGATTTCATCTCGTCAGAATGCCAAACTTCCAAGATATGGATCCCGGTCAAGGGATCCCCAGGCCGAACTGATAGATGCTTTGGCAGTTCCTTGGTTGTTCAGCGTAGCTTATGTGTTTCCGCCGTTTCCTCTCCTTCCACGCGTGATTGCTAGAATCAAACAGGAGAGAGCTTCAGCGATCCTGATAGCGCCTGCGTGGCCACCCAGGACTTGGTATGTGGATCTAGTGGACATGTCCTCTCTGCCACCATGGAAACTTCCATTGAGACAGGACCTTCTCATTCAAGGTCCTTTCCAACATCCACATCTAATTTCTCTGCAACTGACTGCGCAGAGATTGAACGCTTGATTTTATCAAAGCGAGGATTCTCTGATTCGTAAAAGAAAGTAATTTATCAGGTAAGCATAAATTTAGTTTTTTCTTATTGCACGTCAGATTCATAATTTCAAACAGTGTCCTCCTCAGACGCTACCAGTTTATAAAATTATAAAAACATGTATACACACACACGCATCAGCTCCTGAATTCCTGTCTAGAATTTAACACCTTTTTTTGTATTTGTTTTTATTTAGAGTTTAAGTAAATGGAGAAGGCCGACCATTCCAAACTAAACTAATTGGTTGTATGTTCTGTTTTCTCCAAATCTGATCGTACTAGGAATTCTTTGCTCATGCCTGTAATAGCATTCACGAAGAACCCTTTTCCTTCTAGTGGCAATAAGAATCCACGAAAAAATTCTTAACCTATGGGAATTATTTGACCTGGCCACCAGGAGGAGGAAAAGACACCATAAACAAGACTATAAATATCCCTCCCACTTCCCCCCCTCCCCTCCAGCTGGGGATTGTATAACCATATAAATCCATGTAGAGTTTTGGTCCGTATACTACTGATTGACGCTGGGTCTCCCATGTCTCTTCCAGTTAAAGGGCTAGGCTAGTCAAAATTAAACTTAAATGATTCGGACAGATCATGCAATTTTAAGCAACTATGTAATTTACTCTTAGCAATTTTTATTTGTTCTCTTGGTATATTTATTTGAAAAAGCAAGAATGCTTAGGAGCCGGCCTTTTCTGGTTTAGCACCTGGAAGGTGCTTGCTGATTGGAGTCTTAATGTAGCCACCAATCAGCAAGCGATACCCAGGGGCTGAACCAAAAATGGGCTGGCTCCTTAGCTTACATTCTTAGTTTTTCAAATAAAGATACTAAGAGAAGGAAGAAAAAATTATTTTAAAAAAAGAGTAAAATAGAAAGTTGCTCAAAACTGCATGCTCTATCTGAATCATGAAAGTTTAATTTTGATTAGTCTATCCTTTTAACCCAATCCCCTGTCTGATAATGTGGTGTGTTTCACACTAAATTAGACATAGGCAACTTGTCTAATAAGTGAAAAGTGAAGGTGAAGAAACACCCAGGAGGTGGCGCACTAAAAATAACTAGTGAAAAAAAGGGAATTGATAGAAACGTTGGTAATGTGAAAAAAATGTTACAAAAATTTTTTTTTGGTTTTATAAGGTGTATGAATGATAAGTGGACTCTCAGGAATGAGTAAAAATTCGTGAAATTGTAAAATATTATTTAACATGATAAAGTAATAAATTAATAAATCCTTGTGACAAATGTGAAATTGGTTAACCTTAATAAATGACAGAAATAGTGTTCATGTTAAAGAAACAAAAGTTCAATTGCTGAAATTTTTTTCAATCCAAGTAAAACAGGAGTGTATCAGGCAGCTCCACATGGGGGAATGATCTCCGTTCACCTGAATGATCTAGGTTAGAAAGAAAATGGGCGCCTCATAGTGAAATCCATATGTGATATATAATAAAGAAGGTAAATAGTAAAACTCACAATTTTTGAAGGCACTAGATAGTGCAAACAGGCAGGCTGACACTTGCAGAAGTCAGCTAACTGGATACTGATCCTGTATCAAGGTTGAGACCAGTTCTCAGGTAACAGGTAAGATCACAAGGAAGTTTGAATCCAAGTATCAAACAATAGGCTGAAGATATTGTGCAGGCAAACCAATTGTGATGTAATGGTTTGTAAAGTTCTCTGTGCAGATAGAGCAAATTCAATCTGAATAATCAGGCAGAAAGACTTCTCCGTATTTGAATATTGAAAGACAAGTTTAATGTTGCTGCAACGCGTTTTTCGACCACACAACACGGTCGTTTCATAAGGCATAAAAATAAGATGAAAATACAAGTAAAAAAGCGCTTTTTTAAGCTGCCTCAATGTGTTTCATTGGTTATCCAGCACTTTCAAATCATCCAATGGACAACGGAGGGTTAAGGTGTGGAATCAATTATTCACTATTAGTACTACTGCAAGTGTCAACCTGTTGGTGCCTTCAAAAATTGTGAGTTCTACTATTTACCTTCTTTATTATATATCACATATGGATTTCACTATGAGGCGCCCATTTTCTTTCTAACCTATAACTTGTCTAATAAAGAGGTGTTTCTTTCCTAAGATATGGTGAGTCTATGGAATCATCAATTAGTGTTGGGAATATCACTCCTCGCCAGCAGGAGGAGTCAAAGAGCACCACAGCAAAGCTGTTAAGTATCAGTTCCCTTTCCACAAACCCCAGTCATTCTCTTTGCCTTCGGTGCAAGGAGGAGGTGAAGTGTTTGGTGTCTGAAGATTTGATTTATTTCACTTCAATCAAGATTTTATTATTTTGAAAGCCAGAGTAGGTTTGCTCTGATCTTTCATCTCAAGATTTGGTCTAGCCGTACTCCACGTTAGTCTTTTCAGTAGGGCTGTGGTGGCTTTAAAGCAGTTAGGAACTTATAAGGTGGGCCTTGCTGCGTTTTCCTAATATGTTGTTGCCCTTGGTATAGAAAGCCAGAGTAGGTTTGCTCTGATCTTTCTTTTTTCTCTACAGGTCTGTGAGGAGTAGCGTCCTTTCATACCTAGTAGCTGTCGTCCTGCCAGACGGCCAGACTGCAGGTAAGTGCCTTTGTCTTCTAGGTATGGGAGACTGTGCACTTAATAAGTTTACCCTGCAATATTACATGGGACATATACTGTATATCCTTTGTAAGGATCTCAACAGGAAGGGAGCAGGCACTTAATGGGGATTTGAGACAGGGGCTTTTTACTTTGAGTTTGTCAAAGTATATGCCCTTCTTTTTTGTGGGTTTGGCTAAGCAAACTTTATATTTGTGTTTTAGGCTTATGGTCACTATGGATGTATGCTTCATACTACATTTTAATGGTTCTGCTGAACAGACTGGTCTTGTGCGGTTTTAAAGTGTGCACTTTATGTGTGGATGCCATTTGGGATGTTATGTGGATTACACTGATTTCAGTCATTGGTCGTTAGAGGCTAAAGGTCAATCACAAGTTGGGCTTTCGGTTTGCTCCATATTGGCGAAATCCATGCCCTTTAGACTCATTAAGAGGCTAACTATCCTCCGCCATCTTAATTTTCTTTCCTGCAGATTGTGGCGGGAAGGAGCGTGTTAGAAGCACGCATGTAATTGCGGCGCAGTTTTCGCCAGTGGGTCATGTGACTCACTTCTCCGCTGTCGTTTCAGATTCTATCAGAGAAGGAGCTGATTAGCAGAGCAGCGTATAGTCTGTTTTTAGTTAACTCATTTGGCACTCGATCGGCAGGAGAGCTCCGTGCATTTGTATAAAGGGTCTGGAAAATCTGGGGAAGATGCAGTCTGGAGGGACTCTGCCTTCTCAGCCTATAACAACTCATCTGTTGGGTTTAAATAGTTAATTCCAGAAGTTGTGCAACCTTTTAACTCCTCAGTCTCTGAGGTGTAGGGATAATAAAAATTCTTGTTTTCCTAGCTTAGTACTTTTTTATGGAAGTTGATGGAAACGCATGCAATCTCTGAGACCTTTAAACTGACCGTATATAACGTTTTTTCTTTTCATCTCACAATATTAATATGTGTTTTATGTTTATGTATTTTAGCACATATTGTTCTTTTTTGCAATTCTGTGCTGCTTGCTTAATTAGATCTTTCTCTTGTAGAGATAGATTGTTGAGTTCTGAACCCATTGTCTCTCAGGTTGATGCTGTTTAGGCAATGCCACAGCTTTCTCCTTAATCGCCCCAAGCCTCAATGGTGTCACATGCAGTGCCTTACGGTTCATCTTTATCTCCTGAAGGAGTGTATTTGCCTGTAGATTTTGCCGCTCAAGTATCCTCTGCGATATCTGCAACTTTATCTGCTCTTCCTATCCTACAGGGAAAATGCAAGTGGACATATAAAGATTTAGATAGTAAGGTTTCTGTTCCTCATTCTGCTACACAGGTTGCTCTCTCTCCTAAGTCTGGTAAAGAAAATTTGCCAGTAGCTTCTGTGGGTAAAATCTCAGATTCAGACAGTATAATTCCTTCATCTGATGCTGAAGGGGTCTCCTTCAGATGTATGCTTGCACACCTTGTGTTATGTTAAAGGAGGTTTTGGCTACTTGGGCGATACCCCTGTCGTTGTCAACCTTTGAAAGTTTTGTGAACTTTATTATTTCTATGATGTTCCTTCCTATGAGGAAGTGTTTCTAGATAGTTTTTTTGCTGTAATAACCCTATTAAGGGATCGCTGTGTTAAAACAGTATTTGAGGCAAAAAATCTGAGTTTTTGCATATCTAAAATATTTTCACAGAAATAGGAGAAGCTAGGGATACTTTTCTCCCTGTCTCCCGTAATTTTAAAGGGACAGTCAACACCCATGAAAACTTTCTACCATACCTTAGATCAGGGCTTTCCAAACTTTTCATGTTGGTGACACACTTTTTAGACCTACATCATTTCGCGACACGGTAATTAATTCAGTTGTACTAGCAAAAAGAAGGTTAAACTAACTTGTTTTAAAATATACGGACACATAAATAAATTATATAATAATAATATGTATTTACAAGTAACAGTATGTATGTGCAAGATTTAAAAAAAAGTTTAATAACACCAATAGCTACTTACTATATTAATAGGATGTATGAGGTTGATGGGATGAACACAGTTTCTGAATATTTGGTGGAATATTAGATAAAGACACTCACATTTCATCATCAAGCATTTTTAAGCTTCCACTTCCTATCCATATATCAAGAGCAGGAGCAGCAATGCATTACTGGGAGCTAGCTGCAAAAAAAACCTCTGACTTCAGCTCAGCGTTTAAGCTGCCACCCTCAGAGCTCCATGAGCCCTACTGACTACTGCCCATGCTGCAAACACACTGCTGTCCCACTCACTGGCTACACTTGCAGTCACGAGCCAATTAAGGAGACTACCCGTGCAGTCAGGAGCCAATGTGCCGCCAAAGCCGCCAATGGGAATAGTTTCAGTTCCCACTGAGCTGCGCCAATTGGTTAAGATGATCTGTGACCCACTAGGTATCAATCATGTGTCAACCATGTGATATGCGTAGCAGGCAGGCAGAAAGTCAGAAACCAAAAAAAAAAAAAAAAAAAATATTGTGCTGAAGCAGCCAGGGACACACCTACACACTGCTGCTGACACACTTGTGTGTCCCGACACACAGTTTGGAAAGCACTGCCTTAGATCAACAAAAAAAAAATGAGCCTGCACCGCATCCCATCTTCAATAACACTAACGTTAGGTTGCTAATCTTCAATGAACATTTAGTTAACAGCGGCAGATATGGCCGCCAAACTTCTCCCCCTCCTCCGTACCTTTCTTGTTTTAAATAAATACTTGTTCACAGGGACACTGTTCTATTTCTAATGCACTATTAGGAATAGAACAGTGTCTCCGTGAACGCGGATAAAGAATCTAGCCGAGGATTTGATTTTTATTAGCTGAAGACTTGGAGAAGAAGCCTCCTACGGAGAAGTTTGGCGGCCATATCTAGCGCTGTTAACTAAATGTTCATTGAAGATTAGCCACCTAACGTTAGTGTTATTGAAGATGGGATGCGGTGCAGGCTCATTTTTTTTTTTTGTTGATCTAAGGTATGGTAGAAAGTTTTCATGGGTGTTGACTGTCCCTTTAAGTATTTTCCTCTCACTGTCTCCATTAAAATGCAAGGTGCCCTAAGTAGAAGGGAGCTTTTCTGCTATAGCTCAGAGGACTTTGATCCCTATGGAGGCTAGCTGTTCCTTTACAGATCCATGGATAAGAAGCTGGACTTTAATTGTTCATTTAAAACAATGCCTTGTTTTATTAGACTTGCTGTGCTAGTCCGCTGGGCATTGTGGCTTAAATCTTGGTCAGCTGAGAAGCCTACCTGTGGCTTAGTGATGCAGCCTAGGCTTTAAAGTTCTGCAGTTGCATGTTCAATTTTTTCCTCAAATCCACGCGTTTGGCGTTTACTTTCAAGAATGAGACTTTGTTTGGACTTGGTCTGGCAGGATTATCCTCTGTCTTTACGGGTGTAAAAAGGTTTTTCTACCTCACGTCAAGAGAGTATTACTAAAGGAAAGTTTTCCTTTCCTCTTTCTGCAGGGTCAGTCATGTCTTTTGGAGTCTTTTGGAGTCTAAGATTTCCTCCCAGGGCGGGTAGTTTTCTCCTTTTAGAGTATCTGCAATCCAGGTATGATGAGAGGCATTCCTTGAACTGGGTTCAGGATCTTCCTCTCTGGGAGTGATAATTCCGGTCCCAGTCGGGGAACGGGATCTAGGTATTTCCTCAAGTTTCTCAGGTTCTGACCTTCAAAGTAGTATTCATTTTCCTTTGGTTCAAGAGGGCATGTTCATAAAGAACATAAACCTGTAGGATGTGTATTTATTGTTCCCATTATTCGGGATCATCTCAAGTTTCTGAGTCCCATCATCCTAGAAAGACTTTTAGGTCTTGGGGTATTGCAAGAGTGATTTTCTGTACAATATATGGTTCAGGTGTCATCCTTCTTCAAGCAAACTCTTTCAAGAGATCTTGTCCAATCTACTTTTCCATGGAAGGGAAATTAATCTGGAAAAGAGTTCAAGGGAGTTTTATTTTAGGACCTTAATAGATTATCTAGGAGAAGATGTCTAACAGAGGTCAGATAATCAAGGATTTTTACCTGTTTCTGCAGTCTACTGTCCGATCAACAGCAAGCTCTTGTGGTCTGGTAAATAGCTTAGCTATTTTGCAACCAGAAGGTTGGGAGCTTGGATCTAGCTGCAGTTAATTTTACCTTCACTTTTCAGTGTCTCAATGTATAGAGGGAATTGGTCTGATGGTTTCCATGGACATCACTCCCTTTGCTAGTTTCCATAAAATTGAGAACTTCGGATCTGTCTTAGAGGATTGATCTAGATCAGTTGAGAAGAGTCTCTCTCCCGTAGTGGTTTTTCAGGAGTATCTGTCTCAGGGTACGTGCTTCTAGAGACACTCCAGGGTGATGTGACCACGGACGCCAACCTGCTGGGCTGGGAAGCAGCCTGGGTCTTGTTTAAGGCACAAGGATTATGGATTCGGTGTCTGCTCTCCTTTTTAACATCTTGGAGTTGAGAGCAATTTACAATGCTCTGATGTCTTGGTTCCAGTCGGACAATATAACCTTAATGGCTTACATCAACCACCAGGGAGGGACTCAGAGTTCCTTAGCCATGTAGGAGGTGACTTGGATTGTTCAGTGGGCAGAAGCTCACAATTTTTGTCTATCTGCCATCCACATTCCAGAAGTTTACAACTGGGAAGCGGATTTCCTGAGCAGACAAACTTTTCATTCTGGGGAGTGTGAACTCCATCCGGAGGGGTTCTCCTTTTAACCCTCAAATGGGGGGTGCTGGAGTTGGATCTGATTGTGTCTCAGCAAAATGCCAAGCTTCCAAGGTATGGTCCAAAGTCAAGAGATCCACAAGCCACTCTGATAGATACTCTGGCGGTTCCTTGGGTTCTCAGGCTGGCATACCTGTTTCCTTTGTTTGCTCTCCTTACGCGAGTCATTGCTCGTATCAAACAGGAGAGAGCATCAGTAATTCTATTAGCTCCTGCGCGGCCTCACAGGATCTGATATGCAGACCTAGTAGAGATGTGATCTTTTCCAATTTGGAGACTGTCTCTGAGGAAGGACCTTCTGATTCAGGGTCCCTTCTTTCGTCCAAATTTTGTTTCTCTGAAGCTGACAGCTTAGAGATTGAACGCTTAGTTCTGTCTAAGCATTGTTTTTCTTAGTCGGTCATAGACCATGATTCAGGCTTGCAAGCCTGTTACGAGAAAGATTTACCATAAGATATGGCATATATATTTTATTGGTATGAATCCAAGGGCTACTCTTGGAGTAGGGTCAGGATTCCTAGAATTCCTAGAAGGAAGGTCTGGAGAAAGGTTTTTGTCAGTCAGTACTCTGATCTGATTTCTGCATTATCTTTTTGGCTGCAAAAGCATCTGGCAGATGTGCAATCTTTTTGTCTGTTGCTCCTCCTTGGAGTTTTAACCTTGTTCTTAAGGTTTAGCAGCAGTCTCCGTTTGAGCCTTTGCATTCCATAGATTTTAAGTCATTCTATTGTAAGGTTTTATTTCTTATTGTTATCAATTCTGCTTGGTGAGTCTGTGAACTCTCAGCTTTACAGTGTGATTCGCTGTATCTTATCTTTCATGTTGATAAGGCGATCCTTCGTACTAAAGTTGTTTCGGATAGAAATATTACTCAGGAAATTGTTGTTTCTTCACTGTGTTGTAATTCTTCTCATAAGGAAAGTTTGTTGCACAACCTTTATGTTGTGCGTACTCTAAAATTCTATTTACAGGCGACTAAGGTTTTGTGCCAGTCTTCTGTCCATTTTGTTTGTTTCTTTCTTCAGGAACGTAAAGGTCAGGAAGCTACTGCTACTTCTCTTTCTTTCTGGTTCATTTGGCTTATGAGACTGCTGGACAGGGAAAATTACAGCTCATTCCACTAGGGCTGTTTTTCTTCTTCTTAGGTTTTTAAAAATGAAGCTTCTGTGGAACAGATTTGCAAGGCTGCAACTTGGTCTTCTCTGCATACTTTTTTTTACAAATTTTACAAATTTGATACTTTTGCCTGGACTGAGGCTTCTTTTGGGAGAAAGGTTCTTCAAGTGGTGGTGCCTTCTGTTTAGGTTCTCTGTCTTGTCCCTCCCTAATAATCTGTGTCCTCTGGCTTGGGTATTGATTCCCAACAGTAATTGATGATTCCGTGGACTCACCATATCTTAGGAAAGAAAACAAAATTTTTGCTTACTTGATAAATGTATTTATTTCTGGATATGGTGACTCCACAGCCTGCCCTTTATTTTAATGTTAGCAACCAATTTGAAGATATCACTAGGATTGTTAAAGAATGTCTGCCAATTCTTAAAGGAGACATTGATCTATTTGATGTAGTCAAAGATGGTTGCATATGTGTGTCAAGGAAGTACAAAACACTAGGTAATATACTAGCGTCTAGTGAAATTAGAATAGAACCTGAAAGAATAAACAGTTGGCTAGAATGTAAGAATGTAAGGGACACTACAGATGTGATGTGAACAAGTGCAAGGCATGTACATATACCCTACTGGGGAAGAGTTTTCAATCTATGACAACACCAAAAGTGTTTACTATCGATGCCTGCACTAATTGCAGAAACACATATGTAGTTTATCTAGTCACATGCTTTCAGTGTAGAAAACAATATGTTGGCCTCACTACAAGAGAGGCAAGAGAAAGAATTAATGAGCACCTTAATGGTGTCAAATCAGACTATACTGACTCACAAGTAGCCTGGCACTACAAGACATACCACAATGGCAAAACTAATACATTGAAATGGCAAATTATAGAACGTGTCAAGGTACCTAGAAGAGGTGGGAACCGTGATAGGATATTACGTACAAAGGGAGGCTTTCTGGATCTTTAAACTTAGAACCAGAGCCCCTGAGGGAATGAACATCCAAACTGATCTAATTAACTGTTGGCACTAATATAGACACCGAGTCAATGAGTCTATAGGCTAGATTAAACTGACTAATATATTCCCTTACAGCTAACAGTACTAAAACTTTAACATGCTTTTAATATACTAATATCCTTTTATTATTACTCATCACATCTTGGATACATAAGAGCATTCTCGTACATGGATAAAATCTTAGCATTTATTTTGTCTGACAGATATGAGTAATAGAATATAGGATATGAATTATGTTCTACTAACAGTAGATTATATTGATATCTTTTGAATGTATTTGGGAGAGCAGGTGTTCTAGACTTTAGATATATTGATATATTTACACCTAGTTTTCTGGAAATTTTTCCAATTTTTATCTTGTATACATAAGACTAACTGTAAGTTATAACTGTTATCAACCATTGAAATAGGAGATAATATTAGGAGTTTTAGTTTAGCTCATATATGCTGGGATTCCTTTAGTTTCCACTATTTCATTGTCAATCGCCACTAAACAATATAAAGTTAAATACTTTACCATCTATTGTTCACATTTTGGTATACTGTTGTTCAGATCTCACTTTTAATTTTAATTTGTGTTATCACTGTTAATAGATAGTGATAGGAGAGATGTTTATATTGAATTCACATATTGTATTGATATGTCCTTTTTTAATTGCAAAGTATGTATAGGGTTAAATTTGTATGATGCCTGTGCTAATGCCAGTACTCATTTACTAAATTTAAGAAGGCTGTGTAACCAGAGCAGCACGGTCTATGATTAAGGCAGTAGCTGAAACCCGTAAGACTGCTGCTGCTCTGGCAATTTTGGATTGTATTTACTGATTTTATGACGATTCCTTTTTTACTAGCCAAATAAATGCTATGTTTTATTAATCTTATCTGCTGCCCTGCCACACTTTTTTTCTTCTTTTTGGATATTTGTGCTGTTATTTACTGGACCGTGGGAAGGTCTGTGGGTGGTTTGCAGGGATCCGTAAACTGAGTTTGTTTAGAGGAAGGAGGTGGATACTGACCGGCGTTCATATGTAGAACAGCTGTGAGCGGCTACATACAGACTTGGTGAGTAGTGGAACAGCAATAGTAAAACAAGCTGTTTCCTGACAATGAGAGGAGACGTGTGCTGGGAGATGGATCTAGGATGCTGGTCACATGAATACAAGGTAGATCAGTAAATAGCTGGTATGCACTAAGCTTTGTTCCTAAAGTATAACATTCGTCACCCAGTATATGCACTATGCTTTCAAATATCCACGGACACCTACTGTTGAGTGCTACCAGGGGTTACTCTTTGTTTGTATCGTACACTTTATTTTAAGACCGTTATTTTTAATTTAACCTCAGGCACCTCTACACCTTGTATTATTCCCTTTTTCTCCGTTTTCCTTCAGTCGAATGACTGGGGTTTGAGGGAAGGGAAGTGATACTTAACAGCTTTGCTGTGGTGCTCTTTACATCCTCCTGCTGGCCAGGAGTGATATTCCTAACAGTAATTGATGATTCCGTGGACTCACCATTTTCGGAAATAAATTTATCAGGTAAGCATAAATGTTGTTTTTTAAGTCTTGTCCCAGAGTATTGAGAGTGTTATCTGCATACTTTGCCCTTTGATGACAGACAATATCATGTCACTTTCACCTAGAGTGCGGATGCCCAGCCATACATCTGAGAGGGGTGCACTTCATGCATGCTGACGGGCAAGACCTTGACAAGAAGTTCGCCACTAGTGGGATGTTATATCACCTACACATATGGCAGAGTTTATGTATGACCACTCTGGACATTGTTCCCGGTCCTCCGGTTACTCTTTCCAAGGTGTGCAGACACGCCCCCCTGGGGGGGGGTGTCATTAATACAGACCGCAGAACTGATTTTCTACAGGCCGCAGAGGGGCAGAGATGTTAATTCCTGCCATGAGTGCCTCTTTTGCGCTATTTCTGCTTCTGTTTCACTGCGCATCAGTCCTGTGAGAGAGCAATAGCAATGCGGTTTGGTCTGTCCAGAGGTGGTATGATGTCCTGAACAGGGCTTACAAGGGGGACAGTTGTTGGTGCAATGGGACTCAGATACCCCGCTCTATGGTTCACATTTGTTATTATAATTGTTATTACACTATACCCACAATGGACGACTCTATTCTAATAGAGAGTCTGGAGGAGTCTACCTCTATTAACGCCATTGACAACAGTAAATGCATGCTTTGCAAGATAATCACTTTAAACCCCTCGGCACAACTCTAATTGCTGCCTAACTTATGTCCTAACATATTATTTAGAAGGCCCAAGAGGTAGACCACGGAGGAGCTCCTGTCACCAGCAGGTCCTACTGTGGCTTATCAAGATTCAGCTGATGCAGATATCCCTTTACAACAGCCCATGAATGTGGCCTCAGTTGCCCCTGAGCTCTGTACAGAGAGCGGCCCGACCCTGACTGGGGTAGGCATTTTACCTGATGATCTCACGATCTGTATACAGGTTGCAGCCCTGAGTGCTAGCCAAGTATCAGGGAAGAGAAAGTTTAAGCATTGTTCTCCAGTAAGTAGCTGGGGTGCGGTGGCAGAGGCCACGACTGACAGTTTATGGGCAAGCTTCGGAGGATGAACCCTTAGCTCTGAAGCTGAACTTCCTTACTCTGACCACTCCGATGAGGAGTTGGAAAAGGATTTGTAGGAGGGTACAACTTGGTTCAAAGTGGAGCAGCTCAGGCTCCTGTTGAAGAGGGTTCTATCTACACTGGGGGTTCCTGCGGCAATGCCACCTGAGGAGGAACAGGTACACAGACTGGAATCAGTATTTAGACCTCTGCCTAGGGCCCCCTGGATGTTTTTCCTGTACCACCCATTATCTCCAAGATCATCTCCAAACAATGGGAGAAGCCAGGCACGCCGTTTGCCCCTTTGTCAGCATTAAAAAGGTTGTTTCCTGTTCCAGTTATCCAAAAGGCGAACTGGAACAGCGTACCTAAGGTGGATGGCTCTATATCCACACTAACCAATCGCACAACTTTCCCACTTGAGGACAACACTTCCTTCCAAGATCCTCTTGACAGAAAAGTCGAGGGATACCTCAGGAGAGTGATTCTCCAGTCTGGTGCCTTGTTTCAACTGGCAGTGGGAATTGCTGGAATCAGATTCTGGTGTGAGTCCTTAGCAAATCTGATTATGGTGGAAACTCCTTTAGAAGAGATCCAAGATTACATACAATCCCTAAGGTTGGCAAATGCCTTCATCAGGGCCTCCATTCTACAAATTATTTGCATTAACGCAAATAACTTTTGCAGTTCCGGCTAGGAGGGCCTTGTGGCTAAAATCCTGGTCTGTGGATTATGTATTTAAATCTAGACTGCTATCATTGTCCAGGGGCAAGTCTCTGTTCGGTCTGGGTATAAGCCTAATGGTCATCCGGCAGGACGTTTACATTCCTTTCGGAACAAAAATCAGAGGAACACAGAAGCGGATAAGACTGAGTCTCCAAGGGCTACCTTGAAGCCCACCCAGGGGTGGAATAAGAACAAGGAGCCCAGGAAGGTTTCTCAAAATAATAAATCAGCATGATGGGATGATCCTCAACCTGGGATCAGGTCGCTTGGGGGGCAGACTTTCTATGTTCCAGAGGGAATGGCTTCAGTCCATCCAGGACCCTTGGGTTCTGGACATTGTTTGCCAGGTTTACAGAATAAGCTTTCTGTCCCATCCCCCAAGGGACCACTTCTTGCTGTCAAGGGTGTCTGGAAACCCAGTAAAGAGAGCAGCATTGCTCTGCTGCGTGAAAGACCTCTTTGCCATGGGAGTGGTGGCTCCAGTCCCCTCACCAGAGAAGGGACAGGGATTCTGCTCAAATCTCTTTGTAGTCCTCAAGAAAGAGGGCGCATTTTTCCTAAACTAGACCTAAAAGGGCTCAACAGTTTCATAAGAGTTCCCACATTCAAGATGGAAACAAAAGATACATTCTTCCCCTGGTTCAGGAGGGTCAGTTCATGTTCACTAAAGACCTGAAAGACACATATCTCCACATTCCGATACACAAGGGTCACTAACCTTTTCTTCAGTTTGCTTTCCTAAACAAACGCTACCAGTTTGTTGCACTTCCTTTTGGATTGGCTACAGCTCCATGAGTGTTCACCAAGGTGCTGGGAGCCCTGCTGGCTGCGGTTTGTCTGCAGGGGGATCTCAGTGGCTACTTACCTGGATAATATTCTGGTTCAGGCTCCTTCCTTGCCAGTGTCTTTGGACCACACGCAGAGGTTACTCTTGTGATTTCAGACGCATGGTTGAAAGGTCAATTTGGAAAAGAGCTCCCTCATCCCAACTACGAGAGTAAACTTTTTAAGAAGACTCATAGACTGTCAGTGTGTGCATTTATCTCACAGACCAGTGCAGGGAGAAGCTTCAGAGGGCGTCACCTGCTTCAGTCCAATACTCATCCATCGGTAGCACACTGCATGGAGATGGTAGGTCTCATGGTTTGCGGCCTTGGATGCTATACCGTTTGCTCACTTTCATATGAGACCACTACAGTCGTGTATGCTCAGAAAATGTAATGGAGATCAGCAATTCCCCAACTCCTGTTCTTCTAGGAACAAGTTTTCATTGCTCCTCCTGGATTATAATCACCACAGATGCCGGCTGGGGCATGGTGGGGTGGTTCTCTGACAGCCCAGGGAACCTGGTGTCAGGAGGAAGTTTCTGTTCGGATCAAGATTCTTGAATTGAGGGCTATATACAACGCGCTTCTAGCGTGGCCTCAACAGGGTTCCGCCCGGTATATCCGATTCCAATTGGACAACATCACAACAGTGGCCTACATCAACCATTAGGGAGGCACTCGGAGCTCCCTGGTGAGTGAGGCAAGAGGTTTCTCGAATCCTGAACAAGTATAGGGAGCTATAGGAGCGCCACCAAAAAGGAGGATTGAGTGTGCTATATAAAAAGTATTCTTGAAATTCTGGTAAACTAGTCAGCTTCTTGTGAAACAGAACAGAAAGGGCAGAGATCTGATTTAAAAAATGATAGAATCCGGCTTAAAAAACTGTTAAAGGAAAAAGGTTTTTATTCTCTTTGGGACATTTTGTTGCTTCCCTGGGACATCCCCTCTATATATCGTATTTGGTCTTTAGGGCCCTGTGAGGTCCACATCTGAGCTCAGATCATTACTTAATGTTCTTTTTATACTGAATCTTACTGTATATATTTTTTTTTTTTTAGACTCATGTGTTTAGTTTTTATGTCGGATTAAACCTTTTTCCTTTAACAGGTTTTTAAGCCGGATTCTATCAGTTTTTAAATCAGATCTCTGCCCTTTCTGTTCTGTTTCACAAGAAGCTGACTAGTTTACCAGAATTTCAAGAGTTTGTTCATGCTCTGGTTAGAATTAAACCTGTTTTCAAACCTGTTGCTCCTCCTTGCAGCCGAAATTTAGTTCTTTAGTTTCTTCAGAGGGCCCTGTTTGAGTCTCTTCATGAGATTGATGTTAAAGGGACAGTCAAGTAAAAAAAAACAACTTTCATGATTTAAATAGGGCCTGTAATTTTAAACAACTTTCCAATTTACTTTTATTACCAATTTTGCTTTCTACTCTTGGTATTCTTAGTTGAAAGCTAAATCTAGGAGGTATATATGCTAATTTCCTAGACCTTGAAGGCCACCTCTAATCTGAAAGCATTTTGACAGTTTTTCACCATTAGAGGGCGTTAGTTCATGTGTTTCATATAGATACCATTGAGCTCAGGCACAAGAAGCTCCTAGGAGCAAGCACTGATTGGCTAAAAATGCAAGTCTGTCAAAAGAACTGAAATAAGGGGGCAGTTTGCAGAACCATAGATACAAGGTTATCACAGAGGTAAAAAGTTTATTATTATAACTGTGTTGGTTATGCAAAATTGGGGAATGGGTAATAAAGGGATTATCTATCTTTTTAAACAAAAATTCTGGTGTTTACTGTCCCTTTAAGTTACTCACGGGGAAAGGTGGTCTTCCTATTGGCTATTTCCTCTGCTCGCAGAGTATCAGTGCTTTCAGCTTTGATGTGTAATCTTCTGTATCTGGTAAACCATCAGGATAAGGCTGTGTTGAGGACTCCCAGGTAGTAAATACATCAATGTAGCAAAAAGTCACAGTTCCATTGCAAAAATAGGCAGGGAGAGATTTTAAAGTTAAAAGTACATTTTATTTATACTTGCATTAAAATGGTAATACAGTAGGGTGACCATATTGCCGCTTTAAAAAGGGACACATATGAAAAATACATATGTCAGGGCTGTTTTCAGGGCTGTTTAAAGAAATGTTTTGTATAAGAACCCTGACATATGTATTTTTCATATTTGTTCCTTTTTAAAGCGGCAATATGGTCACCCTATAATACAGGCACAGCACACTGACGAGATACCATTGGAGATAAGATCAGCAAGAATTTTAGTTCCAAATCTAGTATTAAAAACATAAACAAAAATAAAGGGACAGACACACTTGGTTAACTGGTACGGTGGGCTTCTATAAATGTGGGGGAAGACCCTGTAAGAGTTGTGAATATGCATGTGTTGGTGACACTTTTTCATCCAGCAATACAGGGTTAACTTACAAAATCCGTGAGCAAATTAATTGTAATTCCACCTTTATTGTTTATCTTATTACATGTACATTTTGCAATTTTCAATATGTGGGGCTCACCTCCAGGGGTCTCAAAGATAGGATTAGAGAACATATATTATCCCTGGAGGCTGACGAACCAAAAACACCAGTTGCCAAACACTTTTTCAATCATACTAATAAGTTTGACTTTTTTAAGTTTCAAGGTATAGAACAGGTTAAGTTAGGGTTAAGAGGTGGAGATAGGTATAAAGCTCTCAGCAAGAGACAAATTTATTGGATCTATACACTTAGAACTGGTTGCCCAATGGGGATCAACAAGATTAGTGATATTAAATTATATATTGATAGAGTTTGCTACATCTAGTCAATATGGAAATCCAGATGAAAATGCCCTCTGAGAGTTTACTTAGAACTACTATATATTCTTAGGAAGGTATTATTATCTTTGCTTTCTTACTCTGTTTTATAACAAAGTACTCTGATTCAGTGTAGCGCATTGTATTGTCTAAAGTTGGTCGCGCTTTAAATTGTATGTGTAAGTGCTTATTTTGATACATAATTGCATTTAACTTTTATATTGGAAAAGCTATTACTTTGCAAATAATTTGACGTGTGCAACTTAGTAATATACAATGTAGCGATTTTTTCTAAGGGTTCCGTCTATTTTCTATTTTTCACATGAACTTTTAACTTTTTGTGTTACTTTTATTGAATGATGTTTTTGTAATATTGTGAAGTATTTACTTATGACGGCTTGTTCTGGGATAGGGTAACTTAATGGTTAATGTCTGTTTGACCTCATACTGTGATTGGTTAATATTGAAGCTTATCCCGGTTATAACAGCTGTGTGTAACACTCAATCCTAAGCTCTGATGAACTGCCCGTGAGGCAGGAAACGCATCAGCCTTGGTGTCTGTCAGTGTGCTGTGCCTGTATTACCATTTTAATGCAAGTATAAATAAAATGTACTTTTAACTTTAAAATCTCTCCCTGCCTATTTTTGCAATGGAACTGTGACTTTTTGCTACATTTATATTTTGGAACCAAAGGGTTTGGAGAGCCCTAGCAGCTCCTGAGCTTGAAGCAGCTTTCACCTGAGTTACCAAACGGGTGTCATACAGAGGCTGCACGCTGTAAGCAATACTGACACTTCATTTCCTGCATCGTAAGGAACACGCTAGCTACTGGGATTGAAATAGCGTATATAGAGACGTCTCTCTTTGAGTTGTGTTGCTTTCTACAGGTGTAGTAAGTCCTCTGTTATCATTATTTATTTGGAATGTTCACGTATATATATCAGACTTGGTGAGATCCGTTACAGTGGGATTCCTGTTTGGAGTCGTCTGCACCAAGGTAACGCTTTTTTGCATTTACTGTTTTGTCACACTTCTACCAAACCACCAATACGTTTTTGGACATCATTCATTAGTAAATACATCAACCAGGAGAGATTGTGGTTCCTTCACTTTGTCCTAATCCATCATCCATCAAGGAAGGATTGTTACACAATTTGGATGTGGTCAGAGTTCTACCTTCACACCACTAGGGAGTTTCATCAATGTTCCTTTCTTTCATGTAATTGTCAAGAGTCCATGAGCTAGTGACGTATGGGATATACAATCCTACCAGGAGGGGCAAATTTTCCAAAACCTCAAAATGCCTATAAATACACCCCCCTCACCACACCCACAATTCAGTTTTACAAACTTTGCCTCCTATTGAGGTGGTGAAGAAGTTTGTGCTAAGATTTCTACATTGACATGCGCTTCTCAGCATTTTGAAGCCCGATTCCTCTCAGAGTACAGCAAATGTCAGAGATGTGAAGGGAGTATCACCTATTGAATGCAATGGTTTTCCTCACGGGAGATCTATTTCATAGGTTCTCTGTTATCGGTCATAGAGATTCATCTCCTACCTCCCTTTTCAGATCGACGACATACTCTCATATACCATTACCTCTACTGATAACTGTTTCAGTACTTGTTTGACTATGTGCTATATGTGGATGGGTGTCTTTCGGTAAGTATGTTTTTATTGCTTAAGACACCTCAGCTATGGTTTGGCACTTTATGCATTTATATAAAGTTCTAAATATATGTATTGTACTTATATTTGCCATGAGTCAGGTTCATGTATTTCCTTTTTGCAGACTGTCAGTTTCATATTTGGGGAAAAAATAACATATTAAGAAATATTTTTCTTACCTGAGGTTTTAAATTGACTTCATTTTTCTTTGCAAATTGCAGGCAGGATTAGGCCCGCGGGTGCGCCAAATGCTAGACTTTATTGAGTCAATTTTTTGGGCGCGAAAGTACATCCGTTGATGCAAGTTCATCATTTCTGGCGTCATAGTTGACGCCAAGTTCCTTACCAAAGGTTGCGTCATTAGTGACGCGAGTGTCCGGACGTTGTTGGCGCCAAAAATTTTTCAGTTACGTTGTGCGTCATACTTGGGGCCAAATTTTTTCATTATTTTTTCACCCCATTGCTATTTGCCTCTTGCCTTTTTCTATGTCAGAGGGCTATGCTATTTGCATTTTTTCCCATTCCTGAAACTGTCATATAAGGAAATTGATCATTTTGCTTTATATGTTGTTTTTTCTTTTACATTTTGCAAGATGTCTCAGTCTGATCCTGTCTCAGAAGTATCTGTTGGAACTTTGCTGCCTGATATCGGTTCTACCAAAGCTAAGTGCATTTGTTGTAAACTTGTGGAGATTATATCTCCGAATGTCATTTGTAATAGTTGTCATGATAAACTTTTACATGCAGATAATGTGTCCATCAGTAATAGTACATTGCCGGTTGCAGTTCCTTCAACTTCTAATGTACATGATATACCTATGAATTTTAAAGAATTTGTTACTGATTCTATTCAGAAGGCTCTGTCTGCTTTTCCGCCTTCTAATAAACGTAAAAGGTCTTTTAAAACTTCTCATAAGGTTGATGAAATTTTAAATGACCGACAACATAATGAATTATCCTCCTCTGATGAGGATCTATCTGATTCAGAAGATCCTTCCTCAGATATTGACACTGACAAATCTACTTATTTATTTAAAATGGAGTATATTCGTTCTTTGTTAAAGGACGTGTTAATTACTTTGGATATTGAGGAAACTAGTCCTCTTGACATTAAAACTAGTAAACGTTCAAATTCTGTTTTTAAACCTCCTGTGGTTACTCCAGAGGTTTTTCCTATTCCTGATCCTGATGCTATTTCTGATATGATTTCTAATGAATGGAATAAGCCGGGTACTTCTTTTATTCCTTCTTCAAGGTTTAAAAAATTGTATCCTTTACCAGCAATTTCAATAGAGTTTTGGGAAAAGATCCCCAAATTTGATGGGGCTATTTCTACTCTTGCTAAACGTACCACTATTCCTACGGAAGATAGTACTTCTTTTAAAGATCCTTTAGATAGGAAACTTGAATCTTATCTAAGGAAAGCCTATTTATATTCAGGTCATCTTCTCAGGCCTGCAATTTCTTTGGCTGAGTTGCAGCTGCATCAACTTTTTGGTTGGAGAATTAAGCGCAACAACAATTGGATTCTGACGTATCTAGCATTGTTCGCTTACTGCAACATGCTAATCATTTTATTTGTGATGCCATTTTTTATAATATCAAAATTGATGTTAGATCCATGTCTTTAGCTATTTTAGCTAGAAGAGCTTTGTGACTTAAATCTTGGAATGCTGATATGACATCTAAGTCTAGATTGCTATCTCTTTCTTTCCAAGGTAATAATGTATTTGGTTCTCAGATGGATTCTATTATTTCAACTGTTACTGGGGGAAGGGCGTTTTTTTGCCTCAGGATAAAAAACCTAAGGGTAAATATAAGGCTTCTAACCGTTTTCGTTCCTTTCGTCAAAATAAAGAAAAAAACCTAATCCTTCCCCCAAGGAATCTGTTTCCAATTGGAAGCCTTCCTCAAATTGGAATAAATCCAAGCCATTTAAGAAACCAAAGTCAGCCCCTAAGTTCGCATGAAGGTGCGGCCCTCATTCCAGCTCAGCTGGTATGGGGAAGATTAAGGTTTTTCAAGGATGTTTGGATAAATTCTGTCCAAAATCATTGGATTCAGAACATTGTCTATCAGGGGTATCGAATAGGATTCAGAGTAAGACCTCCTGTGAGAAGATTTTTTCTCTCACGCATACCAGCAAATCCAGTAAAAGCTCAGGCTTTCCTGAAGTGCGTTTCAGACCTGGAGTTATCTGGGGTAATCATGCCAGTTCCATTTCAGGTTTATTCAAATCTATTCCTTGTCCCAAAGAAGGAAAATTCATTTATACCAGTTCTGGATCTGAAAATTTTGAATCGTTATGTAAGAGTACCAACTTTCAAAATGGTAACTATAAGGACTATTCTGCCTTTTGTTCAGCAAGGACATTATATGTCCACAATAGACTTGCAGGATGCATACCTTCATATTCCGATTCATCCAGATCATTATCAGTTCCTAAGATTCTCTTTTCTAGACAAGCATTACCAATTTGTTGTTCTTCCGTTTGGCCTAGCAACAGCTCCAAGAATCTTTTCAAAGGTTCTCGGTGCCCTGCTCTCTGTAACCAGAGAGCAGGGTATTGCGGTGTTTCCTTATTTGGTCGATATCTTGGTACTAGCTCAGTCTTTACGTTCTGCAGAATCTCACACAAATCAACTAGTGTTGTTTCTTCGGAAACATGGTTGGAGGATCAATTTACCAAAAAGTTTCTTGATTCCTCAGACAAGGGTCACCTTTTTAGGTTTTCAGATAGATTCAGTGTCCATGACTCTGTCTCTAACAGACAAGAGACGTTTAAAATTGGTTGCAGCCTGTCGGCACCTTCAGTCTCAGTCATTCCCTTCAGTGGCTATGTGCATGGAAGTTTTAGGTCTCATGACTGCAGCTTCGGATGCGATCCCCTTTGCTCGTTTGTATGCTGAATAAATGGTGCAGGGATTATACAAAGATATCACAATTAATATCCTTAAATCCCAATGTTCGACACTCTCTGACGTGGTAGGTAAATCACCAGCGTTTAGTTAAAGGGGCTTCTTTTGTTCGGCCAACCTGGACTGTGATCACAACAGATGTGAGTCTTTCAGGTTGGGGAGCTGTTTAGGGATCTCTGACAGCACAAGGGGTTTGGAAATCTCAAGAGGCGAGGTTACCAATCAATATTTTAGAACTCCGTGCAATTCTCAGAGCTCTTCAGTTTTGGCCTCTGTTAAAGAGAGAACCGTTCATTTGTTTTCAGACAGACAATATCACAACAGTGGCATATGTCAATCATCAGGGTGGGACTCACAGTACCTAAGCTATAAAAAAAGTATCTCGGATACTTGTTTGGGCAGAATCCAGCTCCTGTCTAATTTCTGCGGTACATATCCCAGGTTTAGACAATTGGGAGGCGGGTTATCTCAGCCGTCAGACTTTACATCCGGGGGAGTGGTCTCTCCATCCAGATGTGTTTTCTCAGATTGTTCAGATGTGGGGTCTTCCAGAGATAGATCTGATGGCCTCTCATCTAAACAAGAAACTTCCCAGATACCTGTCCAGGTCCAGGGATTTTCAGGCGGAAGCAGTGGATGCATTGACACTTCCTTGGTGTTATCAACCTGCTTATATTTTCCCGCCTCTAGTTCTTCTTCCAAGAGTGATCTCCAAAATCATCATGGAACAATTGTTTGTGTTGCTGGTGGCTCCAGCATGGCCTCACAGGTTTTGGTATGCGGATCTTGTTCGGATGTCCAGTTGCCAACCTTGGCCACTTCCGTTAAGGCCGGACCTACTGTCTCAAGGTCCATTTTTCCATCAGGATCTCAAATCATTAAATTTGAAGGTGTGGAAATTGAACGCCTAGTGCTAAGTCATAGAGGTTTCTCTGACTCAGTGATTAATATTATGTTACAAGCTCGTAAATCTGTCTCTAGAAAGATTTATTATCGAGTTTGGAAGACTTACATTTCATGGTGTTCTTCTCATAAATTTTCTTGGCATTCTTTTAGAATTCCTAGAACTTTACAGTTTCTTCAGGATGGTTTGGATAAGGGTTTGTCTGCAAGTTCCTTGAAGGGACAAATCTCTGCTCTTTCTGTTTTATTTCACAGAAAGATTGCCAAACTTCCTGATATTCACTGTTTTGTACAGGCTTTGGTTTGTATCAAGCCTGTCATTAAATCAATCTCTCCTCCTTGGAGTCTTAATTTGGTGTTGAGGGCTCTACAGGCTCCTCCATTTGAGCCTATGCATTCTTTGGACATTAAACTACTTTCTTGTAAAGTGTTGTTCCTTTTGGACATTTCTTCTGCTAGAAGAGTTTCTTAATTATCTGCTCTTTCTTGTGAATCTCCTTTTCTGAATTTTCATCAGGATAAGGTGGTTTTGCAGACTTCATTTAAATTTTTACCTAAGGTTGTGAATTCTAACAACATTAGTAGATAAATTGTTGTCCCTTCCTTGTGTCCTAATCCTAAGAATTATTTGGAGAGATCCTTACATTCTTTGGATGTGGTGAGAGCTTTGAAATATTATGTTGAAGCTACTAAAGATTTCAGGAAGACGTCTAGTCTATTTGTTATATTTTCTGGTTCTAGGAAAGGTCAGAAGGCTTCTGCTATTTCCTTGGCTTCTTGGTTAAAGCTTTTGATTCATCAAGCTTATTTGGAGTCGGGTCAGGCCCCCGCCTCAGAGAATTACAGCTCATTCTACTAGATAAGTCTCCACTTCGTGGGCTTTTAAGAATGAAGCTTCAGTTGATCAGATTTGCAAAGTGGCGACTTGGTCCTCTTTGCATACATTTACTAAATTTTACCGTTTTGATGTATTTGCTTCTTGAGAAGCAGTTTTTGGTAGAAAAGTTCTTCAGGCAGCTGTTTCAGTGTGATTCTTCTGCTTATGTTTTAAGTTTTTCTTGTCATTAAAGAATAAACTTATAATTTGGGTTGTGGATTATTTTTTCATCGGAAAATGGCTGTTCTTTATTTTTATCCCTCCCTCTCTAGTGACTCTTGCGTGGAGTTCCACATCTTGGGTATTGATATCCCATACGTCACTAGCTCATGGACTCTTGCCAATTACATGAAAGAAAACATAATTTATGTAAGAATTTACCTGATAAATTCATTTTTTTCTATATTGGCAAGAGTCCATGAGGCCCACCCTTTTTATGGTGGTAATGATTATGGTGGTAATTATTTTTTTGTATAAAGAACAATTATTTCCAAATTCCTTTGTTGATGCTTTTTACTCCTTTCTTTATTACCCCACTACTTGGCTATTCGTTAAACTGAATTGTGGGTGTGGTGAGCGGTGTATTTATAGGCATTTTGAGGTTTGGGAAACTTTGCCCCTCCTCCTGGTAGGATTGTATATCCCATACGTCACTAGCTCATGGACTCTTGCCAATATGAAAGAAATGAATTTATCAGGTAAATTCTTAGATAAATTATGTTTTTCCATCCTGTATACTAGTAAGCGTAAGGGGCAGAAGGTCTCAGCTGTAACCATTTCCTTTTGATTGAGAATTATAATTCATATGGCATATCTGGAAGTCAGGAGGCCTCTTCAAGAATCACAGCACATTCCACTCATGCGCTATCTACCACTTGGGCCTTCAAGAATGTGGCCTCAGTTGATCAGATTTGCAAGATTGCAACTTGGTCTTCATTACACACATTCACAAAGTTCTATACGTTTGATGTTTTTGCTTCTGCAGAAGCTTCTTTGGTTCTACAAGCAGTGGTGCCTAGTATTTAGGACAGCCTTTCCTACCTTTCCCTCCTGATTATTCATGAACTCCACAGCTTGTGTATTGGTTTCCCATAAGTTATGAATGTTCTTGTGGACTCTCTCTGCCAATAGACGGAAAACAACATTTATGCTTACCTGATAAATTAATTTCCTTCTTGGCAGTGAGAGTCCACCACCCTGCTCGGGTACTAAATGTGTAGTGGTGGCAGTCGTTTTCTTGCACCTCTGTACCCCTTTTATCACTCTACACTTTTCCTTATCCTCAGCTGAACTACTGGTAGGGGAAGTGGGAGGGATATTTATAGTCTTGTTTGGGATGTCTTTGCCTCAGGTAAGTATACATTTTAATTTTGTTTCTAAATTATGTTCACAGTTAGACATTTAAGGTTTTCAGTATAAGAATGGGAAGAGGAAGTTACATTTTCATACAGAGTTGATATATTTTTTGTTTGGCAAATTTTATTTTATTTTTTGTGGGACGTTATATAGCGCACACTGTATGATATAAAGGAATGTAGTAGAATATATTTGCTTTTTAAATAATATTATGAATTAAAAATATTCAACTAATGGACAAGCTGTGTCTATTAGTGTTTCCTATTAGGATCAGGTTATAACTTTCCTGACTATAATGTCTTATCGGAGGAGGGAGATAAGTATAGCTCATATATAATTAAAATATATGTCATTTACAAATACAGGCCTTTTACCTATGCCAGAATTTGTTTATCGTTTCTGTTTCCAAGTATGAGAATTTTGCATGACTTGAAAACCAGTGGTATATAGAAAAGGTTTGAACCTTTTTCTTTTGCAAGATGTACCAAGTCCACGGATTCATCCTAACTTGTGGGATATTGTCCTTCCTGACAGGAAGTAGCAAAGAGAGCACCACAGTAGAGCTGTCTATATAGCTCCCCCCTTAACTCCACCCCCCAGTCATTCTCTTTGCTGGCTCTAAGCAGGAAGGGTAAAGAGAAGAGGTGTTAAACTGTTAGTTTTATTTTATCTTCAATCAAGTGTTTGTTATTTTTAAATGGTACCGGTGTTGTACTATTTGCTCTCAGGCAGGACATAGATGAAGATTTCTGCCTGGAGGATGATGATCTTAGCATTTGTAACTAAGGTCCACTGCTGTTCCCACAGAAGCTGAGGAGTACAGGAAAAATTCAGTGTGAGGAACGGTTTCTTGCTATACAGCAATGAGGTATGTTCAGTCATATTTTCTGCAGAGACTGTGTTAACTCAGAAAGGCTGACAGTGTCCCCATTAGGGGAAGGGTAAGCAGTAATCCTAGTGTTATCAGAGGTTTTTACTAGCTTGCATAAAGGGTTAATTTTTTGTAGGCACTCAGTTTGTTATGTGAATTTGGGACAAACGTTTTTGTGTCTGGGAGTAACATTTTCTGTTTTATGGGACATTTGCTTGAGGGTTCTTTGGGGTTGTTTATAACCCACATGGCTTTCAGGCAGGGTTTGTTAGTTTTGTGTAGTCCCCAGCAACATCGAGTGAGGTGGGCAGGGCCTACATTTACAAGCAGCAAGCAACTTCTCCTGAGGTCCTGATAGTCTTCTGAGGGACTAATTGAAGCTTTAAACCCCATATTATCGCTTCCTAAGGGCAGGTAGGGCCACAGCAGAGCTGTGGCAAGGTGCTTTAGGGGTTTTTAACTGGTTTTAGACAATTATCAATCCGTTTTCTTCATTTGGGGGTCGATTGCTTTTTTACTTGTGGTGCAATCCTTCTAAAGCTTAGTGGGTACACTGTTAAAATTTCGGAATTTTTGAAGCAATTTTAACTTGTTTTGCAGTTTGTGTATGCCTTTTTTTCTCTTAAAGGTACAGTACTGTTTTTGCAAATTGTGTTTTTTTCATTAAATAAAGTGTTTTCCAAGCTTGCTTGCTTCATTACTAGCCTGTTAAACATGTCTGACACTGAGGGAAAAAAAAAAAAAAACCCACCAAAAAGCACAAAATAGGGAGAGAGACCAAATAGCAGAAATAGTCCTCAGCTCTTTAGGGTCAAAATCTAATCTTTTAGACAGTCCACCGGTTGAAGGGGAATGACTCTAGAACTACTCACTCTGTTATACTTATGTACCAGCAAAAAAATCAAATGGTGTCTCACCACCAGCTGTCGAGTCCGTTATAACTTACGGTTATATAACAGAGTCTAGATCCGTGTTCATCCGTTGAATTCTGGTGTACCATCCCGCCGGACCAGGCAGCGGTCATGAAACAGTGAAAGCGTGGAAAGTTGAAAGTAGGCGGTGTAGAATGCTGAGTTCCCAATCGACCAGGCGAAGGGGCGTGTTGCATACACACTGACGTCCTATGCGTCCCTCAGCTAGAACCAGACCTTGTTGTCAGGGGCGTGTCGCCCACACATAGCCACACATTCCACCAATGAATGTTGTCGGATGTTCCGTCGGCTCATCAACGATAGCAGTAAGAATAAGGTAACCCCGTAACCAACCGGGAGCTCAAGGAAAATAGAGGACTTGTAGGCAGGGCGCCGTTTCGCTTAAGCAGGCAATAACCACTTCATCATCATAAAGAACTGTGAGAGCGAACGGCAGGATAAATATAAAATCAAATCTTTTATTTCAGAAAAGTTAAAATCCGATGGTACAAACAGCAGAAGAGATGCACACACGCACCTGGGGTAGGCAAGCTTACGCGTTTCGGCTGTTAAGCCGTAATCATGACAGCCGAAACGCGTAAGCTTGCCTACCCCAGGTGCTTGTGTGCATCTCTTCTGCTGTTTGTACCATCGGATTTTAACTTTTCTGAAATAAAAGATTTGATTTTATATTTATCCTGCCGTTCGCTCTTACAGTTCTTTATGATGATGAAGTGACACTGAGGAAACTCATTGTTCAATTTGTTTAGAAGCCATTGTGGAACCCCCTCTAAGAATGTGTCCCAATTGTACTGATATGTCTATAAATTGCAAACAGCATATTTTGACTTATAAGAATTTAGCATTAAATGATTCTCAGACAGAAGGAAATCAGGTGTCGCCATCTAGTTCTCCCCAAGTGTCACAACCAGTTACGCCCGCACAAGCGACGCCAAGTACTTCTAGTGCGTCTAATTCTTTCACCTTTCAAGATATGGCTTCAGTTATGAATACTACCCTCACAGAGGTTTTATCTAAACTGCCAGGGTTGCAAGGGAAGCGCAGTAGCTCTGGGTTAAGAACAAATGCTGAGCCTTCTGACGCTTTAGTAGCCGTATCCAATATTCCCTCACAATGTTCTGAGGTAGGGATGAGGGATTTGCTGTCTGAGGGAGAGATTTCTGATTCAGGAAAGATGTTCCCTCAGACAGATTCAGATATGACGGCATTTAAATTTAAGCTAGAGCACCTCCGTTTATTGCTCAGGGAGATTTTAGCTACTCTGGATGATTGTGACTCTATTGTCGTTCCAGAGAAATTGTGTAAAATGGACAAATATTTAGAGGTTCCTGTTTACACTGATGTTTTTCCGGTCCCTAAGAGGATTTTGGACATTGTTACTAAGGAGTGGGATAGACCAGGTATTCCATTCGCTCCCCCTCCTGTTTTTAAGAAAATGTTCCCCATTTCTGACACCATAAAGGACTCATGGCAGACGGTCCCTAAGGTGGAGGGAGCTATTTCTACTCTGGCTAAGCGTACATCTATACCTATTGAAGACAGTTGTGCTTTCATTGATCCTATGGATAAAAAGTTAGAGGGTCTCCTAAAGAAAATTTTTGTTCATGAGGGTTTTCTTCTTCAACCTTAAATTGGCTAATTCTTTTATTACAGCCGCCGCTTTTCATCTTGCTAAGTTAGTGGCAAAGAATTCAAGTTTTGCCATTTCTTTCATGTAATTAGCAAGAGTCCATGAGCTAGTGACGTATGGGATATACATTCCTACCAGGAGGGGCAAAGTTTCCCAAACCTCAAAATGCCTATAAATACACCCCTCACCACACCCACAATTCAGTTTTACAAACTTTGCCTCCCATGGAGGTGGTGAAGTAAGTTTGTGCTAGATTCTACGTTGATATGTGCTTCGCAGCAGGCTGGAGCCCGGTTTTCCTCTCAGAGTGCAGTGAATGTCAGAGGGATGTGAAGAGAGTATTGCCTATTTGAATTCAATGGTCTCCTTCTACGGGATCTATTTCATAGGTTCTCTGTTATCGGTCGTAGAGATTCATCTCTTACCTCCCTTTTTCAGATCGACGATATACTCTTATATACCATTACCTCTACTGATTCTCGTTTCAGTACTGGTTTGGCTATCTACTATATGTAGCTGAGTGTCTTGGGGTAAGTAAATCTTATTTCTATTTATGACACTCAAAGCTATGGTTGGGCACTTTATATGTAAAGTTCTAAATATATGTGTTTAAACTTATATTTGCCTTGATTCAGGATAATCAGTATTCCTTATTTCAGACAGTCAGTTTCATTATTTGGGATAATGCATATGAGATATTTTTTTCTTACCTTAAGAAATTTTTTCAATTTACTTTTTTTCCCTGTGGGCTGTTAGGCTCGCGGGGGCTGAAAATGCTTCAATTTATTGCGTAATTTTTGGCGCAAAAATTTTGTCGTTTCCGGCGCCTTCTTTGATGCCGGAAGTTTGCGTATGGTTGCGTCATATTTGACGTTCAGATGTTTTTTTGCGCCAAAATTGTGGGCGTCGTTTTTCGGCGTCACAGGATGTGGCGTCATTCTTGGCGCCAAAAAATATGGGCGTTGTACTTGGCGCCAATAATGTGGGCGTCATTTTTGGCGCCAAAAAATGTGGGCGTCATTCTTGTCTCCACCTTTTTTTCACATTATTTCAGTCTCACTTTTCATTGCTTCTGGTTGCTAGAGGCTTGTTTATTTGGCATTTTTTCCCATTCCTGAAACTGTCATTTAAGGAATTTGAGAATTTTGCTTTATATGTTGTTTTTTCTATTACATATTGCAAGATGTCTCAACATGATCCTGGATCAGAATCTACTTCTGGAAAGACGCTGCCTGATGCTGGTTCTACCAAAGTTAAGTGCATCTGTTGTAAACTTTTGGTAACTGTTCCTCCAGCTGTTGTTTGTGATAACTGTCATGATAAACTTTCTAATGCAGATTGTATTTCCATTAGTAATAATTCATTACCTGTTGTTGTTCCTTCAACATCTAATGTTCAGGATGTCCCTGTTAATGTAAAAGAATTTGTTTCTAAATCTATTAGGAAGGCTCTGTCTGTTATTCCTCCTTCCAGTAAGCGTAAAAGGTCTTTTAAAACTTCTCATATTTCAGATGAATTTTTAGGTGACCGTCATTATTCTGACTTATCTGTTTCTGATGAGGATCTATCTGGCTCAGAAGATTCTGCTTCAGATATTGACACTGATAAATCTTCATATTTATTTAAGATGGAGTTTATTCGTTCTTTACTTAAAGAAGTGTTAATTGCATTAGATATGGAGGAGTCTAGTCATCTTGATACTAAATCTACTAAGCGTTTAAATTCGGTTTTCAAACCTCATGTAGTTATTCCTGAAGTTTTTCCAGTTCCTGATGCTATTTCAGAAGTAATTTCTAGGGAATGGAATAGTCTGGGTACTTCATTTACTCCTTCTCAAAGGTTTAAGAAATTGTACCCTGTGCCATCTGATAGATTAGAATTTTGGGATAAAATCCCTAAAGTTGATGGGGCTATTTCTACTCTTGCTAAATGTACTACTATTCCTACGGCGGATAGTACTTCCTTTAAAGATCCTTTAGACAGGAAGCTTGAATCCTTTCTAAGGAGAGCTTATTTATGTTCAGATAATCTTCTTAGACCTGCTATTTATTTGGCTGATGTTGCTGCAGCTTCAACTTTCTGGTTAGAGGCTTTAGCGCAACAAGTGTCAGACCATAATGCTTATAGCATTGTTAAACTTCTTCAACATGCTAATAACTTTATTTGTGATGCCATTTTTGATATCATTAGAATTGATGTCAGGTATATGTCTTTAGCTATCTTAGCTAGAAGAGCTTTATGGCTTAAATCTTGGAATGCAGATATGACTTATAAGTCAACTTTGCTTTCTCTTTCTTTCCAAGGTAATACATTATTTGGTTCACAGTTGGATTCTATTATTTCAACTGTTACTGGGGGGAAAGGAACCTTTTTGCCTCAGGACAAAAAAATCTAAAGGTAAATACAGGGCTGCTAATCGTTTTCGTTCCTTTATTCAGAATAAAGAACAGAAGCCTGACCCTTCCCCTAAAGGAACGGTTTCCGTTTGGAAACCATCTCCAGTCTGGAATAAATCCAAGCCTTTCAGAAAGTCAAAACCAGCACTTAAATCCGCATGAAGGTGCAGCCCTCATTCCAGCACAGCTGGTAGGGGGCAGGTTACGATTTTTCAAAGATGTTTGGATCAATTCGATTCACAGTCTTTGGATTCAGAACATTGTTTCTCAAGGATACAGAATAGGTTTCAAGATAAGAACTCCTGTGAGAAGATTCTTTCTCTCTCGCATTCCAGTAAACCCAGTGAAGGTTCAGGCATTTCTGAAATGTGTTTCAGATCTAGAGTTGGCTGGGGTAATTGTACCAGTTCCAGTTCTGGAACGGGGTCTGGGGTTTTACTTAAATCTATTCATTGTACCAAAGAAGGAGAATTCCTTCAGACCAGTTCTGGATCTAAAAATATTGAATCGTTATGTAAGAATACCAACATTCAAAATGGTGACTATAAGGACTATTCTGCCTTTTGTTCAGCAAGGGCATTATATGTCCACAATAGATTTACAGGATGCATATATTCATATTCCAATTCATCCAGATCACTATCAGTTCCTGAGATTCTCTTTTCTAGACAAGCATTACCAGTTTGTTGCCCTTCCGTTTGGCCTAGCAACAGCTCCAAGGATCTTTTCAAAGGTTCTTGGTGCCCTTCTCTCTGTAATCAGAGAACAGGGTATTGCGGTATTTCCTTATTTGGACGATATCTTGGTACTTGCTCAGTCTTTACATTCAGCACAATCTCATACGAATCAACTTGTGTTGTTTCTTCAAAGACATGGTTGGAGGATCAATTTACCAAAGAGTTCTTTGATTCCTCAGACAAAGGTAACCTTTTTGGGCTTTCAAATAGATTCAGTGTCCATGACTTTGTCTCTAACAGAAAAGAGACGCCTGAAGTTGGTTTCAGCTTGTCGAAACCTTCAGTCTCAATCATTCCCTTTGGTAGCTTTTTGCATGGAAATTCTAGGTCTCATGACTGCTGCATCGGACGCGATCCCCTTTGCTCGTTTTCACATGAGACCTCTTCAGCTTTGTATGCTGAACCAGTGGTGCAGGGATTATTCAAGGATATCACAAATAATATCCTTAAATCCCAATGTTCGGTCTTCTCTGACTTGGTGGTTGGATCACCATCGTTTAATTCAAGGGGCCTCTTTTGTTCGCCCAACCTGGACTGTGAACTCAACAGATGCGAGTTCCAAAATGTTGATTGGTAATCTCGCCTCCTGAGATTCCCAAGGGGTTTGGGAATCTCAGGAGGCGAGATTACCAATCAACATTTTGGAACTCCGTGCGATTTTCAGAGCTCTTCAGTTCTGGCCTCTTCTGAAGAAAGAATCGTTTATTTGTTTTCAGACGGACAATGTCACAACCGTGTCGTATGTCAATCATCAAGGTGGGACTCACAGTCCTCAAGCTATGAAAGAAGTATCTTGGATACTTGTATGGGCGGAATCCAGCTCCTGTCTAATTTCTGCGGTTTACATCCCAGGTGTAGACAATTGGGAAGCGGATTATCTCAGTCGGCAGACGTTACATCCCAGAGGTATTTCTTCAGATTGTTCAAATCTGGGGACTTCCAGAAATAGATCTGATGGCCTCTCATCTAAACAAGAAACTTTTCAGGTATCTGTCCAGATCCAGGGATCCTCAGGCAGAAGCAGTGGACGCGTTGTCGCTTCCTTGGAATTATCATCCTGCCTATATCTTTCCTCCTCTAGTTCTTCTTCCAAGAGTGATTTCCAAGATTCTAATGGAACGTTCGTTTGTACTGCTGGTTGCTCCAGCATGGCCTCACAGGTTTTGGTATGCGGATCTCATTCGGATGGCCAGTTGCCAACCTTGGACACTTCCGTTAAGACCAGACCTTCTATCTCAAGGCCCATTTTTCCATCAGGATCTCAAATCATTAAATTTGAAGGTATGGAAATTGAACGCTTGATTCTTAGTCATAGAGGTTTCTCTGACTCAGTGATTAATACTATGTTACAGGCTCGTAAATCTGTGTCTAGGAAGATTTATTATCGAGTCTGGAAGACTTACATTTCTTGGTGTTCTTCTCATAAGTTCTCCTGGCATTCTTTTAGAATTCCTAGAATTTTACAGTTTCTTCAGGATGGTTTGGATAAAGGTTTATCTGCAAGTTCTTTGAAAGGACAAATCTCTGCTCTTTCTGTTCTTTTTCACAGAAAGATTGCTAATCTTCCTGATATTCATTGTTTTGTACAGGCTTTGGTTCATATCAAGCCTGTCATTAAGTCAATCTCTCCTCCTTGGAGTCTTAATTTGGTTCTGAGGGCTTTACAGGCTCCTCCGTTTGAACCTATGCATTCTCTGGATATTAAATTATTTTCTTGGAAAGTTTTGTTCCTTTTGGCCATCTCTTCTGCTAGAAGAGTTTCTGAGTTATCTGCTCTTTCTTGTGAATCTCCTTTTCTGATTTTTCATCAGGATAAGGCGGTGTTGCGGACTTCATTTCAATTTTTACCTAAGGTTGTAAATTTTAACAACATTAGTAGAGAAATTGTTGTCCCTTCATTGTGTCCTAATCCTAAGAATTCAAAGGAGAGATCTTTACATTCTTTGGATGTAGTAAGAGCTTTAAAATATTATGTTGAAGCTACTAAAGATTTTAGAAAGACTTCTAGTCTATTTGTTATCTTTTCTGGTTCCAGGAAAGGTCAGAAAGCTTCTGCCATTTCTTTGGCGTCTTGGTTAAAGTCTTTGATTCATCATGCTTATGTGGAGTCGGGTAAGTCCCCGCCTCAAAGTATTACGGCTCATTCTACTAGGTCAGTTTCTACTTCCTGGGCTTTTAGGAATGAAGCTTCTGTTGATCAGATTTGCAAAGCAGCAACTTGGTCTTCTTTGCATACTTTTACTAAATTCTACCATTTTGATGTTTTCTCTTCTTCTGAAGCAGTTTTTGGTAGAAAAGTACTTCAGGCAGCTGTTTCAGTTTGATTCTTCTGCTTATGATTACAGTTTTTTTCATTATTAAGATTAAAACTTTTAATTTGGGTTGTGGATTATTTTTTCAGTGGAATTGGCTGTCTTTATTTTATCCCTCCCTCTCTAGTGACTCTTGCGTGGAAGTTCCACATCTTGGGTATCTGCTATCCCATACGTCACTAGCTCATGGACTCTTACTAATTACATGAAAGAAAACATAATTTATGTAAGAACTTACCTGATAAATTCATTTCTTTCATATTAGCAAGAGTCCATGAGACCCACCCTTTTTGTGGTGGTTATGATTTTTTTGTATAAAGCACAATTATTCCAATTCCTTATTTTTGATGCTTTCGCTCCTTTCTTATCAGATTAAAATGGAATAAAATTTACATAAACATACAATTGCATGGATCCATGTTGACAAATAAACACAATAAACAATAAAATCAGTAAAATAGAGTAATATGCGCTATAAAACCAAGGTGGTTGAACCAAGGTCTATGGTATATAATAGGATGAAGCCTAGGTGTGTAATCAAGCAGGGTATGGGGGGTGCAGAGTAATGTGTGTGTTCTTAATGTGTTTAGCAGTATCAAATAATATTACAAAACCTTAAACTTAATACAGTTGGTCAGTGTAGCATAATTACACAGCAATAACATAACAATAAAGTGCTAGATGTGACAAAATAACACAGCATTAAATTAACACGTCGACATATATGGTGAGTTACATTTCAATTACTCAGAGTGTATCATAGACGTTACTACTCTATGTTGTATTATTTTCTTTTACAGATTGGCTATTTGTGTCCTAACTGGAGCATTATGAATCTATCTCTACGTATTGCACACATTTTTTAATCCACATTTTTATCCACCTTAGTTTTTCGTTTTTTGGCTTGATATCATTATAATTTGAAGTTGTTTGGACTATTTTTTACGCAACCTATTTTTTACACACTTTTTGTTCACTTGGAGTAACACCACACTACTGGAACATTTGGATTATTTGGACGACTATTTGGACACTTTTTGTACAATTGGACATTTTTTTCATTTGGAACATTGGTCTTTACACTTATTTTTTTATTTATTTTTTTTAGATTTTTTGGGAATTTTTAGGTAGCATTTTTAATTTAATGCTGTGTTATTTTGTCACATCTAGCACTTTATTGTTATGTTATTGCTGTGTAATTATGCTACACTGACCAACTGTATTAAGTTTAAGGTTTTGTAATATTATTTGATACTGCTAAACACATTAAGAACACACACATTACTCTGCACCCCCCATACCCTGCTTGATTACACACCTAGGCTTCATCCTATTATATACCATAGACCTCGGTTCAACCACCTTGGTTTTATACCGCATATTACTCTATTTTACTGATTTTATTGTTTATTGTGTTTATTTGTCAACATGGATCCATGCAATTGTATGTTTATGTAAATTTTATTCCATTTTAATCTGAGTTTTATTCTACCAATAAATCTTTATTGTACTAAAGATACTTACACATCTGACCTGGCCTTTCACTTAGGCGCCCCTTACACCTCTTTTTTGCATATTCCTATTTATGGGTAACTAGGGACCCATCTGTTTAGGGAGCTAAAGTCACTATAGTTAGCGCTGCCGGATTAACATTGTTGTGGCTCCTTTCTTATCACCCCACTTCTTGGCTATTCGTTAAACTGAATTGTGGGTGTGGTGAGGGGGTGTATTTATAGGCATTTTGAGGTTTGGGAAACTTTGCCCCTCCTGGTAGGAATGTATATCCCATACGTCACTAGCTCATGGACTCTTGCTAATATGAAAGAAATGAATTTATCAGGTAAGTTCTTACATAAATTATGTTTTTAGCGCGAAGAGCGTTATGGCTTAAGTCCTGGTCAGCTGATGTGTCATCTAAATCTAAGCTTTTGACCATCCCTTTCAAAGGTAAGACCCTATTCGGGCCTGCACTGAAAGAGATCATTTCAGACATCACTGGAGGGAAGGGTCATGCCCTCCCTCAAGATAAGTCAAATAAGACAAGGACCAAACAAAATAATTTTCGTTCCTTTCGAAACTTCAAGGGTGGTCCCGCTTCCTCTTCCCCTGCTGCAAAGCAAGAGGGGAACTTTGCTCAATCCAAGCCAACCTGGAGACCTAACCAGGCTTGGAACAAGGGTAAACAGGCCAAAAAGCCTGCTGCTGCCACTAAGACAGCATCAAGGGGTAGACTTTCTCTCTTTGCTCAGGCCTGGGCAAGAGACGTTCAGGACTCCTGGGCCGTAGAGGAAGTGATCTGCCCAGTTCCGAAAACAGAACAGGGGCAAGGTTTCTACTCCAATCAGTTTGTGGTTCCCAAAAAAGAGGGAACCTTCAGACCAATTCTAGATCTCAAGATCCTAAACCAATTCCTAAGAGTTCCATCCTTCAAGATGGAGACCATTCGGACTATTTTACCAATGATCCAGGAGGGTCAATATATGACTACCGTGGATCTAAAGGATGCGTATCTACACATTCCTATCCACAAAGATCATCACCAGTTCCTCAGGTTTGCCTTTCTGGACAGGCATTACCATTTTGTGGCTCTTCCCTTCGGGTTGGCCACGGCGCCAAGAATCTTCACAAAGGTGCTAGGGTCCCTTCTGGCGGTCCTAAGGCCGAGGGGCATAGCAGTGGTGCCTTATCTAGACGACATCTTAATTCAAGCATCGACTTTCCAACTTGCCAAGTCTCACACCTGACTTAATGTTGGCCTTTCTAAGATCTCATGGGTGGAAGGTGAACGTGAAAAAGAGTTCTCTTATTCCTCTCACAAGAGTTCCATTCCTGGGAACTCTGATAGATTCGGTGGACATGAAAATATTTCTGACGGAGGTCAGGAAATCAAAGATTTTAATTACCTGCCGAGCTCTTCATTCCATTCCTCGGCCGTCAGTGGCTCAGTGTATGGAGGTAATCGGACTTATGGTAGCGGCAATGGACATAGTTCCGTTTGCTCGCTTGCATCTCAGACCACTGCAACTATGCATGCTCAAACATTGGAATGGGGATTATGCAGATTTATCTCCTCAGATAAATCTGGATCAAGAGACCAGAGACTCTCTTCTTTGGTGGTTGTCACAGGATCACCTGTCCAGGGGAATGTGTTTCCGCAGGCCAGCATGGGTTATTGTGACGACGGACACCAGCCTACTGGGCTGGGGTGCAGTCTGGAATTCCCTGAAAGCACAGGGTTTGTGGACTCAGGAGGAGGCCCTCCTACTGATAAATATTCTGGAATTAAGAGCGATATTCAATGCTCTTCAGGCGTGGCCTCAGCTGGCTTCGGCCGGATTCATCAGGTTTCAGTCGGACAACATCACGACTGTAGCTTATATCAATCATCAGGGGGAAACAAGGAGTTCCTTGGTGATGATAGAAGTTTCCAGGATAATCCGATGGGCAGAGACTCACTCTTGCCATCTATCAGCGATCTATATCCCAGGGGTGGAGAACTGGGAGGCAGATTTTCTAATTCCGGAGGTGTTTGCTCAACTGGTTCAGCTATGGGGCACACCAGAATTGGATCTGATGGCGTCTCGTCAGAACGCCAAACTTCCCCGTTACGGATCCAGGTCAAGGGATCCTCAGGCAGTACTGATAGATGCTCTAGCAGTACCCTGGTCATTCAACCTGGCTTATGTGTTTCCACCATTCCCTCTCCTTCCGCGTCTGATTGCCAGAATCAAACAGGAGAGAGCTTCGGTGATTTTGATAGCGCCTGCGTGGCCACGCAGGACTTGGTATGCAGACCTGGTGGACATGTCATCTCTGCCACCATGGACTCTGCCACTGAGACGGGACCTTTTGATTCAAGGTCCATTCAAGCATCCAAATCTAATTTCTCTGCAACTGACTGCTTGGACATTGAACGCTTGATTTTATCAAAGCGAGGTTTCTCTGAGTCGGTCATAGATACCTTGATTCAGGCTCGAAAGCCTGTCACCAGGAAAATCTATCATAAGATATGGCGTAAATATCTTTTTTGGTGTGAATCCAAAGGCTACCCATGGAGTAAGATCGGGATTCCTAGGATTTTGTCTTTTCTCCAAGAAGGATTGGAGAAAGGATTGTCCGCTAGTTCCTTAAAGGGACAGATATCTGCTTTGTCTATTCTGTTGCACAAGCGTCTGGCAGATGTCCCAGATGTTCGGGTTTTTTATCAGGCTTTAGTTAGAATTGAGCCTGTGTTTAAAACTGTTGCTCCGCCATGGAGTCTCAATTTAGTTCTTAAAGTTCTTCAGGGGGTTCTGTTTGAACCCATGCATTCCATAGATATTAAGCTTCTATCTTGGAAAGTTCTGTTTCTAGTTGCTATCTCTTCAGCTCAAAGAGTTTCTGAACTATCTGCATTACAATGTGACTCGCCTTATCTTGTTTTTTATGCTGATAAGGTGGTTTTGCGTACCAAACCTGGGTTCCTCCCTAAGGTTGTTTCGAACAGGAATATCAATCAGGAAATTGTTGTTCCTTCTCTGTGTCCTAATCCTTCTTCTAAGAAGGACCGTCTGCTGCACAACTTGGACATGGTTCGTGCCTTGAAGTTTTATTTGCAGGGAACCAAAGATTTTCGCCAATCATCTTCTTTGTTTGTTGTCTATGCTGGAAAGTGTAGAGGTCAAAAGGCTACGGCTACCTCTCTTTCTTTTTGGCTGAAAAGCATCATCCGTTTGGCTTATGAGACTGCTGGACAGCAGCCTCCTGAAAGAATTAAAGCTCACTCCACTAGAGCGGTGGCTTCCACATGGGATTTTAAAAATGATGCTTCTGTTGAACAGATTTGTAAAGCTGCGACTTGGTCTTCGCTTCATACCTTTTCCAAATTTTACAAATTTGATACTTTTGCTTCTTCGGAGGCTATTTTTGGGAGAAAGGTTTTGCAAGCAGTGGTGCCTTCCGTTTAGGTTCCCTTCATCCGTGTCCTAAAGCTTTGGTATTGGTATCCCACAAGTTAGGATGAATCCGTGGACTCGGTACATCTTGCAAAAGAAAACAGAATTTATGCTTACCTGATAAATTTCTTTCTTTTGCGATGTACCGAGTCCACGGCCCGCTCTGTCTATTCAAGACAGATAGTATTTTTTATGTAAACTTCAGTCACCTCTGCACCTTATAGTTTCTCCTTTTCTTCCTTGGCCTTCGGTCGAATGACTGGGGGGTGGAGTTAAGGGGGAAGCTATATAGACAGCTCTACTGTGGTGCTCTCTTTGCTACTTCCTGTCAGGAAGGACAATATCCCACAAGTTAGGATGAATCCGTGGACTCGGTACATCGCAAAAGAAAGAAATTTATCAGGTAAGCATAAATTCTGTTTTTTTGTGCGCTGTCTTAAACACAGTGGCAAGCCCTGTCTCTTCCGGCCTCAATTGGCTGCTCCAGTTAGAGTTATGGTAAATCCGAGCATTTAAAAAAAGCATTTACCATCACTAAAAATAAACAGGATTTCTTTCATGTAATTAGCAAGAGTCCATGAGCTAGTGACGTATGGGATATACATTCCTACCAGGAGGGGCAAAGTTTCCCAAACCTCAAAATGCCTATAAATACACCCCTCACCACACCCACAATTCAGTTTTACAAACTTTGCCTCCTATGGAGGTGGTGAAGTAAGTTTGTGCTAGATTCTACGTTGATATGCGCTCCGCAGCAAGTTGGAGCCCGGTTTTCCTCTCAGCGTGCAGTGAATGTCAGAGGGATGTGAGGAGAGTATTGCCTATTTGAATGCAGTGATCTCCTTCTACGGGGTCTATTTCATAGGTTCTCTGTTATCGGTCGTAGAGATTCATCTCTTACCTCCCTTTTCAGATCGACGATATACTCTTATTTATATACCATTACCTCTGCTGATTCTCGTTTCAGTACTGGTTTGGCTTTCTACAAACATGTAGATGAGTGTCCTGGGGTAAGTAAGTCTTATTTTCTGTGACACTCTAAGCTATGGTTGGGCACTTTGTTTATAAAGTTCTAAATATATGTATTCAAACATTTATTTGCCTTGACTCAGAATGTTCAACATTCCTTATTTTTCAGACAGTCAGTTTCATATTTGGGATAATGCATTTGAATTAATCATTTTTTCTTACCTTCAAAAATTTGACTCTTTTTTCCCTGTGGGCTGTTAGGCTCGCGGGGGCTGAAAATGCTTCATTTTATGCGTCATTCTTGGCGCTGACTTTTTTGGCGCAAAAAATCTTTTCCGTTTCTGGCGTCATACGTGTCGCCGGAAGTTGCGTCATTTTTTGACGTTATTTTGCGCCAAAAATGTTGGCGTTCCGGATGTGGCGTCATTTTTGGCGCCAAAAGCATTTAGGCGCCAAATAATGTGGGCGTCTTATTTGGCGCTAAAAAATATGGGCGTCGCTTTTGTCTCCACATTATTTAAGTCTCATTTTTCATTGCTTCTGGTTGCTAGAAGCTTGTTCTTTGGCATTTTTTCCCATTCCTGAAACTGTCATTTAAGGAATTTGATCAATTTTGCTTTATATGTTGTTTTTTCTCTTACATATTGCAAGATGTCTCACGTTGCATCTGAGTCAGAAGATACTACAGGAAAATCGCTGTCTAGTGCTGGATCTACCAAAGCTAAGTGTATCTGCTGTAAACTTTTGGTAGCTATTCCTCCGGCTGTTGTTTGTATTAATTGTCATGACAAACTTGTTAATGCAGATAATATTTCCTTTAGTAAAGTACCATTGCCTGTTGCAGTTCCTTCAACATCTAAGGTGCAGAATGTTCCTGATAACATAAGAGATTTTGTTTCTGAATCCATCAAGAAGGCTATGTCTGTTATTTCTCCTTCTAGTAAACGTAAAAAATCTTTTAAAACTTCTCTCCCTACAGATGAATTTTTAAATGAACATCATCATTCTGATTCTGATGATTCTTCTGGTTCAGAGGATTCTGTCTCAGAGATTGATGCTGATAAATCTTCATATTTATTTAAAATGGAATTTATTCGTTCTTTACTTAAAGAAGTACTAATTGCTTTAGAAATAGAGGATTCTGGTCCTCTTGATACTAATTCTAAACGTTTAGATAAGGTATTTAAATCTCCTGTGGTTATTCCAGAAGTTTTTCCTGTTCCTAATGCTATTTCTGCAGTAATTTCCAAAGAATGGGATAAATTGGATAATTCATTTACTCCTTCTAAACGTTTTAAGCAATTATATCCTGTGCCGTCTGACAGATTAGAATTTTGGGACAAAATCCCTAAAGTTGATGGGGCTATTTCTACCCTTGCTAAACGTACTACTATTCCTACGTCAGATGGTACTTCGTTTAAGGATCCTTTAGATAGGAAAATTGAATCCTTTCTAAGAAAAGCTTATCTGTGTTCAGGTAATCTTCTTAGACCTGCTATATCATTGGCTGATGTTGCTGCAGCTTCAACTTTTTGGTTGGAAACTTTAGCGCAACAAGTAACAGATCATGATTCTCATGATATTATTATTCTTCTTCAGCATGCTAATAATTTTATCTGTGATGCCATTTTTGATATTATCAGAGTTGATGTCAGGTTTATGTCTCTAGCTATTTTAGCTAGAAGAGCTTTATGGCTTAAGACTTGGAATGCTGATATGGCTTCTAAATCAACTCTACTTTCCATTTCTTTCCAGGGTAACAAATTATTTGGTTCTCAGTTGGATTCTATTATCTCAACTGTTACTGGTGGGAAAGGAACTTTTTTACCACAGGATAAAAAATCTAAGGGTAAAAACAGGGCTAATAATCGTTTTCGTTCCTTTCGTTTCAACAAAGAACAAAAGCCTAATCCTTCATCCTCAGGAGCAGTTTCAGTTTGGAAACCATCTCCAGTCTGGAATAAATCCAAGCCTGCTAGAAAGGCAAAGCCTGCTTCTAAGTCCACATGAAGGTGCGGCCCTCATTCCAGCTCAGCTGGTAGGGGGCAGGTTACGTTTTTTCAAAGAAATTTGGATCAATTCTGTTCACAATCTTTGGATTCAGAACATTGTTTCAGAAGGGTACAGAATTGGTTTCAAGATGAGACCTCCTGCAAAGAGATTTTTTCTTTCCCGTGTCCCAGTAAATCCAGTGAAAGCTCAAGCATTTCTGAAATGTGTTTCAGATCTAGAGTTGGCTGGAGTAATTATGCCAGTTCCAGTTCCGGAACAGGGGATGGGGTTTTATTCAAATCTCTTCATTGTACCAAAGAAGGAGAATTCCTTCAGACCAGTTCTGGATCTAAAAATATTGAATCGTTATGTAAGGATACCAACGTTCAAGATGGTAACTGTAAGGACCATCTTGCCTTTTGTTCAGCAAGGGCATTATATGTCCACAATAGATTTACAGGATGCATATCTGCATATTCCGATTCATCCAGATCATTATCAGTTCCTGAGATTCTCTTTTCTGGACAAGCATTACCAGTTTTTGGCTCTGCCGTTTGGCCTAGCTACAGCTCCAAGAATTTTTACAAAGGTTCTCGGTGCCCTTCTGTCTGTAATCAGAGAACAGGGTATTGTGGTATTTCCTTATTTGGACGATATCTTGGTACTTGCTCAGTCTTTACATTTAGCAGAATCTCATACGAATCGACTTGTGTTGTTTCTTCAAGATCATGGTTGGAGGATCAATTTACCAAAAAGTTCATTGATTCCTCAGACAAGGGTAACCTTTCTGGGTTTCCAGATAGATTCAGTGTCCATGACTCTGTCTTTAACAGACAAGAGACGTCTAAAATTGATTTCAGCTTGTCGAAACCTTCAGTCACAATCATTCCCTTCGGTAGCCTTATGCATGGAAATTCTAGGTCTTATGACTGCTGCATCGGACGCGATCCCCTTTGCTCGTTTTCACATGCGACCTCTTCAGCTCTGTATGCTGAATCAATGGTGCAAGGATTACACAAAGATATCTCAATTAATATCTTTAAAACCGATTGTTCGACACTCTCTAACGTGGTGGACAGATCACCATCGTTTAATTCAGGGGGCTTCTTTTGTGCTTCCGACCTGGACTGTAGTTTCAACAGATGTAAGTCTCACAGGTTGGGGAGCTGTGTGGGGATCTCTGACGGCACAAGGAGTTTGGGAATCTCAGGAGGTGAGATTACCGATCAATATTTTGGAACTCCGTGCAATTTTCAGAGCTCTTCAGTTTTGGCCTCTTCTGAAGAGAGAATCGTTCATTTGTTTTCAGACAGACAATGTCACAACTGTGGCATACATCAATCATCAAGGAGGGACTCACAGTCCTCTGGCTATGAAAGAAGTATCTCGAATTTTGGTTTGGGCGGAATCCAGCTCCTGTCTAATCTCTGCGGTTCATATCCCAGGTATAGACAATTGGGAAGCGGATTATCTCAGTCGCCAAACGTTGCATCCGGGCGAATGGTCTCTTCACCCCGAGGTATTTCTTCAGATTGTTCAAATGTGGGAACTTCCAGAAATAGATCTGATGGCATCTCATCTAAACAAGAAACTTCCCAGGTATCTGTCCAGATCCCGCGATCCTCAGGCGGAGGCAGTGGATGTATTATCACTACCTTGGAAGTATCATCCTGCCTATATCTTTCCGCCTCTAGTTCTTCTTCCAAGAGTAATCTCCAAGATTCTGAAGGAATGCTCGTTTGTTCTGCTGGTAGCTCCAGCATGGCCTCACAGGTTTTGGTATGCAGATCTTGTCCGGATGGCCTCTTGCCAACTGTGGACTCTTCCGTTAAGACCAGACCTTCTGTCACAAGGTCCTTTTTTCCATCAGGATCTGAAATCCTTAAATTTAAAGGTATGGAGATTGAACGCTTGATTCTTGGTCAAAGAGGTTTCTCTGACTCTGTGATTAATACTATGTTACAGGCTCGTAAATCTGTATCTAGAGAGATATATTATAGAGTCTGGAAGACTTATATTTCTTGGTGTCTTTCTCATCATTTTTCAGGTAAGTTCTTACATAAATTATGTTTTTCAGTCATCAGTTTGTAAAAAAGTGTGCTTAACTTACTCTTTCTGTGCCGTGTCCTCCTCACTAAACTGAGCAGCTCCGGCCACCCTCAACACAGCTCTACTTTTCTTAATGAGGTGACTTTTCCACCTCTAAACCAATAGCGATGCTAGTCATATGACACTGTTCTGTATGCTAGCACAGCTATTGGTTTAGAGGTGGAAACCCCACCTTATTAAAAAAAGAGCACTGTGCATGGACACCCAGAGCCGCTGAGTTTAGCAAGGAGGCCGTGGCACAGAAATGGTAAGTTTAGCGCCCTATTTATTTTTTAATAAACTGATCACTGAAAGTCTTGTTTATTATTTTTTTAGTGATGGTAAATCCTATCATTTTTTAAAAAAAAATGCTTGGCTTTACCATCACTTTAAGGAAAATGGTGGGTAGAACTAAATCATTGAAAAACAACTGCAGCAAACAAGATGTTAATCTGTTCTAATAAAGTTCATGCTCTGCTGTTTTGTTAATCTATTGGAAGACTGTGTGTTGTTGTCTTTTTTAACACATGCATCACAGTTAATTATTTATAATGGTTTTAAATCTGCAAGAATTCCATGAAGCAATATGAAGACAAGTAAAAAAAAAAATAAAAAAATACATATCTCCTGTCTAGTGTCTGGTTGAAGATTATATGGAGTGCTATACCTTCACATTCCTTAAATGTAAAAGACATAAAATGCGTCTATTGATTACAATAATTTTGTCTTATTTCTTTGTCAGCAGTGAATCTTGACAAAACAGACTAAAGATTTCATGGCAGCAAACAAGCTGCTAATTTGTTTTTATATAAACAGCAATGCAGGTTGATGAGATACAGAGCAAAACAATGAACTGATACCTTTGTAAAATAATATACTCAATATGCACAATATACATATAAATAAAATACATGGATAAGTATCCTCCACATTGCAGTTACTCCTGTGCCAGCACTCAATGGCTGTAGGAGTGTTTGATAGACGCCCATCAGAGCTCTGTTATAATCCCCCAACATGCAAATACAAATATAATAAATGCAACAAAATGTACAAACCACAGCAAAAAGCCTTATGACACAAAAACTATATAAAATAACAACAACAAAAATTATTAACACTGATCTATTTTAAAACAAAGCTGTCATATTTGTGTTTCCCAAAAGTGACTATTTTGTAGAGATGGAAGATAAAGGTGAGATAAGCAAATTAGATCTCCTTTCAAAAGCATTATAATGTATACAGTAACTTTTGCATTTTACCAACTTGCTGTTAGTAAACTACGGTGTATTTTTTAGAATGTGTATACAAGGGACCCATGTGTTTGGTAGGCTGTAGAGATGTCTATTGCACCATTCCGGCAGAGCATCATCTGCTTACATTAGATAAAGGGCTAAACTATCTAGTGAGCACAACCTGAATCCTTTTTTTTTTAAAAAATCATCTATCAGCCTGTAAAACCACCCGCCCATTAAATTGTATTTTCTAGGAATAATATGCTATGTAACATAAGAGAAGAAATATACAGCACACACCTCTCTAGTAGACCATAGAAACATCATGTTATTAGTGATATAATGTATTGTATATTAAACATTAGTTGAATTGTAGATGTAATCACACAAGCAATACAAAGATAAATAAACCATACATATACAGGGGAAATTGTGCCATAGGCAGGATTTCTACTCCATCTGAAACAATTGTAGTTGGGGTGTTAGAAACCCAATCCATGTCTGGGTTCCCTAACAGAGCATACTGCTGGTGGAGGGACTCCTCATGTCAATGGCAAGAGTTAAACGGGAGTTTAGTTGCACCACCATGAAGCTCCATGGATGATTCTGCCCATTCTATGACATCACCAGTTGAGTGACCAGCACAAGAAGCCAACTTGAAAATTTCACCAGGTGTCAGGATATGACTCCACATGTTAAAGTCTGAAATTTCCCCCACAAAGGCCTGGGTGGCATCAAATCTTCCTCCCAGCGTGTCCTAACAGATGGGGGAAAAGTTAGCATTCAGTATTCTCAAAAATGTTCATCAAGATAAACTTTTCTGTAAAGTCCGTAATATTATGTGTCAGCATTTGTACAAACACATTTGTAAGACATTTCAGTATGACGTGTGTTATGAGCTCACCTGTTCCTGTCCTAATATGAACACTCCTCCTGGTTTTATTGGGTGCCATGGTGCCAGGCTTTCACCACTTCCCCGTCTCACTCCATCTAAGTAAGTTTCCCACGTGCCATCTCTCGTTGACCAAGTAATGCAAACATGGTGCCATTTTGCATCATTAACAGGCAGTGGTAAAGTAACAGCCTAAAGGGATTATTGCCGTTAATAAAGCAGTTTGTGCACATTAATACCATTTTAACAATCATACCTTAAGCGCAGTATTTTACTAAAGAACCTGTCCAAAGACAATAATAAAGCCAATCACTTTTTAGTCTGTTTTCTATATTTGATTGAGAGCAACCAACTCACAAATACATTACCAATAAATGCTTATTTCATGACTTCTATCTTTGTATTTGCAAAACTCCCCCCTTTCTTTCCCAAAGTCTTACTATTTAATTAAAAAAAATATTATTACATAAAAGATATTGCCTCTCAAAATCAATAAAAACGTGTGTGAGACCCCAAACATCACAATTTCTTTCATGTAATTAGCAAGAGTCCATGAGCTAGTGACGTATGGGATATACATTCCTACCAGGAGGGGCAAAGTTTCCCAAACCTCAAAATGCCTATAAATACACCCCTCACCACACCCACAATTCAGTTTTACAAACTTTGCCTCCGATGGAGGTGGTGAAGTAAGTTTGTGCTAGATTCTACGTTGATATGCGCTCCGCAGCAAGTTGGAGCCCGGTTTTCCTCTCAGCGTGCAGTGAATGTCAGAGGGATGTGAGGAGAGTATTGCCTATTTGAATGCAGTGATCTCCTTCTACGGGGTCTATTTCATAGGTTCTCTGTTATCGGTCGTAGAGATTCATCTCCTACCTCCCTTTTCAGATCGACGATATACTCTTATATATACCATTACCTCTGCTGATTCTCGTTTCAGTACTGGTTTGGCTTTCTACAAACATGTAGATGAGTGTCCTGGGGTAAGTAAATCTTATTTTCTGTGACACTCTAAGCTATGGTTTGGCACTTTGTTTTTAAAGTTCTAAATATATGTATTCAAACATTTATTTGCCTTGACTCAGAATGTTCAACATTCCTTATTTTTCAGACAGTCAGTTTCATATTTGGGATAATGCATTTGAAATTAATCATTTTTTCTTACCTTCAAAAATTTGACTCTTTTTCCCTGTGGGCTGTTAGGCTCGCGGGGGCTGAAAATGCTTCATTTTATTGCGTCATTCTTGGCGCGGACTTTTTTGGCGCAAAAAATCTTTTCTGTTTCCGGCGTCATACGTGTCGCCGGAAGTTGCGTCATTTTTTGACGTTATTTTGCGCCAAAAATGTCGGCGTTCCGGATGTGGCGTCATTTTTGGCGCCAAAAGCATTTAGGCGCCAAATAATGTGGGCGTCTTATTTGGCGCTAAAAAATATGGGCGTCGCTTTTGTCTCCACATTATTTAAGTCTCATTTTTCATTGCTTCTGGTTGCTAGAAGCTTGTTCTTTGGCATTTTTTCCCATTCCTGAAACTGTCATTTAAGGAATTTGATCAATTTTGCTTTATATGTTGTTTTTTCTCTTACATATTGCAAGATGTCTCACGTTGCATCTGAGTCAGAAGATACTACAGGAAAATCGCTGTCTAGTGCTGGATCTACCAAAGCTAAGTGTATCTGCTGTAAACTTTTGGTAGCTATTCCTCCGGCTGTTGTTTGTATTAATTGTCATGACAAACTTGTTAATGCAGATAATATTTCCTTTAGTAAAGTACCATTGCCTGTTTCAGTTCCTTCAACATCTAAGGTGCAGAATGTTCCTGATAACATAAGAGATTTTGTTTCTGAATCCATCAAGAAGGCTATGTCTGTTATTTCTCCTTCTAGTAAACGTAAAAAATCTTTTAAAACTTCTCTCCCTACAGATGAATTTTTAAATGAACATCATCATTCTGATTCTGATGACTCTTCTGGTTCAGAGGATTCTGTCTCAGAGATTGATGCTGATAAATCTTCATATTTATTTAAAATGGAATTTATTCGTTCTTTACTTAAAGAAGTACTAATTGCTTTAGAAATAGAGGATTCTGGTCCTCTTGATACTAATTCTAAACGTTTAGATAAGGTATTTAAATCTCCTGTGGTTATTCCAGAAGTTTTTCCTGTTCCTAATGCTATTTCTGCAGTAATTTCCAAAGAATGGGATAAATTGGGTTATTCATTTACTCCTTCTAAACGTTTTAAGCAATTATATCCTGTGCCGTCTGACAGATTAGAATTTTGGGATAAAATCCCTAAAGTTGATGGGGCTATTTCTACCCTTGCTAAACGTACTACTATTCCTACGTCAGATGGTACTTCGTTTAAGGATCCTTTAGATAGGAAAATTGAATCCTTTCTAAGAAAAGCTTATCTGTGTTCAGGTAATCTTCTTAGACCTGCTATATCATTGGCTGATGTTGCTGCAGCTTCAACTTTTTGGTTGGAAACTTTAGCGCAACAAGTAACAGATCATGATTCTCATGATATTATTATTCTTCTTCAGCATGCTAATAATTTTATCTGTGATGCCATTTTTGATATTATCAGAGTTGATGCCAGGTTTATGTCTCTAGCTATTTTAGCTAGAAGAGCTTTATGGCTTAAGACTTGGAATGCTGATATGGCTTCTAAATCAACTCTACTTTCCATTTCTTTCCAGGGTAACAAATTATTTGGTTCTCAGTTGGATTCTATTATCTCAACTGTTACTGGTGGGAAAGGAACTTTTTTACCACAGGATAAAAAATCTAAAGGTAAAAACAGGGCTAATAATCGTTTTCGTTCCTTTCATTTCAACAAAGAACAAAAGCCTAATCCTTCATCCTCAGGAGCAGTTTCAGTTTGGAAACCATCTCCAGTCTGGAATAAATCCAAGCCTGCTAGAAAGGCAAAGCCTGCTTCTAAGTCCACATGAAGGTGCGGCCCTCATTCCAGCTCAGCTGGTAGGGGGCAGGTTATGTTTTTTCAAAGAAATTTGGATCAATTCTGTTCACAATCTTTGGATTCAGAACATTGTTTCAGAAGGGTACAGAATTGGTTTCAAGATGAGACCTCCTGCAAAGAGATTTTTTCTTTCCCGTGTCCCAGTAAATCCAGTGAAAGCTCAAGCATTTCTGAATAGTGTTTCAGATCTAGAGTTGGCTGGAGTAATTATGTCAGTTCCAGTTCCGGAACAGGGGATGGGGTTTTATTCAAATCTCTTCATTGTACCAAAGAAGGAGAATTCCTTCAGACCAGTTCTGGATCTAAAAATATTGAATCGTTATGTAAGGATACCAACGTTCAAGATGGTAACTGTAAGGACTATCTTGCCTTTTGTTCAGCAAGGGCATTATATGTCCACAATAGATTTACAGGATGCATATCTGCATATTCCGATTCATCCAGATCATTATCAGTTCCTGAGATTCTCTTTTCTGGACAAGCATTACCAGTTTGTGGCTCTGCCGTTTGGCCTAGCTACAGCTCCAAGAATTTTTACAAAGGTTCTCGGTGCCCTTCTGTCTGTAATCAGAGAACAGGGTATTGTGGTATTTCCTTATTTGGACGATATCTTGGTACTTGCTCAGTCTTTACATTTAGCAGAATCTCATACGAATCGACTTGTGTTGTTTCTTCAAGATCATGGTTGGAGGATCAATTTACCAAAAAGTTCATTGATTCCTCAGACAAGGGTAACCTTTCTGGGTTTCCAGATAGATTCAGTGTCCATGACTCTGTCTTTAACAGACAAGAGGCGTCTAAAATTGATTTCAGCTTGTCGAAACCTTCAGTCACAATCATTCCCTTCGGTAGCCTTATGCATGGAAATTCTAGGTCTTATGACTGCTGCATCGGACGCGATCCCCTTTGCTCGTTTTCACATGCAACCTCTTCAGCTCTGTATGCTGAATCAATGGTGCAAGGATTACACAAAGATATCTCAATTAATATCTTTAAAACCGATTGTTCAACACTCTCTAACGTGGTGGACAGATCACCATCGTTTAATTCAGGGGGCTTCTTTTGTGCTTCCGACCTGGACTGTAATTTCAACAGATGCAAGTCTCACAGGTTGGGGAGCTGTGTGGGGATCTCTGACGGCACAAGGAGTTTGGGAATCTCAGGAGGTGAGATTACCGATCAATATTTTGGAACTCCGTGCAATTTTCAGAGCTCTTCAGTTTTGGCCTCTTCTGAAGAGAGAATCGTTCATTTGTTTTCAGACAGACAATGTCACAACTGTGGCATACATCAATCATCAAGGAGGGACTCACAGTCCTCTGGCTATGAAAGAAGTATCTCGAATTTTGGTTTGGGCGGAATCCAGCTCCTGTCTAATCTCTGCGGTTCATATCCCAGGTGTAGACAATTGGGAAGCGGATTATCTCAGTCGCCAAACGTTGCATCCGGGCGAATGGTCTTCACCCAGAGGTTTTTCTTCAGATTGTTCAAATGTGGGAACTTCCAGAAATAGATCTGATGGCGTCTCATCTAAACAAGAAACTTCCCAGATATCTGTCCAGATCCCGGGATCCTCAGGCGGAGGCAGTGGATGCATTATCACTTCCTTGCAAGTATCATCCTGCCTATATCTTTCCGCCTCTAGTTCTTCTTCCAAGAGTAATCTCCAAGATTCTGAAGGAATGCTCGTTTGTTCTGCTGGTAGCTCCGGCATGGCCTCACAGGTTTTGGTATGCGGATCTTGTCCGGATGGCCTCTTGCCAACCGTGGTCTCTTCCGTTAAGACCAGACCTTCTGTCACAAGGTCCTTTTTTCCATCAGGATCTGAAATCCTTAAATTTAAAGGTATGGAGATTGAACGCTTGATTCTTGGTCAAAGAGGTTTCTCTGACTCTGTGATTAATACTATGTTACAGGCTCGTAAATCTGTATCTAGAGAGATATATTATAGAGTCTGGAAGACTTATATTTCTTGGTGTCTTTCTCATCATTTTTCTTGGCATTCTTTTAGAATACCGAGAATTTTACAGTTTCTTCAGGATGGTTTAGATAAGGGTTTGTCCGCAAGTTCCTTGAAAGGACAAATCTCTGCTCTTTCTGTTCTTTTTCACAGAAAGATTGCTATTCTTCCTGATATTCGTTGTTTTGTACAAGCTTTGGTTCGTATAAAACCTGTCATTAAGTCAATTTCTCCTCCTTGGAGTTTGAATTTGGTTCTGGGAGCTCTTCAAGCTCCTCCGTTTGAACCTATGCATTCATTCGACATTAAATTGCTTTCTTGGAAAGTTTTGTTCCTTTTGGCCATCTCTTCTGCCAGAAGAGTTTCTGAATTATCTGCTCTTTCTTGTGAGTCTCCTTTTCTGATTTTTCATCAGGATAAGGCGGTGTTGCAAACTTCTTTTGAATTTTTTCCTAAAGTTGTGAATTCCAACAACATTAGTAGAGAAATTGTGGTTCCTTCATTATGTCCTAATCCTAAGAATTCTAAGGAGAAATCGTTGCATTCTTTGGATGTTGTTAGAGCTTTGAAATATTATGTTGAAGCTACTAAGTCTTTCCGAAAGACTTCTAGTCTATTTGTCATCTTTTCCGGTTCTAGAAAAGGCCAGAAAGCTTCTGCCATTTCTTTGGCATCTTGGTTGAAATCTTTAATTTATCTTGCCTATGTTGAGTCGGGTAAAACTCCGCCTCAGAGGATTACAGCTCATTCTACTAGGTCAGTTTCTACTTCCTGGGCGTTTAGGAATGAAGCTTCGGTTGATCAGATTTGCAAAGCAGCAACTTGGTCCTCTTTGCATACTTTTACCAAATTCTACCATTTTGATGTATTTTCTTCTTCTGAAGCAGCTTTTGGTAGAAAAGTACTTCAGGCAGCGGTTTCAGTTTGAATCTTCTGCTTATGTTTTTCATTAAACTTTATTTTGGGTGTGGATTATTTTCAGCAGGAATTGGCTGTCTTTATTTTATCCCTCCCTCTCTAGTGACTCTTGTGTGGAAAGATCCACATCTTGGGTAATCATTATCCCATACGTCACTAGCTCATGGACTCTTGCTAATTACATGAAAGAAAACATAATTTATGTAAGAACTTACCTGATAAATTCATTTCTTTCATATTAGCAAGAGTCCATGAGGCCCGCCCTTTTTTTGTGGTGGTTATGATTTTGTATAAAGCACAATAATTCCAATTCCTTATTTTATATGCTTTCGCACTTTTTTATCACCCCACTTCTTGGCTATTCGTTAAACTGAATTGTGGGTGTGGTGAGGGGTGTATTTATAGGCATTTTGAGGTTTGGGAAACTTTGCCCCTCCTGGTAGGAATGTATATCCCATACGTCACTAGCTCATGGACTCTTGCTAATATGAAAGAAATGAATTTATCAGGTAAGTTCTTACATAAATTATGTTATCTAAAGAAAACATGTTTGTATTTAAAGGGACGGTATACACTAAATACAGTTCATGCACCTTCTTCTTATTGTGGTTGCTGCCATTTTAGAACCTAGGTTACACTGTGTCTGAAGGAGAGCTACTGCACATGTGCAAACAGGTCAGTGAATGTAGTGAAGGACAGAGGTAGCACCCCTGACTATAGTGAGGCATGACATAACCTCAATTCTTATAAAATATATTTAGTGTTTAATGTGTTTAAATCCTCTGCTGCCAAACATATATAATAGTGTTTTGTATTTATGAAATTTGGGGATATTCAGAATTATTTATTTATTTTAAGTTATTTTTAAAATATTGAAGCTTTCTGCCATATGTTAGTGCACATATTAGTAGGATAGACTCTAGATACAGTATAAAAAAAGATAGATACATAATTTGGATGGATTTCTGAAGACGGTCGTTTGATGTAAATAATTGTTCCTTTCTTGTGTTCCCAACGGCTTTATGTACCAGCTGCCAGAGATGTGCATGCGGAAGAAAGCAGCCCTTTGTGCCATTCATGTGCAACAGCAAGATGCTAATATCTAGATTTGCACAGATTTTTGTTGCACAAGAGTGAATTTGTCAACAAAAATAGCAGAGGGGAATGAAGGATCATCTTCTTCCGCAATCTAAGGTTCACGAAACCGCCAAATGCACATCTCTAATGCACATCTCTAATGCACATCTCTAATGCACATATGTAATGCACATCTCTAATAGCAGTATAATATTACATTGTTCCTTTCGGTATATTGTTGCAATTTAAATTGATGGTTTTGCTCATAGGAACCACGTCCCATAATGAAAATGTTAGTACCTATGTATTGGTCTTTGTGTATAGTGGGGGTGATAAAATAAGCAACTCTACTCTTCCTGCAGGTTCAAACCATTTGAATGGCCATCTTCTTAAAACAATGGGTTATAGTTTAAATGAGCAAACACAACTATTTAAAAAAAAATGAAACCTAAAGGAACAATTTGCATACATTTATTCTATGCAGCTCGTATTACAAACTTTTTCCAGTATGTTGTTCCTTTGATGACTTAAAATATTTTCACAGATCAAGATTTATTTTATTCATTATGTTTGTGAGCTCTCACACATCTATATACATTTCAGCTTCACTAATAATGATTCTGCATTATGTTATTAGATTATCTTTCTAGCACCTACTAATTAATGTTACTTAGTCACAACTGGTATATCATTTGGCATATAGGAAACATTTTTTTATAAAATAGTTATCAGAGGTATTTACTCATATAATACACCATATATGAAAGTAAATAACTGTATATTATGGCTAGTCATAATACAGAGCAGTAAGGAACCAGATTAAAGGAATAGTATACACCAAAAATGTTATTGTTTAAAAAGCTAGATAATCCCATTATTTACCATTCCCTAGTTTTGCATAACCAACACTTTTTACCAATGTGATTACCTTTTATCTAAACCTCTGCAGACTGCCCCTTATCTCAGCTCTTTTGACAGACAAACATTACAGGCAATTAGTGCTGACTCTTAAATTACTCCCTGTGCATTAGCACAATATTATTTATATGACACACATGAGCTGCGAAAAACTGTCAAATGCATTCAGATAAGAGGTGGCCTTTTAAGGGCTTAGAAATTAGCATATGAGCCTACCTAGGTTCGCTTTCAACAATGAATACCAAGAGAACAAAGCAAATTTGATGATAAAAGTAAATTGTAAGTTCTTTAAAATGACACGTCCTGAGTTCCCGGGGGAGGAGCGTAAGCGGAATGTCACGTAACACTTGCTCCTCATGTTTCCAGAAGAGCCGTTGGTGGAGAATTCCTGCGCCAAAAACCCTTGGACGGCTACCTTAGTGCATGTATCATCGCTGCCGGAGCTCTACAGTGCCAATCCATCGCACTGGTCTGCTTTTTGCAGCAACCTAAAGGACTGCCTTTATTTTTTCCCCTGAGAGTACAGTTGAGAAGGGCACAGCCATTTAATCCCCCCCACTGGGGCTGCGTGAGGGGGGTTGACTGCTTGACTGAAACAAAGAGTCATTGTTTGCGCTATTCTATGGCGCTTCCACCGAGCTGTGTGTGTACACATCGGCGGTCCACCAGGGATTAAGACGACATTCGCCTGCTTCCCCCTCCTACTGGTGCTGCGTGAGGGAGGTCTACTATTTTGTCACCACAGAGCCCCCATACATGCTGACCGGAATTTGGCTGGGCCCCCAAGAATCACTAGCATCGACTGGTGATTGCCTGCTTCCCCCCTCCCACTGGTGCTGCGTGAGGGGGGTTACTATTCTTCCAGCACAGAGTTCCCACACCTGTTGTCCCAAAATCGACTGGACTTCAAGAATTTCCCTAACAGGGCACTAGCATCGACTGGCAGTCTGAGTTATGGATGTGTGGGGTTTGTTGCTTCCCTGAAATTGTACTGATAATTGAGCCCTAAAAGGCTTGGAAGGAGCTGAGCTGGGGAACAGTGTGGGCTACTGCAGCCAACTGAGGGTGAGGATTTTGCTCTCTCTTCAGCGTCGACCATCTTTATATCTTTGTGTCCTCTGAAATCAGCTTGGTACTGTGTCTATCAAAATACACTGTTCTTAAGTCCATCAGGGTCTCCTGGTCACCGAAAGGTACTCTGAGTGTCGGTCCACAATCTCTTCTGTTTGTATACTACACCCACCTATCAACCCTGGGGGAACATTTTTCCCTAAAATTTACATAGCCACTCTCAGTCTCGAAGTTTTGGCTTTGTAGTATAACAGCTGCTGACTTTCTGTTTCTGCCCAGTTTGAATGGGATTTTGAAGAAAAAAGTAATATAAAAGAGACTGATTGTAAATACAAATAATCTTACCTATAGAATGCTCTATTTGCAGGAAGGAGGACATGGGAATTTGCTTTAAAAACAAAATGTCTCCTTACTTTTTGGAATAAGATTATTTATAAGTATAAAACCTTGAATAACAGGAAGGTTAAGAAAACCATAGTTGTACTAATAACTAATTTCACATGTGTGGTTCTTCTTTGTTTTGTCTTTGGCTGAATGATGTTACTGGAATTTCTCCCCTATCTAGGAAAGCCTCCTATTTACATTATATTTAAACTATGTGTATGAGGAACTGCTAAAAAAATTAAATAGAACCTGGCAGATCGGTACTTTTTTGGGTGAGATAATCTTTCTACCTGTTGTGTGTCACAAACCTCTTTTGAGGCAGAAAGGTAACTCTGAGATAGAACCCCTTATCAGCTCTGTTATTACATAAATCTCTCTTGAGGCAGAAAGGTAACTCTGAGACAGAACCCCTTATTCCCTCATAAGCTCTGTGATCACATAAATTTCTTTTTTTGGGAGGCAGAAAGGCAGCTCTGAGACAGAACCCTTTACCCCTACATAAGTGCTGCGATTGCAAGATACTGGATTTGACAATTGTATTGTATTAACATAATCAAGTTTATTCTTTCTGGTATTTCCTTTGCATGTTTTTCTTAAAGCTTGGTTAAGTGATACTGTCGGAGCAACTTTTCAGTTAGTTTATATAATCATTAATGGTGGATTCAAAACTCTGTAACGAAGTATTAAAGATTGTCAGAGGGTCTGGGTTTAAAAATTGGTAGTCTTAAACTGCTTTAGGCAGAGCTAACCAATTAGCCTGTTGTCTTTTATAAATTTCTGTAAAAAAACGAAAGGTAATATGGAGACCAAACCCTGAATATCTTTATCATTTTATGAATCTACTGGACCCTTTAACCATATTGTGTCAATTTTATATAGGACTTCTTTTACTCTGATAAATACTTTGGTAAAGTTTAAAAGAGTCCATATATAGCTGAAACTAAAAATAACAGAGCTTAGGTAGGGACTACCTTTTTATGTGATGTCTATAGAAATGTTCAATTAAAGATAACTGGGTGCCACAACATCTAGCCCCCCATTGAGAATCATTACTTTTATTTTCTACTTTTAAAGAAAAGGGAAATGAGGGGGCTCATCTTTTTTTTGGCTCTAGTGCCAGACTCTATACTTAATTTGATCTCTCGCTCAAATTTGTCCTTACAGAATTTACATTAAGTGGACCTCCAAAAAACTCGAATTTAAACTATTTTGCATTAAATGACTAGAACGACACTTGCCACCAGGGCCTCAATCATTGTTCTCATCTCTATTAGAACTTGTCAAATGATTTGTCACTCTCCATAACTGGTTTAAAATCTTCTCAAGAATTGCACTTTTGAACACAGTCACACCACACCCAGACACATAGTCACCTCCCCCTTTTTTTTTTTTTTTTTTTTTGTTCCCTTCCCTAATTTCACTTTTGTATTTATTTCACCTTTACCTTGTCAGGGTTTTTTCCCCCTCCTATTTTTTTTTTTTGGGGGGGGGGTTCCCATCTTCTTCACTTGCTCACATTATATGGATACATTTCTTAACACTCACTCAAAAACTCCCTCTCCAGCTATGGTGGCCAAACAAAGAGATAGGAAAACCAAAGACACATTGGAGACCCTGGCAGATATACACCCAGCTTCCACCAGTCTTTCACATTTTAACGAGTTGCTGGACACTCAAGCACTGGTGGTTAGCATTTCTGAAGCTCTGGCTCCTAAATTTGACACTCTAAAACTTGAGATTAAGCAAGACATTTCGTCATTAACAAGTTAAATCAGACAATTCTCCAATAGGTTGCAAGAGGCAGAATAAAGAGTATCGGACTTAGAAGATCTCAGTCTAAATCATAGCTCTAAACTTGAAGTCACCAATTCAACACTTTCAAAAATCCAGATTAAAGTTGAGGACCTAGAGAATTGCTCTAGGAGGAACAATTTTAGAATAAATTGGGGTCCCGGAGGAAAAACAGTATGATGACCTGTACAAATTTATTTCTGTCACCCTAGTGCAACTTTTAAAGATCCCACATTCACATCCACAAATTGTTTTAGAAAGAGCGCACAGACTAGGCAGACCATTAACTGATAATAAGGGGAAAGTTAGACCAATTATTGCCAAATTGTTAAACTTTCAGGACAAAGTTACTTTATTTCAATATTTTCGGGGGCCATCGTGCCACTGTAATTTACCCAGCTAGGCTGAAGATTTTCATCAATGATGAAGTACATTTGTTTCACTCTGCCAAGGAAGCAGAGAAGTTCTTAGCTGAATTAAGACCCCCAGACCAGTAGTTGAATTGGATATTTTTGAGTTTTATATTACAGTCCTTTTACTTGGCTTTGCATTCATGGGCCTAGGGAAGATGTGGGTTATGAGGTGGCCCATGGGTTCTTTTTGTTGTGTGTATCCTTCTTTCCCTTCTATGTTCCTTCCCTCCCTCCCTATTTTTTTTCTTCTTTCTGTGAAAGATGCATAAGGTAGACAGGTTAAAGATAGTTTCCTGGAATATCGGTGGCATCACCTCCCCTATTAAAACGGAAGACATAAATACTGACATAGCTTTTCTTCAGGAAACCCACTTAAAATTAGAAGAGGTTTTAAAATTAAAATGTTCATGGGTCAAGGAAGTTTTTGCCTCTCCAAGTATGGAGAGGAAAAGAGGTGTTGCTATTATTATAGGGAAAAGGATTGATTTTGAAGTTTTACATATCAATGTGGATCCAGAGTCGAGATACCTAATGTTGAATATTAAAGTAGCTAAAACTCTAAACACGTTATGCAATGTTTATGCACTAAATGTATTTAACCCAGTATTCTGGGAGGCCTTGCAATCAAAAATGTTATTATGTTCAGAAGGATATCTGATAGTTGGGGAGATTTCAATATGGCACCACAATACCCCTTAGACAGGCTAAGGCAGAATCCTAACCACCTTAAGAGTAAACGAGATCACTTAGAGACAAAGATGCTTGCAGGAGGAGTAAACAGAGGGCATCTTACCTAATCCTGTACGGACCTGTTACCCGAATCTGTTTCACGGACCAGATATAACTCAGGCACATTTTCTTTACGTTCTTGTAAGTGCAACAATTTGTATGCTCACAATAAAATTGTCTTTACATTTACAGAAAAAAAAATCTCAAAAGAAAGTATTGAGTTCTTAGACATTGAATTGTTCATAGACCCCACATCAAATTCCGTGATGGTAAGAAATTACAGGAAACCAACCGATAGTAATGATTTTCTTAATGCCAAAAGTGAACATTTGAAGAATTGTAAACAGAATATGCCCTATGGACAATTCCGCAGAATCAGGCAGAATTGTTTGAGACTAGAAGACTACTATAAGGAGGCAGATGTGCTCCAAAATAAATTTACAGAAAAGGAATATGACGGAGAGCTAATCAATCAGGCAAGAGAAGTCAACGCTACATGTGAGCGTAGCGACTTGTTATATCCCCTCAAAGAGAAGGACGAAACACAAAAAAAAAGATCATCTTAATAATAGTGTGAGGTTTATCACGACATTCAGTGAGGGAGCAGGTTTCATCAAAAGAACCCTTCATAAGCTTTGGGGGATCTTAAAAACTGATCCCCTACTAGGATCCATCAGTGAAGAGAAACCTAATATTGTATTTAAAAGAAGTAGAAACTTAAAAAACATATTGGCCCCCGTCTAAATTAAAGGGATTAATACAAACAGGGTAGGGACTCTTGATCAATGGGTCACAGGGAAACCAGGAACCTTCAAATGTGGACATGTCAATTGCTGTATGTGTGCCCATAGTTGGAATCGTGACTTTATCATGCATTGGAACAATACCAAAAGCGTGCCCATTAAAGCCAGGGGCAACTGTCACTCCACATTTGTAGTTTATGGTTTAACCTGCGGCTGTGGAAAAATTTACATCGGGAAAACAAAGAGGAAAATAGAAAGGAAATGCTATGAGCATATTAATAATATAGAGATAGGCTTGAAGACACATAGCGTTTCTGAACACTTCAGGCTATATCATCGACAGGATCCTAGTAGCCTTTGAATTAGCATTCTGGAGATTGTTCCACTAGATACAAATCCACACCAAAGGTTAACTATTTTAAGACAAAAGGAAACAAAATGGATCCATGAGTTGGAGAGTTTAAAACCTAAGGGTCTTAATATTGATTTGGACCTACAGGCCTTTATGATCTAGGTAGGGTATCATCTATTTGTGTATCTTTCCCCATATGTAGTCTAAGTTTTCTGTTTAGTTTAATACTTCTAGCTTGATGAGGTTTTTAATATGATACAGTTTTTAATATGATACAGTTTTTAATATCATGATATAATTGTTTACTGTGATATATAATCTAATGTGATTTACTTTTTAATATGATACGCTTCTCTAATATGATACGCTGTTTAATATGACATTTTTGTTTTTAATATGATGTATGAAAGTGTATGTTTAGCTATTTTATATGAAAGAAAATTTATTGAAAAATGGTATGTTACATTAGAAGATAGGGTGTCTTGTACATGTGTTTTAGAAGTAATAGAAATGATGTTTTTATGTATTAAGATGTTTTTATGTATTAAGATGTATTTATATATTCATATATTTTTAGTTTTACTGTGTTTTTAATTTGCACTTGCATAAATTAATGAGGCATGTACATAACCTATTTAGAAGAATACCTTAGCTGTACAGGATTGCCGTGAAGTCTATATGGAGGCTTGATGGTTAAAACCGCTCCTCTGCATGCCGGATACACATGGCCAAAGAGGTGTGTATGTAAACAAAGATAGCATCATCATGCACCATAACGGAGGAGTGGCCAGCAAACATATATAAGAGAGGATCACGCCGAAAAATGTCAGTCGCCTTCAGAGTCTTGAAAAAGTCTGATAGAGCAGGATGAAATGCGTAGACGATAGGAAGGTTCATCAGAGCAACCATCAGTATTTTGGAAAAGCCGTGAAAGAGACTGAAAAAGTTCTTAGTGACAAAACAGAGCGCAGGGCTTGCAGGAGGAGTAAACAGAGGGCATCTTACCTAATCCTGTACGGACCTGTTACCCGGATCTGTTTCATGGACCAGCTATAACTCAGGCACATTTTCTTTATGTTCTTGTAAGTGCAACAATTTGTATGCTCACATTAAAATTGTCTTGGATTCACCTTGAGTCATGGATGCGCTCTGTGTTCTATCTTTTCAGTGTATTCGTTGTCAGTGCACTCCTTAGTGCTCTGGGAAAAAGAAGCAGCACCATCGACTCAGTAGCACGGGAGAATTACCCAGAGGAAGTGAGAACGCCCAGTGGAAGTGATGTTACTGACATTAGTTTTTTACCATACTCCTAGAGCCATGAAGTATCTATGTGAAATTTGATTTTAATAGATTTTATTGTTTATTAATTATTTTTGTAGTATATATACTATATAAGTAACCACATACAAAATAGAACATTGGAAACACTCATAATTGAAATGGTTTAATGGTTGAATGTTATAGTATACGTATAGGAATATTTCTAATCAATTACGTTTTTGTATATAGAACGGTACATACGGTCAGCGCAGTATTTTGGTGTGTTTGTTATTTAAGTATTAAAGTTGGTAACTAATTCATATAATCACTATCTGCTAGAAAGAACACCAGAGAGCTGGGCAAAATACACTAGAGCGAAAAAAGAGAGGGATACTTTTCTAGTATATGTAGCGACACAGAAAGATCTAAAATTTCAAGCTAAACGCTATAGATATGGAAATAAAGCAGGGAAACTTCTGGAAAATCTAGTAAAAAGAGATAAAGGATCACCACTGATTGAATCACTTCAAAATTAAGGTATAACTCTCATAAATTCAGGAGATATTTTAAAGGCTTTTTCAGATTATTTTCAAGAACTGTACTCTCTTAAAAACTCAAATAAATCTCAGTGTGACAAAATTTGGAGCAAAATTATTTATCCAACTCTCACATCTGAATGAACTGAAACTTTGAACTCCCCTATTTCTGAGTCAGAAATTTTGAGAGCTATTCAAGATCTCTCTTTAAATAAAGCACCTGGACCCGACACGCTACCTAATTAATTTTATAAGATTCTTTCCCCACTCATTGTCCCACATTTAAGTAAGCTCTTTAATGAAATTTATATTGATAGCAATCCGTTCTCTCCTTACTTGACTGCTTCATATACTACTCTAATTCTCAAACAGGGGAAGGATCCTAGTAAAAAGGAGTTTTATAGACCTATAGCTCTCTTGAATTCTGCCTACAAGATACTTTTCTAGTGAAAAGATGACTACAAGATTCTTTTCTAGAGAAAAAATTACAATCTCTTCTTCCTAGCATTATACATAAAGATCAAGCCGGGTTTCTTTACAAGTGGAACTCCTCAGCTAAGATAAGGGAAGCTTTGGTTACTATTGATCACTTCAAGACTCTGGAGAGGTCAGAACTGGGGGGGGGGGAGATGGCACCCCTGACTTAGCAATTATTTCAATAGACGCCGAAAAGGCATTTGACTCAGTTCATTATGACCATTTACTATTTTCTCTATCTCAATTTGGCCTTAAAGGTAAGTTTCTTAAATTTATAGACAATTTGTACGATAAACCACACATGAAGAAGATAATCAATAATATAGTATCTTCGGAAATAATGTTAAGAAGAGGAACTTGTCAGGGGTGCCCTCTTTCTCCTCTCCTTTTGGATATTTCCATTGAACCCTTGGCAATTGTGATCAGAAAACAATTGGAAGGTATAAAAACAGATAAGAAGGAGCTTAAAATAGCTCTTTATGCTGATGATATCCTTCTCAACATACCAAATGAGTAGTCTGAGCTACTTTGGATTAGGAATAATAAGGACTCCCTATTAAATTTACCCTTTAGAATAGTCTCTGAATCATTTAAATTTCTCTGTGTAACTATTTCTTCTAACCCCGACAATTGGTACAATCTCAACATTCTTCCAGTATTAGCAAAAATCAAAGAAAGTTTGAAAAACTGGCAAAACCTCCCGCTCTCTATCTCAGTCCATATTGCACTGTTTAAAATGATTCTCCTCCCAAAATTGTTATATGTTCTTCAAAATATCCCAATAATTCTTAAAGGGAAGGGTATAAAGATGTTTAATACTGCATTGAGAAGCTTTTTATGGCAGAGTAAAAAACCTAGGATCTCCTTATCTAAACTTTCCCTACCTAGAAAATTCAGGGGGCTTGCATTACCAGATTTGCGTTTATATAATTTTGTCTGCGCGTATAGCGGCAAATTGGATTTTCACCAGGGACTACGTTACAGATAATGAAATGGAAGAAAATGTAATCTATCCATTTCTTCCCATAGCTTTTATTTATTGTAACCCTAAATTAGTACCCAGAGAAGTGAAAAGACTTTAAACAATATTTAACCCACTACAGGCTTGGTGAAGGATCTGTAATCTATTAGCCTTGGGGATAGCAAGGTATCTAACTATCTACCACTCTTGGGGAACCACAAATTTCAAGCAGGTTTGCCATTGGCACTTTTCCAAAGATGGCACAATTTGGGACTCAATAATGTTTCTCATCTAATAGATAAGGACAGGCAATGTGTTAAAACCTTTGGTACTCTTAAGGGAGAATTTAATCTTTCCAATAAGGAATTTTTCGCCTATTTACAAGTAAAACATTTCATCCTTAAATGAATCTGGCTGGAATTGGTCTTTGGGAAATCTGGAGAACTGGCTTGTTCTGGTTAAAAAGGGCATATGTCAATTTCCCCATGCTATCAACTTTTAAGTTCCCTTTAAGGTGTACCTAACTTAGAGAAGATCTCCTTTAATTGGAATGCACTGATACCTCAAAACAATATTGACACCAGTCTCATTCAAGCTTCTATTTCAAAAGTTATGCAAGTCACTCTTTCTACAACATGGAGGGAATCTCACATCAAATTACTATATAAGACCTATTATACCCCTGATTAAGGCTCTAGGTGGGGGAGCTTCAACTTTAATAAATGCCCAAAATGCTTGTTTCCTTCAGCTAACAAACATATGATTGGGGACTGCCCAAAAATTAGACACTTTTGGTTGAAACTAGAAAACTGGATCAACAAGATACTGAGGTTTCTCATCTGGTACTATCATTGGTTCGTCTAGTTTTCCGTTGGAAGGATACAAAGGAACTTCAGGAAAATAACAACATTATTAATATGATCATCTTAGCAGCTAGATATCTAATCTTTAAAAAATGAAAAGAGAAGGTGATTCCTAATATTTTGGAGATCAAAAATTGTTTGAAGAAACAATTACCTAGATTACGAGTTTTGCGTTAGAGGCTATGCGGTGCTAACAAGCAATTTTGTCTCACCGCTCACTTACCTGCAGCGCTGGTATTACGAGTCTTCAGAAACCCGTCGTTAAAAGACAAGAAGTGAGCGTTGAGCAAAATGTTGCTCCTTACCGCACTCCAATACCAGCGCTGCTTAAGTCAGCGGTGAGCTGGTCATACTTGCTCGTGCACGATTTCCCAAAAGGAATCAACGGGAAGAGCTGGCTGAAAAAAAGTCTAACACCTGCAAAAAAGCAGCGTAAAACTCAATAACGCAGCCCCATTGATTCCTATAGGGAAACTAAAGTTATGTCTACACCTAACACCCTAACATGAACCCCGAGTCTAAACACCCCTAATCTTACACTTATTAACCCCTAATCTGCCACCCCCGACATCGCCGACACCTACATTATATTATTAACCCCTAATCTGCCACTCCGGACACCGCCGCCACCTACATTATATGTATTAACCCCTAATCTGCTGCCCCCAACATCGCTGCTACCTACATTATATTTATTAACTCCTAATCTGCCGCCCCAGACATTGTCGACACCTGCATTATATTATTAACCCCTAATCTGCCACTCCGGACACCGCCGCCACCTACATTATATTTAATAACCCCTAATCTGCCGCCCCCAATGTCGCCGCCACCTACCTACACTTATTAACCCCTAATCTGCTGCCCCCAACGTCGCCGCCACTATAATAAACATATTAACCCCTAGACCGCTGCACTCCTGCCTCGCAAACATTAGTTAAATATTATTAACCCCTAATCTGCCGTCCCTAACATCGCTGCCACCTACCTACATTTATTAACCCCTAATCTGCCGTCCCCAACGTCGCTTCCACTATATTAAAGTTATTAACCCCTAAACCTAAGTCTAACCCTAAACCTAACACCCACTAACTTAAATATAATTTAAATAAATCTAAATAAAATTCCTATCATTAACTAAATTATTCCTATTTAAAACTAAATACTTACCTGTAAAATAAACCCTAAGCTAATAGTTACATTGTAGCTATCTTAGGGTTTATTTTTATTTTACAGGCAAGTTTGTATTTATTTTAACTAGATAGAATAGTTATTAAATAGTTATTAACTATTTAATAACTACCTAGCTAAAATTAATACAAATTTACCTGTAAAATAAAACCTAACCTAGGTTACAATAACACCTAACACTACACTATAATTAAATAAATTAACTAAATTAAATACAGTTACCTAAATTAAATTAGCTAAAGTACAAAAACAAACAAACACTAAATTACAGAAAATAATAAACAAATTACAGAAATTTAAACTAATTACACCTAATCTAATAGCCCTATTAAAATAAAAAAGCCCCCCCAAAATAAAAAAAAACCCTAGCCTAAACTAAACTACCAATAGCCCTTAAAAGGGCCTTTTGCGGGGCATTGCCCCAAAGTAATCAGCTCTTTTACCTGTAAAAAAAAATACAAACAACACCCCCAACAGTAAAACCCACCACCCACACAATCAACCCCCCAAATAAAATACTATCTAAAAAAACTAAGCTCCCCATTGCCCTGAAAAGGGCATTTGAATGGACATTGCCCTTAAAAGGGCAGTTAGCTCTTTTGCCACCCAAACCCTAATCTAAAAAATAAAACCCACCCAATACACCCTTAAAAAAACCTAACACTAACCCCCTGAAGATCGACTTACCGGGAGAAGTCTTCATCTAAGCCGGGGCCGAAGTCCTCAACGAAGCCGGGAGAAGTCTTCATCCAAGCCGGGCGAAGTAGTCCTCCAGACGGGCAGAAGTCTTCATCCAGACGGCAACTTCTATTTTCATCCATCCGGCGCGGAGCGGCTCCATCTTCAAGACATCCGACGCGGAGCATCCTCTTCTTCCGACGACTAAAACAGAATGAAGGTACCTTTAAGTGACGTCATCCAAGATGGCGTCCCTTAGATTCTGATTGGCTGATAGAATTCTATCAGCCAATCGGAATTAAGGTAGAAAAAATCCTATTGGCTGATGTAATCAGCCAATAGGATTGAATGTTCAATCCTATTGGCTGATCCAATCAGCCAATAGGATTGAGCTTGCATTTTATTGGCTTTTCCAATCAGCCAATAGAATGCGAGCTCAATCACATTGGCTGATTGGATCAGCCAATAAGATTGAACGTCAATCCTATTGGCTGATTGCATCAGCCAATAGGATTTTTTCTACCTTAATTCCGATTGGCTGATAGAATTCTATCAGCCAATCGGAATCTAAGCGACCAAATCTTGGATGACTTCACTTAAAGGTACCTTCATTCTGTTTTAGTCGTCAGAAGAAGAGGATGCTCCGCGTCAGATGTCTTGAAGATGGAGCCGCTTCGCGCCGGATGGATGAAGATAGAAGATGCCGTCTGGATGAAGACTTCTGCCCGTCTGGAGGACCACTTCTGCCCGGCTTGGATGAAGACTTCTGCCCGTCTGGAGGACCACTTCGCCCGGCTTGGATGAAGACGTCTCCCGGTAAGTCGATCTTCAGGGGGTTAGTGTTTTAGGGTTTTTTTTTAAGGGTGCATTGTGTTGGTTTTATTTTTTAGATTAGGGTTTAGGCGGAAAACGAGCTAACTGCCCTTTTAAGGGCAATGCCCATCCAAATGCCCTTTTCAGGGCAATGGGGAGCTTAGATTTTTTAGATAGTATTTTATTTGGGGGGTTGGTTGTGTGGGTGGTGGGTTTTACTGTTGGGGGGGTTGTTTGTATTTTTTTTTTACAGGTAAAAGAGCTGATTACTTTGAGGCAATACCCCACAAAAAGCCCTTTAAGGGCTATTGGTAGTTTAGTTTAGGCTAGGGTTTAGTGTAGCTTAGGTTAGGTTTTATTTTGCAAGTACTATTGTATTTATTTTAGCTAGGTAGTTATTAAATAGTTAATAACTATTAATAACTATTCTACCTAGTTAAAATAAATACAAACTTGCCTGTAAAATAAAAATAAACCCTAAGCTAGCTACAATGTAACTATTAGTTATATTGTAGCTAGCTTAGGGTTTATTTTATAGGTAAGTATTTAGTTTTAAATAGGAATAATTTAGTTAATGATAGTACATTTTATTTAGATTTATTTAAATTATATTTAAGTTAGTGGGTGTTAGGTTTAGGGTTAGACTTAGGTTTAGGGGTTAATATGTTTATTATAGTGGCGGCGACGTTGGGGGCTGTAGATTTGGGGTTAATAAGTTTAGGTAGGTGGCGGCGACATTGGGGGCGGCAGATCAGGGGTTCATAAGTATAATGTAGGTGGCGGCGGTGTCTGGAGCGGCAGATTAGGGGTTACATTTTTTATTATAGTGTTTGCGATGCAGGAGGGCCTCGGATTAGGGGTTAATAGGTAGTTTATGGGTGTTAGTGTACTTTTTAGCACTTTAATTATGAGTTTTATGTTACGGCGTTGTACCACAAAACTCTTAACTACTGACTTTTAAATGCGTTAGGACTCTTGACAGGGTAGGGTGTACCGCTCACGTTTTGGCCTCCCAGGACTCGTAATACCGGCGCTATGGAAGTCCCATAGAAAAAAAGACTTTACGAAGTTTACGTAAGTCTTTTTGCGGTAAGGCCAAAGAAGTGTGCGGTGCCCCTAAACCTTCAAGACTCGTAATAGCAGCGGGCGTAAAAAAGCAGCGTTAGGACCTCTTAACGCTGCTTTTTTACCCTAACGCACAACTCGTAATCTAGCCGAATGTATTTTAGAACAGATTGATACTAGCTTGAATAATGAACGTAACATTTGGCAGTTTTTTAAGAAATGGTCAGTATTTATTAAAACTCTCCCCTAATGAGATAGATTATTTGATTCACCCATTCAGGAACTCAGAGTTAGTGTTGTTGGGGCTGTGGTAATCTACCATATCCACATTTTTTTAATTGTTTTTCCCCCCTGCTTTCTTTCTCTCCCCTGTCCCTTCCTTTCCCCTCCTTTGTCTAAAAAGTAACCAATAGATCATGTGGTATTAGGTGTTGATAAACAGAGAAATATGCTATCTGTGGTTCAGTACTTAGCTTTACGCCCTGCGAGACAGGAAACTCTGTGACTTACTTATTAATATGCCCTGTGTATGTATTGTTCTAATTATTTAATTTGCTATCTGAATCATGAAAGTTTAATTTGGACTTTACTATCCCTTTAACAATTAATAAGGAAAGGAAAAGTGAAAATAAAAACATTTAAACTGTAGGAACTAGATGGAATTTCACACACTAGACAAAAAAATTCCATTATTTTAATCAGTTTTTATAAAGTTCTGATATATTACACAGCACTATGACTTTATGTATAAAACTACAAAGTACAACAATCAAATACATTTATGTCAAGTCCAAAGTGTAGTGGACCCTGCACATGAGGCACTAATAGCAGTAAACCTTTTCTTGCATGAGACCTATGAGCTCACAATCTAAGTTTTATCACCTGGGCAACTGTTTTTTTATTTCTTGTTCCTAAATATTTTATGACTTCCTCCCTAGTTAATAATTATTTATATATGGCTTCCTACTCTTCTGTATTTGCTTCCACCATAATTTTACTGGGAGTTATTATTGAACAGCAACAATATTGTTATTGCTTTATGTATTCTGTGCTTTATAATATGAAACATTACACAAGATGTTATATTAATAAAACCATGCTAGAGAGGGATATAGATCTTTTGTTTGAAGGTCATAGAGATATTGCTTGAGAATATTGCTAATCTATACCTGAGCAACAGTATGAAGCATTAGCAAATGGGGAATAAAAAACAGCATTATTTATGGTTCGCAATAAATCAGCTGCAAACCCCTAGTATGGGTTTGTATTAAAAAAGTAACAATGAACAAATATAAAATGTAAAAGGACAACAAAGTCAAAATTAATCTTTCCTGATTCAGATAGGGCATGCCATTTTAAACAACTTTTCAATTTACTTTTATAATCAATTTAGCTTTGTTCTCTTGGTATTCTTTGTTGGTAGGCTCAAATGCTAATTTCTAAGCCCTTGAAGGCCACCTCTTATTTCAGAGCATTTTGAATGTTTTTCACAGCTAGACAGTGCTAGTTCTTGTGTGCCATAAAGATAACATTGAGTTCACCCCAGTGAAGTTATTTATGAGTCAGCACTGATTGGCTAAAATGCAAGTCTGTCAAAAGAACTGAAATAAGGGGGCAGTCTGCAGAGGCTTACATACAAGGTAATCACATAGGTAAAAAGTATAATAATATAACAGTGTTGGTTATGCAAAACTGGGGAATAGGTAATAAAGGAATTATTTATCTTTTTTAAAAAAAACACTAAACTTTGCTTAAAGGACCGGTAAACAAAGTAGATTTGCATAATCAACACATGCAAGATAACAAGACAATACAATAGCATTTACTCTGAATTTCAAATGGGTAGTAGATTTTTTTTCTAACAAATTTCAAAGTTAAAGGGACAGTGAACACCAGAATTTTTGTTGTTTTAAAAGATAGATAATGGGGCCTATCTATCAAGCTCCGAATGGAGCTTGATGCCCCGTGTTGCTGGCGAGCCTGCAGGCTCGCCAGAAACAGCAGTTATGAAGCAGCGATCACAAAAACTGCTGCTCCATAACCCTGTCCGCCTGCTCTGAGCAGGCGGACAGACATCGCCGGAATTCAACCCGATTGAGTACGATCAGGTTGATTGACACCTCCTGCTGGCGGCCCATTGGCCACGAGTCTGCAGGGGGCGGCGTTGCACCAGCAGCTCTTGTGAGCTGCTGGTGCAATGCTGGATACGGAGAGCGTATTGCTTTCCGTATTCAGCGAGGTCTGGCGGACCTGATCCGCACTGTTGGATCAGGTCCGCCAGACTTTGTTAAATAGAGGCCAATCTCTTAATTACCAATTCCCCAGTTTTGCATAACCAACACAGTTATAATTATACATGTTTTACCTCTGTAATTACCTTGTATCTAAGCCTCAGCAGGCTGCCCCCTTATTTCAGTTCTTTTGACAGACTTGCATTTCAGAGCTGTCTCCATGGTAAATTCACGAGCATGAGCTCAATGTTATCTATATGAAACACATGAACTAATGCCCTCTAGTGGTAAAAACTATCAAAATGCATTTAGATTAGAGGCGGCCTTCAAGGTCTAAGAAATTAGCATATGAACCTCCTAGGTTTAGCTTTCAACTAAGAATACCAAGATAACAAAGCAAAATTGGTGATAAAAGTAAATTGGAAAGTTGTTTAAAATTGCATGCCCTATCTGAATAATGAAAGTTTTTTTTGGACTTGACTGTCCCTTCTACTCCCCCTGAACCATGTGATAGCAATCAGCCAATCACAAATGCATATACGTATAGTCTGTGAATTCTTGCACATGCTCAGTAGGAGCTGGTGACTCAAAAAGTGTAAATATAAAAGACTGTGCACATTTTTTTTAATGGAAGTAAATTGGAAAGTTGTTTAAAATGACATGCTGTATCTGAATCTTGAAAATTTAATTTGACCTGAGTGTCCCTTTAATGGAAAATTTAGAGTTTTGCCACAATAGGTATAAAATCTAAATTGTTATAATATTAGGCATAAAATCTAAATAAATATATGCCCATTATGCTGCTACTCTCTTCTGCTTCTTGCCCTTCTGCATCTATTTTACACTGAATGCACCCTTATGGTGTAAGCCAAAGGAAAACACTAAACAGCGTGGAACCCGGGATACTCAAGGAGTTGTTTTTATGAATAGGGACCCTAGAACATACATTACAAATAAATGCAAATTATTACAAAACTAGAGATTATCCCAGAGGTATATTTTGCTTTGGTGCTGCTCTGGGCAATGATATGCAGCAAAATCCCACCCAACAATTTTAGCTCATGTTACATATATTTCTCAAAAACAAGTCAGTGATACGGGATTGGGCATCATGCCATAGAACAACCCTATTTATATAGATAGATAGATTAATTTTATGTGTATATATATATATATATATATATATATATATATATATATATATATATATATATATATATATATATATATATATAAATATAATGACCTTTTTATCACTGTGAAATACTTTCCTTATTTCTACACTGTGTGTGGGGCATCTCCCTCCCTGGTTTCAGATTCATGGATCTCAGTAACTTTTCTCCCTAGGGGAATGTAGTTCCTTGCATGCACTTCCATTAGCAGAATCTATATTCTTTTTTGTAGTTATATATTTACCTTGTCATTAATAAGCAATTCCATGGGGTTGTTTCCCCACTCAATCAGCACAATCTCATTTGCTTGCCCAGGAACCGAGTATGAGAAGGGTGTGCCCATCCCTGGGGAAGAGTTAGACTTAAGCCACAAGCAGATGGTGAAGGCAAAAATCTCATGGTGAAGAGTCCTTTTCACCTTGGCATACATGTAATTTGTTCTGAAGGGAAAGCTGACTCTGAAGTCATTTGACTGTTTATCAGCTTTGTGCCCTGTTTAACAAAGATAAGAAAAAGAGGAAGAATAAAGTTTCACACATCACAAAACTGCACCTTTATTAAAGTAATATTCCAGTTGTGTAGCGTGAGAATAGTCTGCCAAGCAATTCTGCAATAAACATGCTGTTATAATGCATTTTAAGCATTTGATTGGTTCACACATACCATGCTTAAAGTATAAATAAATCCTAGACAGAATAAAGCATTCAAAGAAAAGATGAGTCTGAGAATAATATGTAGATGGGTTTTTAAAAAAGTTTAATTAGTTGTTTAAATATTAGCAACATAAGTGTAAAGTTTTAGTGTCTATAAAGCAATGGGAGCTGCCATGTTGTAACTTAGGTTTCTTTCTCTGCTGAAACCAATTAGAGAGAGTTATAAATATGTCACTAGAGTGTGCAGCCAATGACGGTGTGGAATATAACAGTGTTCTGCACTTCCATTTCTAACAGGAACTAAAGAGCACACAATTTTTAGAATGAAATGACAGAAAAAGGGGGAATAAATCATGAAAGTATATTGCAAAGGTTTTTTTTTATATACAATTTATAATTTTATATTACCACCTCAAAGTGTTTAATGTCAATTTAAGTGTACAAATCAATCTGAATGTTAGAATTCTCCTAGAATGGTATTATTTGTTCTGTCTTTTTTTTCTAGTGCATTCTTTTGTGCCAATTTTGGAGATTTAAAAAACAAACAAACATTTCATTAATTGCAGAGTTGCTAAGAAAACTATTCTGGGGCTATACAACAGATTTATTTGGAATGTCCCTTTAAGACACACAACAGTTTGGTTAATAAATACAACTATTTAGGTTAGTTGCTGAACTGAGGTGCACCAGTTGTGTCTGACTTTTTTCCTTATGTGACAGGATATCATTTAAAGTTACTCTAACACACATAAAGCAAATGCTAGACGTGTATATATATGTATGTGGTTCATGCTAGCTGGGCAGACATGAATGTGGTCACTTAAAAAATATCACTATATATTAAGTGTGGTTTATAATTTTGTGGGCGGTAGAGAGAATAAACAAACTGAAGTGGCAGCATAACAAAAATATTGGATAGTAAACTTTAATCACTGTATTTTTTTACTTTTGTAATGAAATCAAATTTAAAATAAATAGCTATTATAATGATATATTTCAACTTTTATTAATAACATACATATATTGCAATAAGGACATTGCCAATATTACCAATCCCAGATGTAACTTTATATGTATTTATACCTGAGATTCCCAGTGCAATTGTTCTTGTTGGCACACCATCAAGCCAATGTTCAAAGCCAATAATGTGGAACAGTATAAACACATGAAAAAGGCTGTAACTACTGGGAGTGAATCATAACATGAAGTATAAATAACTAGCATCTCTGAGTGCTTTATTTTAAAACAAACATTATAGTTAAGAAACTCCAGCTCCACACCATTGCCTTTAAAATATCAGTAAATACAGTAGATTTGCACACTTAACAAACACATAATAACAAGACAATACAATAGCACTTAGCTTGAACTTCAAATGAGCAGTAGATTTTTTTCTGACTAATTTCAAAGTTATGTATATTTCCATTCCTCCTGTATAATGTGACAGCTATCACCCAATCACAAATGCATATATGTATATTGTATGGATTCTTGCACATGCTCAGTAGGAGCTGGTGATTCACTATCAAACACTATCCACAATTAGTTAATAGAAGTATATTGCAGACTTGTTTAAAATTGCTGCTCTGTCTGAATCATGAAAGTTTAATTTTGACTTAAAGGGACAGTTTACTCAAAAATGTTCTCCCATTTAATTTGTTCCCAATGATCCACGCTACGTGCTGGAGGGTATTAAATTATTTATAAGTATTTCCATTACCCTTATATTGGCATATGAAATAGTTTATTTAGCCTGTGGTTTTCCCACCCATCCTGAAAGTTTTTGGCCTTAAGGCCAAGCTGTGTTAACACAGCCAGTAGAAGAAATTACACTCCCAGTGGGTTATAGAAGAGATAAGGTGATAAAACATTAATTTTCCATTGTTCTCTCCAAGTATTGGTGATTGGTTTACGGACAGATATAAAATAAAGAAGCATGTATATGTACACAATGTGATAAAGTAATGAGATCTGATTATACCTACAAGCTCAACCCATTTTATTAGTTTGTGGCTTCAAAACACAAAATCATCTCATTCATATACACAAATAAACCTTAAAAAAGCAAATCTCATAAATGTTATACTCTGCAGCTGGTAAAACAAGGAATTGGATACACCTTAAGGGAAAAACTATTTTAAAGTGTACTGTCCCTTTAAGTGCTGCTTTAATCTTTCTCTAAAGTGATGAAATTTGGACATAGTCCAGATAAAACATGATGCTGTGCAGTTGGAGTTTCATACATTAAAATGGTTAAAATAATATAGCACTCACACCGACTTGTTACAAAGTTGTGTGTCATTTTCTTATTGACTCCTAGTGGTTAAAAATAGAAATTAAATTTACAAAAAAATAAAAAATTAAAAGGGATAGCAAGGTAAAAATTGAAATGTGCACGGACGCATTTTTATTAGAAGCGTTTCTGCTAATGGAAGTATTTTGCAAAAATGATTCTATGTAAAGGGACATTAAACACAAATATTAAAATAGAACCCCAGAAAATTGGAAATCCCACAACTGTTACAATGAAATTACAGGAAAGGAGGACAAATTAAAGAATTTTGCAAAGTGTTCTTAAAGGACCAGTCAACACAGTAGATTTGCATAATCAACAAATGCAAGATAAGAAGACAATGCAATAGCACTTAGTCTGAACTTCAAATAAGCAGTAGATTTTTTTTCTGACAATTTTAAAAGTTATGTATTTTTCCACTCCCCCTGTACCATGTGACAGCCATCTGCCAATCACAAATGCATACACGTACCATGTGACAGCCATCAGCCATTCACAAATGCATACACACTTATTCTTGAACATGCTCAGTAGGAGCTAGTGACTCAAAAAGTTTAAATATAAAAAGACTGTGCACATTTTGTTAATGGGAGTAAATTGGAAAGTTGTTTAAAATGTAAATTGGAAAGTTGTTTAAAATGGCACGCTCTATCTGAATAGCGAAAGTTTAATTTTGATTGAGTGTCCCTTTAAGGACCAGCAATATACCCTGTACATGGCTGGTCTTGCTATGGGGATTTAATTTTTAATAGTGAATTCTTATCTCTAGCAGCAAGACCGCACTATTTCCGGGGGCCAGCAGGAAGGAGGGAGGGTACAATGACACGGTCACATCGCTTGCACCAGGACTTGCGCTATTATACCCAAGAAAACCCTTAAAGGGACAGTATACACCAATTTTCATATAACTGCATGCAATAGACACTACTATAAAGAATAATATGCACATATATTGATATAAAAATGTTACTGGAACACCCACTGCAAGTGGGAAATAGCAGACACTCCCCCTTCCTCTGCATATGAAAAGACCATTTACACAAACAGAACCAAGCTGGAGTAGGTATACGTCGGTATTCACCTAAAACTTTGGGGTTTAGTTAGGAGTCTGACAATCAGAGCAATGTTATTTAAAAATAAGCAAAACTATCCATATAATATAAATGGATAGTCTACAAAACATGTTTGCAAAGAAAAATCTAGTGTATAATGCCCCTTTAATGACCAGCGACGTACAGGGTATGTTATGGTCGTTAAGGGATTAATACACATAATAAAATATTTTATATTGATTGTAATCTCTGTATTTAATGGTTTAATGTGTGTTTTTTACCTACAAAGCAGAATATATTGATAATCTGGATAAAGTTACATGTTTTTTTTTTTTTTTACCTTTGTCCCCACCGGGCAGTTTGTGCCTTATAGGGTCTTCAGAAGTCTGATCCACATGATCCGTATTGTTATGTTTTTCATGAATCTGTCGTTCAAGGATGCTGATCTTTTTTTGCAGGGTGTCCCTCAGAGATGTTGAAAACAATGATGTGTTTCTGGTCGTCTGAAGAACAAAAGAAAGATGTCATCATTTATGTAGGAAGAAAATGGTTTAGTATCATTGTGCCTGATTTACTCAGTAGCCTTCAGCTAGATACAAAAAATCTTTTTGCTTTTGGATTTTTTCTAATATAATTTGTGATGTGGCAAGTACCTGCCAGAGGCTATTTTGTGTCTGGAATGTGACAACTAGAAATTTACTGGAGATTTTTGTACTATGGGGTATGTTCTAGTCCCTTAGTTACACTAAAGGTTTATCTATAACACATCCCATAGACTTTACTCCTATTATCACATTTTCTTCATTCTCTTTGTATCTTTATTTGAAAAAGCAGGAATGTGAGCTTACGAACCGGCCCATTTTTGGTTCAGACCCTGGACAGCAATTGCTAATTGGTGGCTTCATTAAGCCACCAATCCACAAGTGTTACCCAGGTGCGGAAGCAAAGATTGGCCGGCTTGTAAGCTTACATTCCTGATTTTTCAAAAAAAAGATACCAAGATAACGAAGAAAGATTGATAATAGGAGTAAATTAGAAAGTTGCTTAAAATTGCATGCTCTATCTGAATCATGAAATAAAAAACATTTAGTTCAGTATCCCTTTAATAGTGAATTCTGTAGAAAAAGCTTTTCTTTCCTGTTTTTTCCCTTTTACAAAACTTGTTTTTTAAATGCCTTTTAAAACAGTATTTTATCAATGTCATTTAGGAATTCAGTATCTTGCTCAAGATCTGATACACACTTCCGATATACGCGTTGGTTAGAAAGTTACTAGCTTTCTGATTTAGTTGCACCTGGTCCTATGACTAATAATTGGGGTTTTCCTTTAGAAAAACATTTAAAATGATTTATCTTCAAAAATATAACTAAATGCTGATTAGTTAAACTTGTGTACTGTATTGTGATTGACCCCAATATGTTCTAATATTATGTATAATCAAACCAATAAAAATCTGTTTAAAAGGAAATACAAGTACAAAACAATACTCTGTGTTCCTGAGATCATTTGTATTTGTTTAAGCCCTGCTCTACTGGAACCTATCTGAACACCTGTGGAAGTGCATTGTTGCTTCTGAGTCTACCAAGGTGTATGTTTCAAATTAGGAAGCCTAGAAAACAAAGAAAATTTGATAACAGAAGCAAATTCATCAGTTCCTTATAATTTCATGCTATTTGTACCATGAAAATGTAATTTTTGTATTTCAAGATCTTAAACACACTTGAGCAGACATGGCAGCATCCCTCTAAATGACTGTTTCCCTAGCAACTTACATATGAACCCTTATGAGATATCTACTTCATACTCATTTGTACATATACAGTATGACATTGCATTACATTAAAACTATTTTTAGGTCTAAGGGGACATGTTCAGAAAGAATGTAAAAATATTTAGGGAAATAATTTATATTAAAGGGGCATGAAACCCAAAATTTTACTTTCATGATTCAAATAGAGCATACAGTTTAAACAATTTAAAGGAATATTAAACCCACGTTTTTTTCTTTAATAATTCAGATATAACATGTCATTTTAAGCAACTTTCTAATTTACGCATATTATCAATTTGTCTTCATTCTCTTGGTATCTTTATTTAAAAAGCAGAAATTTAAGCTTAGGAGACGGCCCATTTTTGTTTCAGAACCTGAGAACCACTTGCTGATTGGTGTAGCCAATGTACCCACCAATCAGCAAGCACTAACTAGGTGTTGAGCCAAAAATGGTCCGGCTCCTAAACTTACATTATTGCTTTTTCAAATAAAGATCCCAAAAGAACAAAGAAAAATTTATAGTAAAAGTAAATTAGAAAGTTGCTTAAAATTGCACGCTCTATCTGAATCATACAAGAAAAATTTTTGTTTCATATCCCTTTAACAATTTACTTAAACTATCTTGTTTTGTTCTCTTGGTATCCTGTGTTGAAAGAACAGCAATGCAGTATTGGGAGCTAGGTTAACATGTCATATGAGTCAATAACAAGAGGCATATACCATATGTGCAGCCACCAATCAGCAGCTAGCTCACAGTAGTGCCTTGTTCCTAAACCTACCTATGCTTTTTAACAAAGGATACCAAGAGACCAAAGCAAATTAGATAACAGAAGTAAACTTGAAAATTGCTTAACGTTGCTGTGTCTGAATCATGAAAGAAAAATGTTAAGTTTCATGTCCCTTTAAACAATTCAACAACTTTTTAATACACATGAACTATTTTCCTTAATCTCTTTTCCAAATAATTTTGTATTTTAAACTACCCCGAAGAGGCAGAGGTGTGTCCTGTAAATTCCAGAAGCCTAAGCAAGCAATTATATATAGTGATTGCTTGATTACTGCAGGAGCTCACTTCCTTAAAGGGACACTGAACCCAAATTTTTTCTTTCGTGATTCAGATAGAGCATGAAATTTTAAGCAACTTTCTAATTTACTCCTATAATGAAATGTTCTTTATTCTCTTGGTATCTTTATTTGAAATGCAAGAATGTAAATTTAGATGCCGGCCCATTTTTGGTGAACAACCTAGGTTGTCCTTGCTGATTGGTGGATAAATTCATCCACCAATCAAAAACTGCTGTCCAGAGTACTGAACCAAAAAAAAAAAAAAGTATAGATGCCTTATTTTTCATATAAAGATAAGCAAGAGAATGAAGAAACATTGATAATAGGAGTAAATTAGAAAGTTGCTTACAACTGCATGCTCTATCTGAATCATGAAAGAAAAAAATTGGGTTCAGTGTCCCTTTAAAGGTCTACAACATAATTTTTGTTGTTTTTAAAAGATAGATAACCCCTTTATTACCCATTCGCCAGTTTTGCATAACCAACACAGTTATATCAATATACTTTTTACCTCTGTGATTACCTTGTGTCTAAGCATCTTCTGACAGCCCCCTGATCACATGACTTTTTATTTGCATTTAGTACTGTATTGTTTAAAATTGTATGTTCAATCTGAATCCCAAAATAAAAAAAAAATAGGTTTCATGTCCCTTTAATTTGTGGTTGCATGCCCCCCCATAAGAGCTGCGCTGCAACACCCCAGAAACTGTGAATGCAGCTTGCTACATTTTACCCATAGTATAATTAAATTGCCAGTTTATTGATGAGTATGTTTCCTCAGCTTGGGAAACGATCCATGTGCGGTTACATTACACCTGATAGCTGTTGTTTTTCATGCTGTACAAGCACAATTGATTTTGAATTTAACTACTGAGTTCAGTAGCACTTTAGATAACATATAATGAAGTGGTGTCTATAGGGTTGTAAACTACCATTGACAAAGCACCCGTCCTTTCTGTCTATAAGTCATTATTTATTCCTAAAATAAGATAATTTTGAAGGACAGTTGTATCACATGATGTCCTCAAACTCCTAACTCTACAAATGTTTTACTTATTACATTTATTATAAATTAAAGGGACAGTCTAGTCCAAAAAAAACTTTCATGATTTAGATAGGGCATGTCATTTTAAACAATTTACTTTTATCACCAATTTTTCTTTGTTCTCTTTGTATTCTTAGTTGAAAGCTTAACCTAGGAGGTTCATATGCTAATTTCTTAGACCTTGAAGGCCGCCTCTTAAGAATGCATTTTAACAGGTTTTTCACCACTAGAGGGTGTTAGTTCATGTTTTTCATATAGATAACACTGTGCTTGTGCACGTTAAGTTACCTGGGAGCCATCACTGATTGGCTAAACTGCAAGTCTGTCAAAAGAACTGAAATAAAGGGGCAGTCTGCAGAGGCTTAGATACAAGATAATCACAGAGGTAAAAAATATATAAATATAACTGTGTTGGTTATGCAAAACTAGGGAATGGATAAACAAGGGATTATCTATCTTTTAAAACAATAACAATTCTGGTGTAGACTGTCCCTTTAAGGATCCCCAGTAATTTAGTGAGGATGACCCCTCTGTGCATCCGTAGCCTCATATTGTGAGGAAATATATGAGGTAAATGTGAGATCAAATTGTACTTAATGCACCACTAGTAAATATGTTTCAGTCCTTTAGCAGGGTTTAAAAGTATAGTAGAAACTTCTAAAATAAATAGATATAAATACAAATTATAGTGCATTTTATTTTTCAACTAAAATTGAACTTTTTTAAGTGCATCATAAATTTTACAAAAGACGACTCCACCTAGTCGTCGGTCACTGACACCTTAAATCACCGGTGCTGCCATTTTGGAACCTAGGTTACATGGCAGGTATCTGAGGGAGAGTTGCTGCACATGTGTAAACATGTCAGTTCTGGAATGCAGTGAAAGATAGATTTTAACATAGCGGCACCAATGATTAACCTTAATACTATGTTAAAAGCACAATAAAAAGTGTGCTTTTCTTTCATACAGGTGGTGAGAGTCCACGATCAATTACTCATGGGAATTACCCTTCTTTACCACTAGGAGGAGGCAAAGAGTTGCAAACCCCAAGAGCTCTATAAAACCCCTTCCATCTCACACATACCTTAGTCCTTACTTCTGGAGGTGGTTGAAGAATGAAGATGTGCATGCTCTAAAGCAGTGTTTCCCAAGCCCAGTCCTCAGGACCCTTAACAGGCTAGATATGCATTATATCTTAACTAGAGCACAGGTGAAATAATCATCTGAAGGGTGAGAGCAGGTTGGTAACCATGGTTACTGATCAGCTGTTTATTTCACCTGTGCTCTAGTTAAGATATAATTAATATCTGGCTTGATAAAGGTCCTGAGGACTGGAGTTGAGAATGAGAAACACTCTAGAGGGGCAGTTTTTTTCTTCTTTTTCAGTGTTGTTCCACAGAAAGATTTTAAATCTTCCTTATGTTCATTGTTTTGTAAGGCTCTAGTTCATATTTATCTATATGCTTAGCCTATTTCTCCTCCATATAATAATGTTCTGGTGTTAATGGTATTGCAGGCTTTTTCTGAACCTATGTATCAACTGGTCTTTATTCACTTTCTTGGAAAGTGTTATTTCTTCTGCTAGATGAGTTTCTGAGTTACCTGCTCTTTTTTGTGATCCTTCTTTTCAGATGTTTCATCAGGATAAGGCTGTTTTTTTCTTTTTGATTTCTTTCCTAAGGTGGTTTCTTCAGATAACTTTAGTTGAGAGATGGCTGTTTCTTCTTTGTGTCCATTTTATAGGTATGCTTCTGAGAGATCTTTGCATTACTTGGATAATGTTTGGGCACTTGAATATTTCATTGCTGATACTAGGATTTTAGACATTTAGTTTGTTCTTCGGGTCGGAAAACTTCTGCTGTTTCTTTAGCCTTTTTTGTTAACTTGTTTATCAAAGCTTTTTTTGGAGGGAGGTCTGGATTTCTGCTCATTCTACTAGGTCAGTTGTATATATATATATATATATATATATATATATATATATATATATATATATATATATATATATATATATATATATATATCATAAGGTAAAAAGAGAGAGAACATCCAGGAATGAAATCCAGGATAAAAAGACAGGGGATTCAGCATTCTTTTGAAAAAAATATAACTCACAAGTACAGTATATCCAATAAATGCTTTAATCGTGAAAAATGTGGTCTCTCTCACTGTGAGAGCACTGAGACGCAGGCAATGGTATCAAAGGGCAGTATATACACAAAAGGGTAAATACCAGAGCAATAAAAATGTTGCAAAAGTCAATCAGACAACTTACAAACATTAAAACCTGACCGGTCAGGGATGAGCACAAGTATCGATGTTAGAATTACCTGCTAACAGCCATATATATATAAAATCGAGATTAGTACTAAACCTTCTACACCCTGCTGCACACCGCACCCCCTGAGGTATACCCTCAGTACATGGAGGTCTATACTGGGCAGGAAACGTATGGGATCTAAGAGATGTATAGCAATCTCCAAGTATGTAGGCAGGTAAATTAGACAATGAGTAATGAAAATATAGAGTACATATAGTGACGTATATAGAGGGGAATCGCCACTCAGACTAGCTACACCCAGCACCTCTAGACAGAGGTATAGAGCTGGGCAGGTAGAGATCGGGATCTAAGTAGCCTCAGTGGACGTGCCCCCTAAATATGTACAGATCAGCAATAAAGAGCAAAACATGCATGTAAGGCAAAATACAGAAACATCATCAGGAGTCCATATGAATAACTTTTGGTGATCGTATGTCAAAGTGGTTAATAAGCAAACAGTTCAAGATTTGCAGATGTAGCAGTTAGTATCCAAAAGCCAAGCAAGAGGAAAACATGTAGAAACAGAAGCTTGTCAAGCATGTAGACGCATATATCTGTCGTAATTATTACAAACCACTGTAGAGTTGTGCAGGCCCCCTCGACAGGGAGAGTCATATAAGAGAGTGCTCAGTATGATAGGTGGTAAACAAAGTTCTTTGCAAATTAACAGGTAAGAGCAATACGACCTTAACTTCCTGACAGCTATCCGTTATTCATTGTGCCGATTCATGCTTGTCTAAGTTGTAGGCAAGTTAGAGCTAAAATCATTCTCCTTGTCTGGCATCTTTCACACCGTATCTCCGTAAATGGAACCAGAGCACACCGGTACAAGCGTACATCACATGGTCCGGTCGGCTAAGCCAATGCTGATGCGCATTTCACCCGCTCGTCCAAAATTCAGACTGGGCTTCGTCAGGGATATAGAGTGAACAAAGTCCCAAATTAGTGCATATAAAAAATCCAAAGGGACAAAGAAAGAATCCCAACAGTTCAGTGAAGTCTGTAATCTTCTGTGTCCTGATCCAGATCTATAAAACCAAAAAATAATGTCCATATTGTCTTAAGAAATGCCCAGTTGAACCCAAAACGCATAGACGATCGATCTCTCCATGGGAAATCGCTATTCTGGTAAATATTTTTTTCTGTGTGCACGAAGGGTTAAATCCAACAATATTGTATAACATGCATTTTTATTTTTAGGTACATGTCCTTTGCTCTGTCAGAACAAGTATCAAAGGCATATGAAAGTCAAAATTAAACTTTCATGTAATTTTAAGAGGCCTTCTACCATCAAACTTATTTAATCTTCTTGATATTCTTTGTTGAAAAGCATACGTAGGTAGGATTTGGAGCAGTACTATACACTACTGGGAGCTAGCTAGTGATTGTTGACTGGCTACATATATATGCCTCTTGACATTGGTTCATCAGATTTGGAGCTGGCTTTAACTAGTCGTTTAATCAATTTGCAGTAGGCAAACATAGTTATATACAAGCAATAGTGGAATAATGAAATGCTCTAATACATTGAAGCATTTTATTTATTGCACTTTATTTCCCTTTAAATTGGGGCAAAATAAGTACACTTTATTTAAATAACAAAATCAGGAACAACTAAGAGAAACGTATGCCCTCCAGCCTTTAAACATAGTTTTTTGGAATAACACCCAAGTCTAGAACCCCCTTGGTTATAATTACCTCTAATCCTCTTGTTAATATAAGGTGGTGTGTACCAAAAATCTATATGTCACTCTCCAATCAGAAATTGGCTAAAACAATTTTCACTATATTCTTCTCCCAAGTATAGGTCTAATTAATCCTCAGGGTAACCTACTGTTTTATCCTTGCATTATTTTAATACTGTTTACTGTACTGGCACCAATACTCCCACTAGAAACCTGTTTTTATATGTCAACAATCTTATTTATAAAAATCTACTTCCCTTTAACTTCAGATTTTCAGGCCTGCCAACTATGAAAAATATTTCATAGCCTACACTCATTTATATATCTGATGTCACAGAAAGTCCTGTCAGAGAAAAAAATACTGTAATATACAACTTGTTTCAAGATTTAGGAAATATTTTTATTTAATTTGTATTTTCTTCCCTCTTTTCCCTTCTGCCTAATTTATTTTTGTAATGGTTATAGCATAGAGATATGTATAATTGACTTATGAGTGTTAGGTTAAAGATGAGTGAATTGTTTTAATGAGTTCTAGAATATTTATATTTGTTAATCTTTTTTCTTTCTTCTTGATGGATTTATGTTTTCTCTTCTGTTTGTTAGAAATTGGAAAATTTCATTAAAAAATAATAAACAAAATATTTTTTTTTCTGTGAAATAATTCAAGAGCATTTTAAACTGTATTAATTTAAGACCATATTTATACTCTTTAAAAATGAATTAAAAGTTACAAAGTCTTATAATGTAAATTAAATATAGTTTTTGAGGTGTCATATATTAAAAATTAATGCAGTTTTCTTATACTTTCTGTAAACATCATCTATTTTACCTTTCCAAATCATCTGTTTGAAGATATTTATTTATTCTGTATACATAAAGATTGATAAAAATAATTTGTTTAAAGTTATTTAATTATTTTTAAATTATTTAAATTATTTAAAAATGAATTAAAAGTTTATGAAATATTATAGAGTAAATACATTTGTTTTTAAAGTGTTGTTACATATTAAAAAAATAATGCTGGTTTCTTATACATTTGATAAACATAATCTATTTTGCCTTTTCAAATAATCTGATGCTAGAATATTTACAATAATTCTGTATACTTAAACTGAATATATTGCATAAAAATATTTTGTTTAAATGATTTAATTAGTTAAAAGTACTTTATTGTTTGCTATGGGACAAAAATGTTCGTTATTATTATTATTATTATTATTATTATTATTATTATTATTAGTTATTTGTAGAGTGCCAACAGATTCCGCAGCACGGAAGTTATGATACATTTTTAAATTTGTTGAAGATTTCTAAGTCTAAGTGATCATACCATTTTGACTATTTTTATTATCTTTTGAATATTATTTTATAGCGCTATTTTGCTGAGCCAAAGAGTGATCTGGAGTATAGACCTTAATTAAAGGGACACTCAAGTCAAAATAAACTTTTATGATTCAGATAGAGCATGTAGTTTTAAGACACTTTCCAATTTAATTCCATTATCACATCTTGCACAGTCTTTTTATATTCACAATTTCTGGGGAACAAGGTCCTACTGAGCATGTGCAGAAGCTCACAAGGTATACGTATACTAGTCTGTGATTGGTTAATGTCTGTTAGATGATACAGGGGGCTTGGAAAATGGGAGAAAAAATAAATTTGAATTTCAAATAAGCAGTAAGTGCTATTGAATTGTCTTTTTATTATGTACATGTTAATTATGCAATTCTACTGCATTGATTGCTCTTGCTATCTCACAGAGTGATTCAGAAGTGCAGCATTATAGCCCTTTGTTCTAGCTCTTCTCTGAAACATAAATGATCACGTTCTTTCTTTGTAAGTTTTGTTAAATCATTTATTATTCTAGTAGCTATCATTTGAACTTTTTTTAAGTTTATATCCTTCTGGAGACACACACATGCTTCCTCACAATAAGCTTTTACTTCATGATTTTCCTGTTACAACAATGCTGCCCTCTAGTGCTCATATGACTCAGCTACATCCTCACAATACACTTTTCTACAGCCTTTCTCCTTTTGCAACACACACAGACAGCACTTTTATTTTCAACTGACTCATATATTTTGTGTTTAGGCAATTTACATTTTCTACTCCAAAGTAAATTTGTGCCATGTATCTTAATTATTTAAAGTTAGTCAATATGAAATAATTGTTGTTTTCATTACCATTAAAAACTTATGAATGAAAAGAACTAATACACTGATAGACTATATATATATATATATATATATATATATATATATATATATATATATATATATATATATATATATATATATATGCATTTTGTGATTGGCTAATGGCTGTCACATGATATATTAGGAAGGAAAATGTAACTCACTGACATTTTTCATTAAAAAAAATCTACTATTCATTTAAAATTTAAACTAAGTGCCTCTACATTGTTTTTATTATGTGTTTATTGATTATGCTATTATATTGTGTTTTGTGCTCCTTTAAAAAGAGGGAAATGTGTGTGCACCAAATTAACAGGCTTCTATAATTTAGTTGTATACCTTTCTTAAATACATAAAATCATAAATATATACAGTACATAAATCAATAATACATAAATCAATAATGCACAAATAAATAAAAGACACTCACGACACATGTATACTATATCATTTCATTATGAATATTATTGCAATGTACTGTTGTAATTAGAAAATGTCATTAATAGATATTTGGAAAAGAGATATGAGGAGCTATCATATATTTTATTAGACTTATATAGCATTTTCACAATTCTAGATACATGATAAAAGCCATTCTCAAGTTATAGATCATACAGTTTCAACACCTGTTTGGTACAATACTTGGTATATTACTGCTCCTTTTCCCCTGCTGTAATTTTATGTACACTTCTTTTTGTACTGCATAACCAAAGTAATTTAATTATTTTAACATTTATGCATATTAAATAAATTACAACATAAATGAATAGGACAGACAGACACACAGACAGGTAGATAGATAGACAGATTAATCGACTGATAGATAGATTGATAGATGATTGATGCATAGATAGATAGGCACATATATGTTTGTTTCTGGTAGGTAACATTTGTTAAATCCAGCATCAGTTCGGTTATATAAGTAAAACACGGAATTAGTAAAATGATCAGTTTATTACCTGTATATGATGCAATCTCTCTTTCAATGATTCCAGCATGCTTTCCATCTGATGAATCCCAGCTGATGTAACCTCCGGAGGATCTTCCATTGTATTTGGTGGAGCACTGGGTTTGTGATAAGAATCATGTGTCTGTTGTTCTCTGTACTCACGATGGGTGAGATGATGATACTCATGGTCTCGATTATGCCCATGGGTATCTTCGTGCCCTCCATGAACATGTTCCCTATCATGCCCATGCTCACGTCCATGTTCTCTTTCATGCCCATAGTCTCTTTCATGCCGGTCTTCCCAATCTTGACCATGTTCTCTTTTGTGTCCATGCTCCCGTTCATGACCATGCTCTCTTTCATGCCCATGTTCCCTGTCATGCCCAAGCTCCCATTCATGGCCATCTTCCGACTCATGCGCATGCTCCCTTTTATTTTCCCTCTCATGCCCATGCAAATTTTCATGGCCATAATTTTCTTCATGCCCATGTTCTCTTTCTTGCCTATATTCACCAGAATGTATATGGCCCTCTTCATGCCCCCTATTCTGGTGGTATCCCTCACAACGGCTGAGTTTAACAGTGAGTTCTCTAATTGTCTCTCTCTGATCTAATATTGTTTCCTTCTGGTGTACCACTGTTTCTCGCAGATGTAAAATGGTTTCCTTAGCCTCTTCCTGCATGCTAATCCAGTGCCCCCCACCACTTGCACTCTGTCTCTGCATGTTTGAATGGCACTCCATATCCAAGGGCATTGGGGTGCAGATAAATTTTGGATGTGACATTTCCCCAGCACAATTATGTACCAAAAACAGACCAATCACCATAATAAATGATAAAAGCTTCATTTTGTAAAATAAGTGTTTTGAGTTGTCAAAGCTAAGAATCCAAGTCTTGTCTGACTGTCTCTACCTGTCCTTCTCTTGAGTTGTCCTTCTTAGCTGATGATTGACATTAAATCGGATCTGCTGTGTATTTAATGTCACCTCTTTCTGTATTTAACAAATCCTCTTCAGCTTCTATTTCATCGCTCACATTCTGGCAGCCTGGTCTGGAAATGGTATTAATCATTAATGCTAATGTCCTTTAACAAGTGGGAAACTCCTCCTCCAATCTAAGTGTCCTACATGCAACTGGAACAGATCAAATGCTTACTTTAAACTTAGCTAATAGACTCAGGAGGTTTTTAAGGAGATGATGCCCTGGTAAACTATTCCTGCCCTGAAATCACTTCCAGACAGCCAAGTTAATCCATCAGGTCCTATTATTACGAGATGCTCTTGGGGAGTGTTTTTAGTATTGCACCTAATAGATATATTGCATTCTGCAAGCATTTAAATGAAGCTAAGCATCATTTCATTTGTACTTATGTTTAAAATTGTCCAAATGGCTTGTATATTGATACATGAAATACACCTAAAACAAGATACTTTCATAAAATGATTTTATTGTGTTTGCTTAAAGGACCAGTTAATACAGTAGATGTGCATAATCAACAAATGCATGATAAAAAGACAATGCAATAGCACTTAGTCTGAACTTCAAATGAGTAAGATTTTTTTTCTGAAAATGTTTAAAGTTTTGTCTATTTCCAGTCCTATTGTATCATGTGACAGCCATCACCCAATCACAAATGCATATAAGTATAATCTATGAATTATTGCACATGCTCAGAAGGAGCTGGTGACTCAAAAAGTGTAAATATAAAAATAGTGTACACATTTTGTTAATGGAAGTAAATTGGAAAGTTGTTTAAAATTGCATGCTCTATCTTAATCATGTAAGTTTGAGTGTCCCTTTAAGTTAGTGAACTCCATAGAGACTAGGGTAACGTTAATTTGACACAAATCTTGATTTAATAAAATGTATGTGAAAAATTAAAGTAGTTTTCTGCATACCGATAACACACTGAAATTAAAGGGACAGTCTAGTCCAAAACAAACTTTCATTATTCAGATAGGGCATGTCATTTTAAAAAAAAAATTAATTTTACTTCTATCACCAATTTTGCTTTGTTCTCTTGGTATTCTTAGTTTAAAGCTAAATCTAGGTGATTCATATGCTAATTTCTAAGCCCTTGAAGGCCACCTCTTAGCTCAGGGCATTTTGACAGTTTTTCACCACTAGGGGGTGTTAGTTCATGTGTTTCATATAGATAACACTGTGCTCACACACGTGGAGTTCCTAGAAGCTCGCACTGATTGGCTAAAATGCAAGTCTGTCAAAAGAACTGAAATAAGGGGCAGTTTGCAGAGGCTTAGATAATCACATAGGTAAAACGTGTATTAATATAACAGTGTTGGTTATGCAAAACTAGGGAATGGGTAATAAAGTAATTATCTACCTTTTAAAACAATAAATTTTCTGGTGTAGACTGTCCCTTTAAATTAGAGGTAACAATATGTTTTACAGACATAGACCGTAAATGTATTAGTTATTTGAGATGCTTTATTTCTAACTGAAAAAAAACAAATTCATCTAAAAATAGCAAAGATACCAACCATATACAAATATTATATTGCTGTAGCTGAAACATTTTTAATTTTATTACAAGACCAGAGACTCCTATTTTGCATAATCTTTCTTTACTACTCATATGCAGCCTTTTAAAGAATAACAAGAATAACAAGCTATTAAAACAGAACAGATATTGAAATAAGAATAAGTAGCTGATACTAACTTATAAATGCAGGAAAAAAACAGCCAATCAGAGAAGGGAATTGACTATAAACTGACCCCTATGCTGTCAAACCTCCTCTTTCTTTTGCTGCTCATCAATAAGATAAGTCATAGCAAAATGTTTCTAACTGAATTTATTTATTTTTATTGTTATTATTAATTTTGTATTATTGTCTACCTATATTTTTTCCCTTTCTATTTATTTTACTTTTTCAGTCCGGTTTTATTCTTTATTGGTATTTCAAACATTATTTCCCCCTTTCTTTTTCATATTTTATTAATATCTCCCCTTGCCTGCAAATCTGTTCTCTATTTGCCCGGGTAGTACGGTCCTTTTACTTCTTTCACCCTCCGGTTTGTTTTTCTGAGCCTGCAAGCCATTATCGGTCTCTTCTCTGTGTAATGATATTTTCCTCTGTCAGATGTGCACGGCTTCCGTCGCCATTTTGGGGGCCGTCCTGAAACCTTTTTCCCGCCCTCTCCCAACTGACGTCGGAGAAAGACGTTTTCACTCTGGTCTAATAGTGATTACTTTGTTGCTATTTGGCTGTATTTTCAATACGTTACCTCATAAACTTGTCAATCTTCATTATATTTACAGCTTATGCTGATATCTTTGCCTCCATTGCCACTTTGTGGCTAAATATATTAGTTATATCAATCTAATGTTTATAAAATTCTTGCTGAGCAAAAAATTGTTATTTATACTGTAGATTATCTGTTTCTTATATAGTAATTGCTATATTTATTATTACTTAAGTTATTTTAAATTTGTTATAATTAATTTCTTTATTAAATACTTTATTAAATACTTTATTAATTATAATGTCAGAACCTGCAGTATGTTCTAACCCATTAACTGCAATCTATGATAGATTCTTCTATGAATAATTTATTTAATAAAATGTCCTCATTAATGGGCAGAAAAGAAACTAAAAAGTTCTTAAAGAGAAAGAATCCATCTATTGCTATTAAAGCAAGTAGAAAACTTATTTCAAAATCACGTCAGTTACTTTCTGACACAAATATTCCTCACAGCAAAGGAACTAAAACCGCTGTTAAAAGAACCCTGCACCCCAAGTGTACCCAAATAGGGGGACATTACCTTAATTTCAAAAACAAAATCTAAACTTAAATCTGTTGAAAAAATACTTTCCTCAAATTCTAACTCTTCTGATGAAGAAGATTATACTGACATCAATTCAGATTCCTTATATGATTCTGACGATTTTAATTATTCTCCAGCTGTTAAAAGACATAAGAAAATGTCCAAAAAATGTATACATTTTGAGGAGGTAGAAAAGGAGTTTACAGACTGTTTAGGTAACCCCAGATTCAATCCAGATGAATTACATCATCCCCGTTCTGCGGAATGGTGTCCGTCTATTGACTTTGCAAAATTTATAGATTCCCAATTAAGAAAACTTTTAAAAAAGAAAACCCGAAATAATATGAGGGCAGAATGTCCTCGCCCCTTACTTCCCAAAAATGCTGCCCTTACCCCTGAGGTTGATCCTAAGATTTTAAAATTTATTGGTGCCCCAGGGTATAAACTCAAAGCGTTGACAGATTGTGGAGGATCTGCCAAGATAAGTTACTGGATACTGTGGGTCCTTTATCTAAATTATTCGAAATGTCAGAAATGGGAGTTCCACAAAATTCTCCTCTAGACCCTTACATTGTCCGAGAGTGGGTCCAAAGACTCCTCTGTTTTATAGGCAACACTAATACAGCTTTATCCCTGGAAAGACGGCGCAATATTATGCGCAAGATTGATCCAAAAATATGTGATTTTGCCTCTAACGAGATTGCCTCAGATGTCAATGGCCTCTTATTTGGGGATTCTTATTTAAAAGAATTAAGCCAATATGTCAATACATTCTCTAATTTGAATAAAGTTAAGACCTCGGTTAAGAAAAATGTTTATTCAAACCAAAATTTCTCTGATCGGGCCAGAGAGGCAGAGGCCGCTTTCCCGGCCGTCAACCATTCTTATCCAGGTCTCATTATTTCCAATCCCATCAGTCCCATTATCCCTCTCAATTCCAAACTCAATACCAAAGGAATTTCCAAGAGCCATCAACCTCTTCCTTTTTCCCATCAAGAGGACGTCCATGGAATCAAAGAGGTTTCAGGGGCAGAACAAGAGCAAGACAAGCTCCAGGTAAATATGTTATTTTCTTCCCATGTTCTTTTTTCCCCAGACAGAATTGGTGGCAGAATCGCCCTGTTCGCCCAAAATTGGATTTCAATCACCACAGACCCTTGGGTTCTTCAAGCGGTGTCAGGCATTCATATAGAATTCATTTCCCATCCCATTCAAATAAAATTTCCTCAGCCTATTCATTTTTCTCAAGAGGACAAAATTCTGGTCCAAAACAAAATTTCAACTCTTTTTTTCCAAAAAAGCAATTCTCCCCATTCATCAACCTCTCAATATCTATTTAAGCAACTTATTTCTAGTAAAAAAGAAAAACAATCAATTCAGACCAGTTATACATTTAAAATCCCTAAATGCTTATGTTGCATACCATCATTTCAAAATGGAGGGTATTCACTTATTAAGAGAATGCCTAAGAGAAAACGATTGGTTGTTTCGTATAGGCCTCACAGACGCTTATCTAACTGTTCCAATCGCCCAAGAACATTGGAAGTTTTTAACCTTCCGTTGGGAGGATTTATTTTGGAATTTCACCTGTCTTCCTTATGGTCTTTCATCCGCCCCTTGGATTTTCTCCAAATTGATGAAACCAGTAGTGGCTTGGTTGAGACTTCGGGGTGTTCGTCTGATAATTTATTTGGACATCTTAGTTATGGAGTGAAAAAGCCCCCCTAAATACCGGGATATGACTGAAACCTGTCAGGCTTTTCCATTAACAACAAACTATGTTTTTAAATAAATAAATTTCACTTACACATAATATTTATATGTGGTAAATTTAATAAACAATAGGCAATTACAATAAGAGTAAGAGAAGCGTCTGATGTAGAAGGCTCTATTCGTCTAACCTGTCTACACTATAAACTAATGCCTGTGGGTGGGTGCATGCGAAGATTGCTGCAGTCTGTCTATTACCTGTTGGTGTTATATGTCCTTCCTACCTGTCTGTTCTTTCCACAGCATATTTAAAGAAATATAGCCCCACCTTGAAGAATGTCTTAGCCAATCAAATGCTTAAATGTCCAGTTGATAATTGCTTAAATGTCCAGTTGATAAGTCCCAGCAAAAGTAGCCAGCTACCTGTAGGTGTCACTGTTGTCCAAGAAATGACATTTGACAGGACTCCAGGACATAAGCTGTTATTGCTTAAATGTCCAGTTGATAAGTCCCAGCAAAAGTAGCCAGCTACCTGTAGGTGTCACCGTTGTCCAAGAAATGACATTTGACAGTACTCCAGGGCATAAGCTGTTAACCTCCTTTGATGTTGGACAACACACTTGACAGGACTCCAGGCGTACACTGTTTGATGTTGGACAATGCTGTTTATGATCCTTTGAAGTTCCAGGAATGTGTTGGACAATGGTGTTTATGATCCAAGGACTTCATAAGCCTTTATCTCTGTGGTGATTGTGAAACGACATCATTTGAATTTCTGTTCAAAGATACAATCTGTTGTATTTCAGTCTAGTACATATTTGCAATGAGATACCACTCTCTAGTTAGTTCAATTTGTTCCTAGAAACTGGTTTAGATATTAAGTCTGAATTCAACAAGAAATTGTAATCCAAATTATACTTCTTACATCCCCTCTTTGTGTCTGAATGACACACGAGTATTTGTTGTGTTAGAACAGTAACATTTCCTTTTCAGACCTGTGGTTTTATCAGTGTGGGTTATGGATATGCTGGCCGAACAGATGAGTTATGATTTCAACTACCTTAAGTGTATATATCTAACTTCTCTAATCATGTGTCTAGCCTTGGATGTCATACGCTTAACTTTTGTACAAAGAACAATTTGTATAACAAAACATACAATAGAACAAATAAAGATAATAAACATAGGATGAATCAAATAATATGCAAAATTATTTACAGTGGAAGATTGTCCAAATATGCGATGCCAAATATTCGTGTTAGAAACTGATTCGATGTGGGGAATAAGTTGCTCAATTTGACCTTGAAAATGTTGAATAACTACTTTAGTTTGCTCGTCAGAGTCTTTCATCTGTTTGAGGAGCACAATGTCTGATTCAATTATTTTACCCCATTTTAGTAGAACAGATGCATTCCTTATATTTAGAGGTACTAAAGAAATATTTATACTAGGGCTATACCCAACTGAGTATTGTGAAATAAATGGAACCGTAAACACCATTCCTGAAATATTCAGTAAATGCAAGTTATCCCCACAATAAAGTCCCCTTGGCAAATCCTGATTCCCCTGACACCCATTGTAAGACAACCATTTAATTTGACTGAGCTCATTTAAGAGTATAAAACACACCCTACCATGTCCCATATAAGACACAATGTTATTAGAAGAGACTGTTTCAACAACCACTTGACATTGAGAATTGTTATGCCAGCATGATGTATATACTTCTCTGTACTGGCCAGGTGTACACACATATGTTTTAGTAATGGGGTGTTGGCCACAGAGAGACAGGTCCATCTGTGTCCATTCCCCATTCCTAAAGATAAGAGTGTCGTATTTCAGTTTGCAAAACATAGCTTGAGTGTCAGAAACTGGAATTCCTAAAGAAACCAGTCTCTGAAGCTCAGTTCTGACCCCTGCCACAGGAATTAGAGAGGATGCAGTACACATGCTATTATTACATCCATGCCAGTCATTTACCCATAGTTTCATATTGTTTAAAGCAAAATTAGTAAGACCATGTTTAACATTAATAAACATTAAAGGCACATGACCATCAGACAATGTTTGCATCATAATTTTGAAATTGGCTGATAGTTCTGCCTGTGCCTGTGTACATGCCAAACCAAATGAAATGTCTGATGTTGTATTGATTTCACTGTTGATTAGATCATTTACAACCCCTAGCAGATGTGAGTCTATGTTTACTATGGTTTGAGTGTGTCTTTCACTGATCTCAAGCAATAGATTATTTATCTGAGATTGTACCTTTAGACCCTCTGCTGTATCAAATCCCAAGGCTTGGATTTTACTATAAACTTCTTGTAAATCTACAGAGTTAAGCAGCCCTATTCCTGTTCCTACACCTCCCAGAATTCTATCAATTGTGTCCCTTTTCTTCCTATTCTGTTGCATACCCCATTGATCATACAGTTGTAAGCCAGTTTTTATTAAACTTTTGCATTTATAATAATAATTAGAAATATCCCACCTCCTTCTATCAAAGGTCCAAGTGACCATAGCCCAAGAAACATCCAAAAATATGGGACCTTTATCTGTGAGTTTGGGTTGAAAGGGTGTTGTTACCTTCTGGGGTTTTACACATTTTATATAGGAACTGGGTGTGGTGGGGACTTCAGAAATAGATATTTTAGGCAAAGATGTAGTGTTTGTATAGAGGTGCATGTTAATTATTATAATAGTTGTGCCTAATCCCTGTGCAAATAGAATGTGCCTTACTTTAGATGGATGTGTATCTAACCTGTCAATAATTGCTTCTACCTGCAATGTTATTTTCCTTATTTGACCATTACACTCAAAGTAATTATAAGATATTCCTAGAGCTAAAAGCCTTTTGGTGTTAATGCTCTCTACCTGATACAGGTTCAAAGGTAAATCAAAGAATTGTGTGGATTTTACCCAGTTTACACAACATTCACTATCTGTTACTGCAACATATCCTTGTACATTATATCCACTCCTGTCCCAACAGCTCTGATATGCTGAATACAAATAATAATCTTCAGATGCAGGTTTTAGAGACTGTATGCAATGGAATAGCCCCACAGCTATTATGAAAAGAACTGTATTCATTATGAAAGACTTCTTTTAGTTGACTCCTTAGTAGATTGCTGTCAGTATCTGTAAAATAAGGAGGAAGAGAGAGAGAAATAATTAATACAAAGTTATGCATTACTGTACATCACTTATTGGAACTAATTTACATTGGTCAATGTGTACCCATTTTGAAAGTTGTTTCCTTTTCTTTTTGCTTTTCTGCTTGCTTTCTACCTGTATTACAGTAGAACCAAGTTTTTTTGTTATTACATAGGGTCCTTCCCAGTTTGCACTCCATGGTGCTGTGGGGCCTAATCTTTTGACCATGACAAGCCTGCCTGGTCCAAATAGGTTTGAGGGGTCTGTAATTTCAGCACCCTCTTTACATGGTATTGCCATGTTGTGTGCTGCAAATATCAGATTTTCTTTCACCTGGTCTTGCACGGCTTTAAGAAACTGTTCTTTAGATATTGCTTCCCTAAGAGGAGTAGAAAGTGAAGGTTCATTGGGGTGTGAGAGATTCATGACTCTGCCTGTCATTAACTCATAAGGGGAAATTTTGGTAGTGGTAGAAGGCAGCGCTCTTATAGCCATGAGAATAGCGGGCAGATGTTGTACCCAAGTTCCCCCTGCATCCTGTATCATTTTTGCAATGCGAGATTTCAGTGTACGATTCATTCGCTCTACTATACCTGCTGACTGTGGGTGATAAGGTATATGAAACCTCTGTTGTATGCCTAGCATGTCACATAAATTTTGCATAATTTTCCCTGTAAAATGTGAACCTTGGTCGCTTTCAATTACACGTGGGAATCCCCATCTGGAAAAAACATGTTCCCACAGTGCTTTGGCTGTAGCCAATGCAGTATTGTTGCGTAACGGAATAACTTCTACCCATTTTGAAAATATGTCAACTACCACTAGGGCATATCTGAGACCTGACGAAGCAGATATAAGAGGGCCTATAAAATCAATTTGTAAGGACTGCCATGGACCATTTGCTAAAGGAACTCTTTGTAATATGGGCCTTTGTCCTTTTGGTCTGGGGTTGTTTTGGACACAAATTAAGCATTCCTGTATAACCTTATTAACAGTGTCAATCATTTTCAGCCAGTGAAATGATTTTTGAAGAATGTTAAATGTAGACTGGATACCTAAATGGCCCCAACGTGTGTGTGCGTCCTGAGCTATAGGGTGTTGTAAGTGTTCAGGTACTACAAAAACAATGCTGTCCTCTGTTCTATAGAACAGAACTTTGTCTTGAACTTCATACTGAGGGAACTCTGCTATGTGTGTTATTATATTTGTTAGTGTTTCATCTTTGAGCTGTTCCTCATGTAAGCTGAGGAGAGCTATGTTGGCCTTGTCAATTTTAGCTATAGTTTGTTCAGGAGGGGTAAGTGTGCCATTTATGGCCGCCTCTTTGGCTGCTTCATCTGCCTCATGATTGCCACGTGAGAGGTAGTCAGTTGCATTACAGTGTGCTTTAACTTTAACAATGGCTATTTTCCCTTTATGTTTACGGCCTAAATCTATGAGATGTGTCAGCTGTTCAGAATGTATGAGTGGTTTGCCAGCTGCATCAATCATACCTCTTGCTTCCCACAGTGGCAAATGTATTGTTAGGGATTTGGCCATGTAAGAACTATCAGTGTAAATGGTTAAATCAGTGTCTGCAAAATGTTGTATAGCCAAAGATATAGCCTCTAGTTCTGCCCGCTGCGCTGAGTAGTATGGTGGGAGTTTTATTAAAAGGCGACATTCTCTGGAAATGCAGACGACTGCGCTGCCAGTGTAAAACTTACCCTCCTTCCAGTAGCGAGAACCATCTACAAAAACATGCAAAGAATCAGAAAGAGTGTCAGCATAAAATATTGTTTTACATTCATGAATATCTAATTGTTCACACTGGTGCTGCATTCCCTCGTACTGCATCAGTTGAGGTAAGATATATTTGGCATTGTGCTGAATATTGATGGGCCTTTCCTGTAAATCTACTAGCCACTTTGCTATGCGTTGAGATGATATCCCTGCCAGTGGTTTTTCTAATAGCAATTTTAGTGGTGTATGTGGTGTTTGAATCACTAATGGGGAAAAACCTATCAGATGGTTGGATGTAGTGATAACCCAGTGGAGTGCAAGCAAATGCTTTGTACAGGCATCAAATCCTTTCTCCACAGGACTTAATAGTCTGGAAAGATAGGCCACAGGCCTGTGTGTTTTATGTGACTCTTGTAATATCACTGCTATTATGATCTTATCATCTGCAGCAACTTGAATATAGAAAGTTTTAGATGGGTTAGGATTTAACAGGGCAGGGGCACTTGCTAAAGCTTGCTTTAAAAAAATAAAGGCCTGTTGTGCTTCTGTGTTCAAATTGATTGGATTACTCTCTGGTTCTGTTCCTTTAAGAAGGTCATACAGAGGCTTTGCGATACCTGCAAACCCCTCAATGAAGTCCCTAGAGAAATTGGCTAAACCCAAAAATTTTCGTATTCCAGATTTATTGGTGGGCTGAGGTGTATTGAGGATCCCATTAACTCTATCCTTTTCAATTGCCCTTTGACCTTGTGAGATACGTATTCCCAAAAATACAACTTCATGTTGCACAAGCTGAACTTTACTAGTATTAAGCTTTAGGCCTGAATTTTGGATGAGTGACAATAGTTCAGCTAACAATTGTACATGAGAAGCAATATCTGATGTCTGAAGCAATAAATCATCAACATACTGTATGAGATTGTCTGGGCATGAAAATGATTGTAATACCTCTGCCAGACATTGGTGAAAATATGTGGGAGAAGAGTGAAAACCTTGAGTTAAAGTAGTGAAAGTTAGCTGTTGTCCTTCAAATGAAAATGAGAATTTATATTGGCAATCAGGGTGTAATTTAACACTGAAGAATCCATTACTTATGTCCAAGACACTGTAAACTGATGCTTCAGGGTTAAGTTTGGAAATTATATCAGGTGTTCTAGCCACAATGTTAGTGATGGGTGGAGTATATTTATTCAACATACGGTAATCAATAGTCAGTCTATATGTACCATTTTTCTTCTTTACCGGCCAAATGGGGCTGTTGTTTGTAGAATTGCACGGCCGCACAATTCCTTGCTCCTGTAATTGTTGTAATATTTCCCTAACTGGCTGAATAGCTTCACTAGGAAACCTGTATTGTCTCTGTGGTGGAGGGTCAGGTCCCTGAACCAAAATTTCACTTCCTTTAAGCACACCACAATCATTTTTACCTTGGGCCCACACATATGGGAATTTTTCTACTAAAGTCTTAACTGTTTCATTATCTGTAACAGGGAATTGTAAAGGGGCATCTTGTATCAAATGAATTGGTGGAATTGGGGCTAGGTGTTCAAAATCCAAAATAACAGGTTTGCGATTACATGTGTCTTTCCATAGCATACCATTACATAAATCAATAAGCATCCCAGCAGTGCGCATTATATCGGCACCAAGGATTGTTTCATCTCCCTGTGAAGTACACCAAAAAGGAAATGTGCCACTCCAAGATTTTAGCTGTATGGTTACTGAGGGTGCAAGCAATGCTTTTGTATGTGCCCCGCCTAGCCCTACTAAGTGAGTATGTGGTGTTGAGAGTGGAACAGAGAGTGGTAATGATGTTAGGCTAACGGAAGCACCTGTGTCCAGAAGTATATTTGTGTGATGGCCCCCAACCACACCTGAAACACTAGGTCTACCGCTATGGTCCTTCTGCAACTGGCAGATAGGTACCATTTTAACAGGGGCCTGACACCCCTATTGTGAGAGCACATCATGTCCTCCATCACTGAGGTCAATTAGGGGTGCAGTTGGAATTTTAGCTGTATCTTTGTCATAGGATTTAGGATCCTCTACGGTTCTGACCTGAGTGGTTCTGGGATCATAGTATCCCTTTTTAAGCTGCTCTCTTAATGGTGTATATGGATTGGGATTGTGCCGTCTAAAGGTGTGGTATACCCCAGCATGTACTTGGCCCCTCTTTTCATTACTGTTTTTGCGTTGCCAGCAGTGTTTTTTAATATGTCCTATTTTTCCACATGCATAACATATACGGGATGTGTTGAATTTATCTGGAAGTGTATTGTTACCCTCATTTTTAGTTATTAGGGAAACTTGTGGAAATTTAACCTTAAGGGCTTGATCTTTCCTCCATTCATCTAGCATTCTGAGAAATTCATAAAAGTTACATGCTGTAGCTAGTAAATTACGATTAGTAGAATCCATACCCTTATATTTCCCTGCTAATATGCGTAACATTTTTGGATCTCCAATTTGTAGATCTGGTCTTTTATAAACTTTACAGTAAACCTCATGAAATCTAGTGCAAAATGCAAATGGGTCTTCATTTGGCTGGGGCACGATTGTGTCTAGGAATGATGTATCAGTAGTGTCTATATTAGTAAGACCTAAAATTTGATTACTGCGTTCCTCCTTGTCAGCCCAATATCCATACTCTAGCTGGAGTTCTAATGAGTTACTGTAGTGGGGGGGTAACCAGATTTTAAGAAGCTGACATGCAGTGTGGTCATCAAGGCTATACTGGGTAACAAATTGTTCAAAGGTAACTAAATTATCTACAATATGTGCATTTGAATTAAAGGGTGGAATAAGTGTCTTGATTTCACGAGCATATTTTTTATATGGGTCCTCTGCTGAGGAGGTACGTGTGGGGAAGTTATGTGTTCTGGTATGTGTGTTGGGGCTAGCTTCAGATCTAGTAAAAAGTGGACGTTGCAATTTATCCTGGCTATTTGTATGTAATGGTGTGTGACATTGTGCTTCTTCTCCCCCTGTTGCAGTGTAAATAGGAAAGGGTGTAAAATGTCTAAGACGCTCTTCTTCTAATTTTTGTGTCAAAGTTGCTATTGTGTGTCCTCTTTGTACAAATTGTTCCCCTAGACTTTCTATATCTTCTTTACTTAAATGGCATGTGGGACAAATGTCTAGATCAGTAACAGAAACATTTACAGGCATTACTACTGCTGTGGTAAAAACTTTTCTCTTTTCTAAAGCACACTTATATTGTAAAACTAGCTGAGCAAGATTAGCAATATATTTTTTTCTTTTATTCAGCACAAATTTCCCTATTTTATTATTAGCCTTCTCAAATTGCTGCAGCAAATCATCTAGCAAATCTAATTCAGTTAAACCATCTTTGCATACATATTCAACAGTTGAATCATCAGCAAAATTATTAATAGCTTCCATCTTACCTTATAACAAGTGGTCCAGTAATCTTGTCCTTGTACGGCCCTCTCCAGATCCCTCACGTCTGAGTCCTGCTGCAAGTGCAGCCGCTTGTATTGGGCTCCACAAGCTCTTGTATTCCAAAAAAAAAAAAAAAAAAAAAAAAAAAAAACTGGAACGCTAACCTGCCTGGCTTCGCCAATGTGAAAAAGCCCCCCTAAATACCGGGATATGACTGAAACCTGTCAGGCTTTTCCATTAACAACAAACTATGTTTTTAAATAAATAAATTTCACTTACACATAATATTTATATGTGGTAAATTTAATAAACAATAGGCAATTACAATAAGAGTAAGAGAAGCGTCTGATATACAAGGCTCTATTCGTCTAACCTGTCTACACTATAAACTAATGCCTGTGGGTGGGTGCATGCGAAGATTGCTGCAGTCTGTCTATTACCTGTTGGTGTTATATGTCCTTCCTACCTGTCTGTTCTTTCCACAGCATATTTAAAGAAATATAGCCCCACCTTGAAGAATGTCTTAGCCAATCAAATGCTTAAATGTCCAGTTGATAATTGCTTAAATGTCCAGTTGATAAGTCCCAGCAAAAGTAGCCAGCTACCTGTAGGTGTCACTGTTGTCCAAGAAATGACATTTGACAGGACTCCAGGACATAAGCTGTTATTGCTTAAATGTCCAGTTGATAAGTCCCAGCAAAAGTAGCCAGCTACCTGTAGGTGTCACCGTTGTCCAAGAAATGACATTTGACAGTACTCCAGGGCATAAGCTGTTAACCTCCTTTGATGTTGGACAACACACTTGACAGGACTCCAGGCGTACACTGTTTGATGTTGGACAATGCTGTTTATGATCCTTTGAAGTTCCAGGAATGTGTTGGACAATGGTGTTTATGATCCAAGGACTTCATAAGCCTTTATCTCTGTGGTGATTGTGAAACGACATCATTTGAATTTCTGTTCAAAGATACAATCTGTTGTATTTCAGTCTAGTACATATTTGCAATGAGATACCACTCTCTAGTTAGTTCAATTTGTTCCTAGAAACTGGTTTAGATATTAAGTCTGAATTCAACAAGAAATTGTAATCCAAATTATACTTCTTACATGGACCAGGATTTTCTCTCTCTTCAGAACCATCTCTCTTCCACAATTTCCTTACTAGATTCGTTAGGTTTTGTTGTGAACAAACAGAAATCAATTTTGTCTCCTACCAAATCTTTAACTTTCTTAGGTTTCCAGATAGATACAGTTCTTTCCACCTTGAGTCTTCCTTCGGACAAGGTAAAGAACATCAAGAAAGAAATGTCAAAAACCTTATCCAAAGATTCAGTACCAATCAGGACTATAGCCAGGATAGTAGGTTTACTATCATCCTCTATTCAGACTATATTCCCCGCTCCCTTACATTATCACGAACGTCAAAGGTTGAAGATCCTTCATTTGAGAAAAGGTTTTTCTTATTCTCTTTTGATTTCTCTTTCATCACAAGCCAAAGACGAACTCTCTTGGTGGCTTTCTCACTTAGAAGCCTGGAATGGGAGAGCCATTTTTGGCAAAACCCCAGATTTCGTTATCGAATCTGACGCCAGTCTTTCAGGCTGGGGAGCTCATTGTGGCCCCTCCATCACAGGTGGCAAAAGGACTCTGGAAGAGAAATGCTTTCATATCAATTGTTTAGAGTTATTGGCTGGCTCATTTGCAGTCAAAAGTTTTGCCAATTTTTCTTCTCCAGTCTCTATTCTCCTGCGTATGGACAATATTTCTGCGGTGCAGTATCTCAATCATTTGGGAGGCACCAAATCCAGAGACTTATCCAATATCACCAAATATTTTATTCATCTTTGTTTGGACAGGAATATTTAGATCAAAGCAGAATACATTCCAGGTCAATCGAATTCAGCGGTGGATTGGGGTTCTTGTCATTTGACAGATCTCAGCGACTGGAAATTGGACAGGAGTTTATTTCTCTCTCTCTCCAATCTCTTAGAGGTCCCTTTTGTTTGGATCTTTTTGCGTCCAGGACCAATTTTCAGGTTTGTGTTTTCTTCAGCTGGCATCCGGATCCGGAGGCAGCAGCCATAGATGCTTTTCTTCATCCATGGCCTCTGCAGGGAGTTTATGCATTCCCTCCATTTTTGATGATTCCAAGGACAATTTCAACTGTTCACAGGGATCTTCTCTGCTTAACGATTGTGACCCCCCTTTGGCCGACTCAGTCATGGTACCCCTCTCTCTTGGAGATGTCCATCAATCTTCCAGTTCATTTTCCACTTCTTCCCCATCTTCTCACAGATCTGGAGGGCAATTGTCACAATCTAGTTCTCCAAGGCTCTCTTCTCCTAGTGGCATGGATGATCTCAGGGGACCCTGGACTCTCCAAGACCTTTCGGAAGGAACTAAGTCTCTCATTCAAGAGTCTTGGGCCCCAGGTACTCATAGATTTTACTTCGCCGCCTGGTCTAAATGGTCTGGCTGGTACCTGCAGAGAAACTTGGATTCCGTTTCTTCAAATTTAACGGAAATTATCAACTACCTGTCTCATCTTTTTGATTCAGGTCTGGCTTACAGAACTATTAACGTTCATCGTTCAGCTATTTCTGCCAGACATAATTTGATTAATAACCTTTCCGTCGGTAAACACCCTTTGGTTTGTAGGGTGCTCAAGGCCATCAGATTAAAACGTCCTCCAGGCCCTAAACATGATTTTTTTCTGGGACGTGGATCTAATTTTTTCCCTGTTCAAATCTTGGCCCGATAATGCTTCCTTATCTCTGAAACAACTTTCGTCTAAACTTGCTACTCTTCTTTGCTTAATTTCATTTAGAAGAGTTTCTGATGTTAAAGCTTTAGATTGGAATTGGGAGTTATACTTTTTCTGTCTCGTAGAACTAAAACTATTTCTACCTCTATTTTTTATCCTTATCTTCCTTCCGAACCTTCTTTATGCGTGGTTGAATGTTTGAAATCTTATGAGTTAAGAACTTTAAATTTCAGAAAACCTTCTTATAATCAGCTTCTGATTTCTTTTGTCCCTCCTCACGATCCTATCACCTCTACATCTATCGCAAGGTGGGTTAAATTGGTCATGAAAGACTGGAATTGACATTTTTTTCGGCTTATTCAGTTAGAGGTTCTGCTGCCTCGAAGGCCTTTTTAAAATCTGCCCCTCTTCAGCAAATTTTGAGTGCGGCAGATTGGTCTTCTGACTCCATTTTTAAACAATTTTATTTCAGACCCATTCAACATGCCTCTCTTAATTTATTTTTTTAATTCTTTTCTTAATATGCTTTAAACTTGCAAAATAGGAGTCTCTGGTCTTGTAATAAAATTCAGATTATCCTAATTCTTTGAAGGTATAATCTAGATTTTATTAAAGACACAGAGACGAGTATTTTCCCACCTCAGATATGCTGTTATACCTCTCCCTTTTGTTGATATATATATTATTAATATATTTCTTCTTTAACAGTTTCCATCTGAATATAATCCTTTCCTCATTTCTGTATTTATACCTTCAATTCAAGAAGACCGCCAATCATCAAATGGATCCTGGGTTTCTTTCCTTTCTTCAATCAAATTCATCAGTTCCAAGAGTTTCTTCAATCAATTCTTCAATTCGTTGGCTTTTATAATTTTATGTTGTTTTCGACTGTTTGTACTTTTTATGGTTCTTAATATTTTGTTCTTTGTGAGCATCAGTTAAGAAAGAGGAGGTTTGATAGAATATGGGTCAGTTTATAGTCAATTCCCTTCTCTGATTGGCTTTTTTTTCCTGCATTTATAAGTTAGCTCACATATCAGCTACTTATTGTTATTTCAAAATCTGTTCTGTTTTAATAGCTTGTTATTCTTGTTATTCTTTAAAAGGCTGCATATGAGTAGTAAAGAAAGATTATGCAAAATACTTGTCTCTGTGTCTTTAATAAAATCTAGATTATACCTTCAAAGAATTAGGATAATCGGAATTTTTCCAAACTGTATGCAAATAAAGCTCACACACACTTATGCTGCGTTCCATAAAAACACGTACATTGACATTAAAGGGATAGTGTACTGTACAATTAGTTTCCATTAAATGTGTTCCCAGAGACATGTAGTGTTATCTGCAGATTATAAAATGTATGGGAAATTGTTTTGTTAGGTTTATTTTTGCATATGAAATAACCTTTTTTGCTGATCAAAGCCACAATCAATTGTCCTCTAGAACATCTTTGGGCTAGATTTCAAGTGGCGCTCGCACATAAACAGGCAAATTTGCATGATAACTAACCAGCTATTACAAGTGCCTGATGAAATGGCCAGTTCATAATGGCCCAGAAACGCGTTGCATGAATAGGGGAGCATTGTGATGCCTCAGCACTCTAGATGCATGGTTTTTAACCTGTTTTTTAATTGGATTTTATTAAACATGTTTTGCTAATGTACAGTAAGCTTAGTGTTGAAAGAGTGTTTCTTCAAACAGCTTTACTTTGATTGGTCCTTTGAAGCATTCCAGTCTGCTGGCTATAGGTGAACTGATACACCTGAATTTATCAGTCTGCTTCCACAAGCACACAAGGGTGCTTCTACCAAATATAAGTACCCATTTGCTTGGTGTGTTTCGCTGACCTTGGACTGATATGCACATGAAGTGCCCCTCTATCTTTTTACTTTACACCTGTGCCTCTGGAAGTGTGAAGAGGAGAGCAGCTGATTTTGGACACTAAAAGATCATTGTGGACTTTACTTTATTGTAATATCTACATAGGACATTCTTGTCTTTTTTATTGTTATTATTATCGGTATTTGTAGAGTGCCAACAGATTCCGCAGCGCTAATTGTCATATTATATTAGGATTATCACAACAGCTTTTTCTATATATTATATATATATAGTTTATTACATGTGTACCAGAGCTCCCAAGTTTGATTACGCTTAATGTGTTTAATCATTAGAAGTGGTAGCAATTAGCACTCCAAAAATTAACCAGAGGTCAGACCATTGGTTCATTTTAAAAATATACCCCAATTGCCCCAAAAATATAGTGTTTGTTTCCTTTTTTTTTAAAAAAAAAAAAAAAAACAGCACAAAACAGTTTTTAAGGTTTAAAGTTATATATATATATATATATGTATATGCTTAATATATATATATATATATATATATATATATATATATATATATATATATATATATATATATATATATATATATATATATATATATACAGGGAGTGCAGAATTATTAGGCAAATGAGTATTTTGACCACATCATCCTCTTTATGCATGTTGTCTTACTCCAAGCTGTATAGGCTCGAAAGCCTACTACCAATTAAGCATATTAGGTGATGTGCATCTCTGTAATGAGAAGGGGTGTGGTCTAATGACATCAACACCCTATATCAGGTGTGCATAATTATTAGGCAACTTCCTTTCCTTTGGCAAAATGGGTCAAAAGAAGGACTTGACAGGCTCAGAAAAGTCAAAAATAGTGAGATATCTTGCAGAGGGATGCAGCACTCTTAAAATTGCAAAGCTTCTGAAGCGTGATCATCGAACAATCAAGCGTTTCATTCAAAATAGTCAACAGGGTCGCAAGAAGCGTGTGGAAAAACCAAGGCGCAAAATAACTGCCCATGAACTGAGAAAGCGTGCAGCTGCCAAGATGCCACTTGCCACCAGTTTGGCCATATTTCAGAGCTGCAACATCACTGGAGTGCCCAAAAGCACAAGGTGTGCAATACTCAGAGACATGGCCAAGGTAAGAAAGGCTGAAAGACGACCACCACTGAACAAGACACACAAGCTGAAACGTCAAGACTGGGCCAAGAAATATCTCAAGACTGATTTTTCTAAGGTTTTATGGACTGATGAAATGAGAGTGAGTCTTGATGGGCCAGATGGATGGGCCCGTGGCTGGATTGGTAAAGGGCAGAGAGCTCCAGTCCGACTCAGACGCAAGCAAGGTGGAGGTGGAGTACTGGTTTGGGCTGGTATCATCAAAGATGAGCTTGTGGGGCCTTTTCGGGTTGAGGATGGAGTCAAGCTCAACTCCCAGTCCTACTGCCAGTTTCTGGAAGACACCTTCTTCAAGCAGTGGTACAGGAAGAAGTCTGCATCCTTCAAGAAAAACATGATTTTCATGCAGGACAATGCTCCATCACACGCATCCAAGTACTCCACAGCGTGGCTGGCAAGAAAGGGTATAAAAGAAGAAAATCTAATGACATGGCCTCCTTGTTCACCTGATCTGAACCCCATTGAGAACCTGTGGTCCATCATCGAATGTGAGATTTACAAGGAGGGAAAACAGTACACCTCTCTGAACAGTGTCTGGGAGGCTGTGGTTGCTGCTGCATGCAATGTTGATGGTGAACCGATCAAAACACTGACAGAATCCATGGATGGCAGGCTTTTGAGTGTCCTTGCAAAGAAAGGTGGCTATATTGGTCACTGATTTGTTTTTGTTTTGTTTTTGAATGTCAGAAATGTATATTTTTGTATGTTGAGATGTTATATTGGTTTCACTGGTAAAAATAAATAATTGAAATGGGTATATATTTGTTTTTTGTTAAGTTGCCTAATAATTATGCACAGTAATAGTCACCTGCACACACAGATATCCCCCTAAAATAGCTATAACTAAAAACAAACTAAAAACTACTTCCAAAACTATTCAGCTTTGATATTAATGAGTTTTTTGGGTTCATTGAGAACATGGTTGTTGTTCAATAATAAAATTAATCCTCAAAAATACAACTTGCCTAATAATTCTGCACTCCCTGTACATATATATATATTTGTTATTATGTGTATATACACATATTAACAAATAAATATATATTTATATATGTATATATTCATATACATATTTACACTTTGTTGCCCTTCACTGTGCGACTTACCCCCTTTGCTGCGCTAGGTTCTCAGCTGTGTCAGACGGCATCCGAACGAGGCTCCCATTGTAGCCTATGGAAGCGTTCATGCAATGTGTAATACCAGCGCACGTTTGCTGAACACATCTGTAAACCAATGATAAGAGGCATATACGTGCAGCCACCAATTAGCATCTAGCTCCCAGCTCCTGAGCCTATCTCGGTATCCTTTTCAACAAAGGACGTCAAGAGAACAAAGCAAATTGGATCATAGATGTAAATTGTTTAAAATTGTATGCTCTATCTGAATCATTAAAGAAAATATTTGGGTTTTATGTGAGGCTATTCAACACGTTATTCTTATGATCAGAAGCAATTAGTAAGTTTGACCTGTGATGGACTGGAAATCAGACTGTGGAAACTATTAGAAACATATACACCACGCAATTTGTTTTTCTTTGAGTTCTGTAGAAGGTATTCTGTAAGCAGCCTGTAGGTGGCGCATGATGCTGTAATGAGGGTGAAGTGACATTCTGGCCAAAATTGGAAATAAAAAAAAGAAAGAGCCAAAATGGTAACTGCTTTTGCTTCTCATTGTTCTACAGGTGTGTAAAACTGTTTAAATAATATAGTTGTAACTAAAACTGACATGTAAAAGACTCATAAGGGTTCAAGTATTGAGTGTTGTATGATGAGTTTATTAGCAATGAATTAATGCAAGGTGTAAAAGTAAACAAGGTTTATTGTATCAACAAAAATATGGGTTAAAACCAATAGATACACGATTACATATATTTCATGTGTACCTTTGATGGATTCATATGTTAAAGGGACATGAAACCCAACATTTCTTTTCATGATTTAGATAGAGCATACATTTTTAAACAACTTTCCAATTTACTTCTTTTATCTAATTTGCTTTATTCTCTTGATATCCTTTGTTACTCAGAATCTTGGAGCTAGCTGCTGATTGGTGTCTGCCTCTTGTGATTGGCTTACCGATGTGTTTAGCTAGTTCCCACTAGTGTATTGCTGCTCCTTCAAGAAAGGATACAAACACCTAGATTACAAGTTTTACGGTACGGCTATAGTGCTAAAAAATTGGCCATTGCACATGGAATGGCCAGTAACGCATATTACGAGTCGCGGCGGTATAGGCTGTAACGCAAGCATTTTAGCCTTAACGCAACCCTCCATTCCGCACGTTTGATGTTTGAGTGCAGGATTTTCCATAATGCCATATTACAGGTTGTGCGTTCCAGCTAAAATGCTTGCATTACATCCTATACCGACACAATCAATTCCGCAATCTGAGACCAGTAGTTATGGATTTTGCAAAACAAAAATGTTTCATAAAACTCATAACTAAAATGTTACAAAGTACACTAACACCCATAAACTACCTATTAACCCCTAAACCGCCATCATTCTTCCGCATCGCAAATGCTATATTACACCTATTAACCCCTAAACCGCTGGCCCCCCACATCGCCAACACAATATAAACATATTAACCCCTAAACCACCGGCCCCACATTGTAACTAATAAACTAAACCTATTAACCCCTAATCCACCGCTTCCCGACATCGTGACACTAAATAAAGCTATTAACCCATAAACCGCCAGCCCCCCACATCGCAACTAATAAACTAAACCTATTAACCCCTAAACCGCCGGGCTCCCCACATCGCAAAACATTAAATTAAACTATTAACCCCTAAAACTAACACCCCCTAACTTTAAATTAAAAGTTACAATATAACTATCTTAAAATAAATAAAAACTTACATGTGAAATAACAAAAACCTAACATTACTATTCTAAAAAAAATAAAAAAAAATACCCATAAAAAACTTAAATTACATGATTAAAAAAAACCAACACTACAAAAAAATAAAAAGCCTAAATAACAAATTTAAAAAAAAACTAATACTACAAAAAAATTTAAAAAATCTAACATTACAAAAAATAATAAACACTAAAATTACGAAAAATAAAAAAAACTAAGATTACAAAAAATAAACGAAATTATTAAAAATAAAAACAATTATACCTAGGCGGCGACATCTTCATCCATCACGGGGCCATCTTCTTATTTCATCCCGGTGTCGCAGAGCTGTGGAGGTGCAGAGCTTTGGAGGCACAGAGCTTTTTTGCCGGCGGCACCAGTGGCGTCACTAGGGTTGGTGTCACCCGGTGCGGTAAGTTATGGTGTCACCCCCCCCCCCAGAAAGCAGACACACACAAAAACACAGGCAAACACACATACAAACACTCAGACACACTTAAAACATACTCAGATGCACACACAAACACTCGGAAACACACTCAGACACACACACACAAACACACACACAAAAACACTGACACACACACACACACAAAAACTCAGACACACACATACAAAATATGTAAACTGCACTGCATTAATTATAAAGCTCATGCCTAGAGCTGCTCCCTGGCTCAGCAGAGCATCAAATGAAAGATAAACAGAGCACTCTAAAAATAAATCACTAAAGAAAAGTTTTAGGTGCAAACTATGAAAATTCTGCTCTCTGACTCTGTTCCAAGTCTGTCAGTGCACAGCCCCGGGCCGCGTGCCTACCGCTTCTTATGGCCAATCACCTCTGCACTCTGCCCACCCCCAGACCCCCGCCCGCCCTCCCTCCTACCTGTTCAGTGTGCACTTAGTGTACCGTAACCGTAATGGTCTGGTGGGCATCATACGTGGCTCCTTCACTTTAAAGACAGTGTCAAACAGTCATGCGGTCAGGTGCCAGGCATCCCCTCATGATTTGCCAGTTCCCGTTTAGAGAGACAGCACAGCAGTGAGTGACTCCACTGCTCCACATGTCACTGAGCAGTGAGCACAGATAGGCAGGCAGGATTAGGCTAGCAGCGCAACTTTGCAAGGCCCACGGCATGCCCACAACATTCATAGCGAAATTGGGCAGGGGAAAAGCAAAGTACAAACAAGCAAAAGCAGCCGGGAAAACTATTTGTTGAAATTGCAGCACTGGCTCAAGGGGCAAAAAAATTGTGTGTCTACATCTTCACCAGTCCCACCAATGTTCACAAATGCCAGCCCCTCTAATAAAAAAAAATCTATGCATCTCAACATTGTATTTATTTGAATTTCAATAAAATTTAAAAAAAAAAAAATTTTTTTTTTGGTGTCACCCCCTGGTGGGTGTCACCCGGGTGCGGCCCGCCCCCCCTAGTGACGCCACTGGGCGGCACGGACATCCAGTGTGGAGGATTCTCTTCATATGGTCACCGCCGTACACTGAAGCTTGAATTTCAGTTGCTCTCATCTTATTGGCTGATTTGAAAATGTCAGCCAATAGGAATGCAAGGTACCCCATATTTAAACGGGTACCTTACATTCAAGCTTCAGTGTATGACGGTGTCCGTATGAAGAGGATCCTACACGCTGGATGTCCGCACCACCGGCAAAGAAGCTCTAAGCCTCCATAGCTCCGCACCTCCACAGCTCTGCGACACCGGGATGAAGAAATAAGATGGCCCTGCGATGGATGAAGATGTCGCTGCCTGGATGACAATGGATGTCCGGACTTCAGGAACCGTGAGTAGATTTTATGGGGTTAGTGTAAGGTTTTGTTTTACATTTTTGGGTGTTTTTTTTAGATTAGGGATGAGCACTGTAAAAGGGCTGAATGCCCTTTTAAGGGCAATAAAAGAGCCGAATGCCCTTTTAAGGGCAATGCCCATAGAAAAGCCCCTTTAGGGGCAATGGGTAACTTAGGAATTTTTTAGACTTTTTTATTTTGGGGTGGGTTGGGTGGGTTTTATTTACTTTTAGTGGGGACTTACTTAGGGCAGTGCCCAACAAAAGGCCCTTTTAAGGGCTATTGGTAGTTTGTTGTAGGTTAGGGGGTGTTTTTATTTTGGGGGGCTTTTTATTTGTATTGGGCTATTAAAATAGGGGTAATTTTTATTATTTTGGATAATTTTGTTTATTATTTTTTGAAATCTTAGAGTTTTTTTATTTTCATAATTTTAGTATTTATTATTTTTTGTAATGTTAGATTTTTAAAATATATTTTCGTAGCATTAGTTTTTTTTTAAAATTTGTAATTTAGGTTTTTTATTTTTTCTTAGTGTTAGGGTTTTTTTAAATCTGTAATTTAGATTTTTTAATTTATTAGAAGAGTAATGTTAGGCTAATTTACAGTTTAGTTTTTTTTTAATTTCACATGTAAGTTTTTATTTATTTAAAGATAGTTATATTGTAACTTTTAATTTAAAGTTAGGGGGTCTTAGGTTTAAGGGTTTATAGTTTAATTTAGTGTTTTGTGATGTGGGGGTCTGGCGGTTTAGAGGTTAATAGGTATAGTTTATTAGTTACGTTGTGGGGGGCTGGCGGTTTAGTGGTTAATAGGTTTATTTATTAGTTGCGATGTGGGGGGCCAGCAGTTTAGGGGTTAATATGTTTATTTAGTGTTGGCGATGTCGGGGAGCGATGCATTAGGGGTTAATAACTTTATTTAGCGTCGGCGATGTTGGGGAGCAGCGGATTAGGGGTTAATAACTTTATTTAGGTATCAGCGATGTCAGGGGTGGCGGTTTAGGGGTTAATAACATTATGTAGTGTCGGGGCAGCGGATTAAGGATGTTAAGACTATGATTTTATGTTAGGGTGTTAGGTTTAAACGTAACTTTCTTTCCCCCATAGACATCAATGGGATTGCGTTACAGCGATTTGCCATTCCGCGATCGCAGGTGTTAGTTTTTTTCTAACACTCTCTCCCCATTGATGTCTATCGGGGAAAGCGTGCACGAGCACGTAAACTCAGCCCTTGGCTTTTGTGCAGTATGGAGCTTAACGCACCATAACGCACAGCACAAGGAGGTTTTTCATTAAGTCCTAATGGCAGCGTTACGGAAAGCGCGATACCGCTCATTTTATTAAGTTCTTTACGCACCTGGTATAGCGCAAAACTCGTAATCTATCTGCAAGTGAATAAAGCAAAATTGATAATAGAAGTAAAAGAGAAAAATGTTTACAATTGTATGCTTTATCTAAAGCATGAAACAAAAAATTTGGGTTTTATGTACCTTTAAGCCTTCCTTTGTGTTACATTGATTGATGTATTTTGCCATGTGGTGTACAGACATGTAAAATGGCAGTTAGCAAACATGTATTATTAACCCCTTGAGTGCTAATGACGGCTCTGAGCCATCACAGAGTTTCCCACTCTGGTGCTAATGACGACTCAGAGCCGTCACTAGCACTCTCCCACCTTGAGGGAGATCTGGGGGCTCCCACCCACTCCTACCCTGGCGATCGGGCCTGTATAGTGACAGGCATCGCTGGGACCTCCTGTTATGCTCGGTGACGTCACGCACAATAACGTGATGACGTCACCGCGCAACTTTATTTATAACATACATTTTAAAGATCCCTTTCTGCAAACAAACATTTGAAGGTAATTCATATATCTCCAATCAAGACAATGAGTGCATTTTATTTTGATATCTGTTGGGCTAATTTGGAATTGGTTTTAACATTTCCCCTCTCCCAGCTACACCTCCCCCCCCATACACCTACCCTTTATTAACAGATAGTTTTTCATTTAAAACTCTTTCTCACACAAACCTCACTGCAACAACAATCCTACAGTGTCTCTGCACGCACTAGCCCGCCAAGCCTCCCTCCACCTCCCACCCTGGTTTTTACCATAATATATAAACACCTGACAGCAATTAGGTGCAGCTGTCACTGATGATCCAGGATAGAGACACTACTTCTCACTCACAGCCTCTGAACTGACACTTTATCATATTCTGTTACACTTTTCCAACCCTCCTTTACTCACCACACATTTCATTCACTCTCAGTTTACACTGCCTTATATCAGACATATTTCCCTTCTCCCTCACCTTTTGTGTCCAATCCCTCTCCTTTAGATTGTAAGCTTGAGAGCCTCTCTACCTGTAGCCACTTTGTATTTAAAGTGAACTACTACTGATTGTGCTCAAGGGCAGGGCATTCCTCTCCTTTTGTATAACTCAATTATTGCACCTACAACTGTAATGCACCCCAATATTGTACTTGTTTGTGTATTTAATGCATCCCTGTAATGTTCCATTATTTCTTGTATAGTGCTACATAATCTGCTGTCGCTTTATAAATACCTGATAATAATAATAATAATACTTAACAATGTTAAGTATAGGAGCAGGGGGCATGCTGCTTAGAAGACTGTATCTCAGGCAGCAGCTACAGACCCCCAAGACCCACCATTAGAAAGGTAATCGCCTAACCTTTCCAACAGAAAGTAAAAATAACCTTGAAAAATCTTAGCACCTAGGTGGGAATTAGTACTTAGCACTCAAAGGGTTAAAGAGGTAAAAGAGAGAAAATACTTAACATTAAAAACTAATGCAAACTTAGTTTAAATCTGTTTTGTAATTTCTGAGTATTTAAATATCATGAGTATGTTGAACTTGTGTATATAATTGTGTAAACAAAACACAGGACACTGTTTGAAGGGATATGTTTACGGAAATGGTACAGAGCAAAACATCCTATAAATACACCCCTCACCCAGTGACGTGCAGTGACATCAGAGGCTAGTGAGGCAGTGGCTAGGAGACACAGAGGGGAGAGAGACAGACACAGAGGGGAGAGAGAGACACACAGAGGGGAGAGAGAGAGACATACAGAGGGGAGAGAGAGACACAGAGGGGGGAGAGAGAGAGATTCAGAGGGGGGAGCGAGAGAGAGAGACACAGAGGGCAGAGAGAGAGACAGAGGGGAGAGAGAGAGGGAGAGACACAGAGGGGAGAGAGAGAGAGACACAGAGGGGAGAGAGAGAGAGACACAGAGGGGGGGGAGCGAGAGAGAGAGAGACAGAGAGGGGAGGCGAGAGAGAGAGAGACAGAGGGGGGAGAGAGAGAGACAGAAGGGAGAGATAGAGACAGAGGGGGGAGAGAGGGACAGAGAGATAGAGGGGGGAGAGAGAGAGAGAGAGAGACAGAGGGGGAGAGAGAGACAGAGGGGAGAGAGAGACAGAGGGGAGAGAGAGAGAGACAGAGGGGGAGAGAGAGAGACAGAGGGGGGAGAGAGAGAGACAGAGGGGGGAGAGAGAGACAGAGGGGAGAGAGAGACAGAGGGGGGAGAGAGAGAGACAGAGGGGAGAGAGAGACAGAGGGGAGAGAGACAGAGGGGAGAGAGACAGAGGGGAGAGAGAGACACAGAGGAGAGAAAGACACAGAGGGGAGAGAGAGAGAGAGAGAGAGAGGGGAGAGAGAGACAGAGGGGAGAGAGAGACAGAGGGGAGAGAGAGAGAGAGAGAGAGAGAGAGAGGGGAGAGAGAGACACACAGAGGGGAGAGAGAGAGAGACAGAGGGGGGGAGAGAGAACGAGAGAGACAGAGGGGAGAGAGAGACAGAGGAGAGAGAGAGACACAGAGGAGAGAGACACACAGAGGGGGGAGAGAGAGAGACACACAGAGGGGAGAGAGAGAGAGACAGAGGGGAGAGAGACAGAGGGGAGAGAGAGACAGAGAGGAGAGAGAGACAGAGGGGAGAGAGACACACAGAGGGGAGAGAGACAGAGGGGGGAGAGAGAGAGAGACAGAGGGGAGAGAGAGACAGAGGGGAGAGAGAGAGAGAGACAGAGGGGAGAGAGAGAGACAGAGGGGAGAGAGAGACACAGAGGGGACAGAGAGAGAGACACACACAGAGGGGATAGAGAGAGACAGAGGGGAGAGAGAGACAGAGGGGAGAGAGAGACACAGAGGAGAGAGAGACACAGAGGGGAGAGAGAGAGACACACAGAGGGGAAAGAGAGACAGAGGGGAGAGAGAGAGAGACACACAGAGGGGAGAGAGAGAGAGACAGAGGGGGAGAGAGAGAGACAGAGGGGAGAGAGAGACAGAGGGGGGAGAGGGAACACTGAAATGGGGGAGGCACAACTAAATGCTTAAGTAATATTTTAAGTGACTATCAAATGCTAATTTAGTCTACAATCTATTTTAAATATCTTAAACAGAACAGCACATATGAATGGGAGCATTAATAAATTATTATTTGTTGTCTACATCAGGGTTGTCCAACATATACCTAAGGAATCCCTGGTTTAAATGAAATACTATAGCTACAGGAGCCATGGAGAATATTTGCTATAACTAGGCTGACCATATTGCCACTTTAAGAAGGAACACATATGAAAAATACATATGTGAGGGTTCTTATACAAAACCATTTCTTTAAACAGCCCTGAAAACAGCCCTGACATATGTATTTTTCATATGTGTCCCTTTTTAAAGCGGCAATATGGTCAGCCTAGCTATAACTCATTCTAAACTGCTTGGTTTCATTTTACATTACCATGCTTTTGGTCTAGCTTACTCTTGTGAAATAACAACTCATCCATACAAACAGCATAATAGTAAGATAATGTAGTGAGAATACACAGTTGCAGAGCGACAGAGAGTTCTGAAAGAGAGTGAGGTTATAAACTAGTGTGCAGTACAGAGGCAAGCTGCTTAGGTAGTGGGTGTAAACTTTGAGTAAACAAAATACAAAAATGATCCTTAAACTGCTGTAAAAGAGTAAAAAAACAAAAGACACTAAACCATATTCATTAAATTATCATTTTCACTAACAGAATCCCTTTCAGCAAAATCTAAGGTTGCAGAACTTACTTCAATAAAATGTGGCTAAAACACTGCTCTCTCTGCATCTCTTCCTGCTCTGTAAGGAAGTGACAGTGGAACATTCCACTGCACTTGGAGGGGGAGTACAGAACTCTCTTTTTTATTGCATCAAAGCTTACAGCTGAACAGGGCAACAACACAATAAATGAAAGTAGTTTTTTTCCATTTTAGTTTTGTTTTATATGATTTAACATCCAGCCCCAACCCTAAATTCCCCTGACTCATGCCTCTCACTGGATTGGATCAGCCCCAAAGAGGCCTGCCTCAAATAAGCACTTATGGGCCATGCAATGATCTTAACCACTTTCATCCAGTAGGTGGCGCAGCATGTTGTGTAATGGAGGGCAGACCTGCTTGTGCCTCTCCATTGCACAACATGTAGCTGTGGGAAAAAAATGCTGTAAAAAAAATTGCAATATTTTTTTTTAAAGCCAATAAAATTTTTTATTTTGGCCCATATGAGAGGTGAAGCCCTGCCTCACCTGCCTCTAGTGGCTGCACATCACTGCCCTCACCACACCCACAATTCAGTTTTACAAACTTTGCCTCCTATGGAGGTGGTGAAGTAAGTTTGTGCTAAGATTTCTACGTTGATATGCGCTTCTCAGCATTGTTGATGCCCGATTCCTCTCAGAGTACAGCGAATTTCAGAGGGACGTGAAGGGAGTATCACTTATTGAATACGATGATTTCCCTAACGGGGGTCTATTTCATAGGTTCTCTGTTATCGGTCGTAGAGATTCATCTCCTACCTCCCTTTTAAGATCGACGATATACTCTCAATTTACCATTACCTCTATTGATAACTGTTTCAGTACTGGTTTGGCTATCTGCTATATGTGGATGGGTGTCTTTTGGTAAGTATGTTTTTTATTACTTAAGACACCTCAGCTATGGTTTGGCACTTTATGCATTTATATAAAGTTCTAAATATATGTATTGTACTTATATTTGCCATGAGTCAGTTTCATATTTGGGGAATATAAACATTTTTTAAGAATTTTTTTTTTCCTGGGGTTTAGTCTTTTTTTCAATTGACAACTTCTTGTAAATTGCGGGCGGTATTAGGCTTGCGGGTGCGCCAAATAGTAACATTATTGCGTCATTCTTGGCGCAAGAATTTTTTTGCCGCGAAAAATACGTCTGACGCAACTTCGTCATTTCCAGCTCATAGTTGATGCCGAAGCCTTACACACGGTTGCCTCTTGCCTTTTTCTCTATCAGAGGGCTATGCTATTTGCATTTTTTCCCATTCCTGAAACTGTCATATAAGGAAATTGATAATTTTGCTTTATATGTTGTTTTTTCTTTTACATTTTGCATTTGTTGTAAGATTGTGGAAATTATTTCGCCGAATGTCATTTGTATTAGTTGTCATGATAAACTTTTACATGCAGATAGTGTGTCCATCAGTAATAGTACATTGCCAGTTGTAGTTCCTTCAACTTCTAATGTACATGATATACCTATGAATTTTAAAGAATTTGTTTCTGATTCTATCCAGAAGGCTTTGTCTGCATTTCCACCTTCTAATAAACGTTAAAGGTCTTTTAAAACTTCTCATTCTGTTGATGAAATTTCAAATGATCAACAACATAATAATTTATCCTCTCCTGATGAGGATCTATCTGATACAGAAGATCCTTCCTCAGACATTGACACTGACAAATCTACTTATTTATTTAAAATAGAGTATATGCGTTCCTTATTAAAAGAAGTGTTAATTACTTTGGATATTGAGGTAACCAGTCCTCTTGACGTTCAGTCTAATAAACATTTAAATGCTATTTTTAAACCTCCTGTGGTTTCCCCAGGGTTTTTCCTATTCCTGAGGCTATTTCTGATATGATTTCTAAGGAATGGAATAAGCCAGGTACTTCTTTTATTCCTTCTTCAAGGTTTAAAAAATTGTATCCTTTACCAGCAAATTCTATAGAGTTTTGGGAAAAAATCCCCAAAGTTGATGGGGCTATTTCTACTCTTGCTAAACGTACCACTATTCCTATGGAAGATAGTACTTCCTTTAAGGATCCTTTAGATAGGAAGCTTGAATCTTATCTAAGGAAAGCCTATTTATATTCAGGTCATCTTCTCAGACCTGCAATTTCTTTGGCTGATGTTGCGGCTGCATCAACTTTTTCTGGTTGGAGAATTTAGCGCAACAAGAATTGGATTCTGACATATCTAGCATTATTCGCTTACTGCAAAATGCTAATAATTTTATTTGTGATGCAATTTTTGATATTATCAATATTGATGTTAGATCCATATCTTTAGCTATATTAGCTAGATGAACTTTGTGGCTTAAATCTTGGAATGCTGATATGGCATCTAAATCTAGATTACTATCTCTTTCTTTCCAAGGTAATAATTTATTTGGTTCTCAGTTGGATTACATTATTTCAACTGTCACTGGGGGAAAGGGTAAATCTAAGGTTTCTAACCGTTTTTGTTCCTTTCATCAAAATAAAGAACAAAAACTTAATTCTTCCCCCAAGGAATCTGTTTCCAATTGGAAGCCTTCTCAAATTGGAATAAATCCAAGCCATTTAAGAAACCAAAGTCAGCCCCTAAGTCCGCATGAAGGTGCGGCCCTCATTCCACCTCAGCTGGTAGGGGGCAGATTAAGGTTTTTCAAGGATATTTGGATAAATTTTGTCCAAAATCAATGGATTCAGAGCATTGTCTCTCAAGGGTATCGAATAGGATTCAGAGTAAGACCTCCTGTGATAAGATTTTTTCTCTCACGTGTCCCAGCAAATCCAGTAAAATCTCAGGCTTTCCTGAAGTGTGTTTCAGACCTGGAGTCTTCAGGGGTAATCATGCCAGTTCCTTTTCAGGAACAAGGTTTGGGGTTTTATTCAAATCTATTCATTGTCCCAAAGAAGGAAAATGTATTCAGACCAGTTCTGGATCTGAAAATTTTCAATCGTTATGTAAGAGTACCAACTTTCAAGATGGTGACTATAAGGACTATTCTGCCTTGTGTTCAGCGAGGACGTTATATGTCCACAATAGACTTTCAGGATGCATACCTTCATATTCTGATTCATCCAGAACATTATCAGTTCCTGAGATTCTCTTTTCTAGACAAGCATTACCAATTTGTTGCTCTTCCATTTGGCCTAGCAACAGATCCAAGAATCTTTTCAAAGGTTCTAGGTGCCCTACTCTCTGTAATCAGAGAACAGGGTATTGCGGTGTTTCCTTATTTGAACGATATATTGGTACTAGCTCAGTCTTTACGTTCTGCAGAATCTCACACGAATCAACTAGTGTTGTTTCTTCGGAAACATGGTTGGAGGATCAATTTACCAAAAAGTTTCTTGATTTCTCAGACAAGGGTCACCTTTTTAGGCTTCCAGATAGATTCAGTGTCCATGACTCTGTCTCTAACAGACAAGAGACGTTTAAAATTGGTTGCAGCCTGCCGGCACCTTCAGTCTCAGTCATTCCCTTCAGTGGCTATGTGCATGGAAGTTTTAGGTCTCATGACTGCAGCATCGGACGCGATCCCCTTTGCTCGTTTTCACATGAGACCTCTACAGCTTTGTATGCTGAACCAATGGTGCAGGGATTATACAAAGATATCACAATTAATATCCTTAAATCCCAATGTACGACACTCTCTGACGTGGTGGATAGATCACCATTGTTTAGTTCAAGGGGCTTCTTTTGTTCGGCCAACCTGGACTGTGATCACAACAGATGCGAGTCTTTCAGGTTGGGGAGCTGTTTGGGGATCTCTGACAGCACAAGGGGTTTGGAAATCTCAAGAGGCGAGATTACCAATAAATATTTTAGAACTCCGTGCAATTCTCAGAGCTCTTCAGTTTTGGCCTCTGTTAAAGAGAGAACCGTTCATTTGTTTTCAGACAGACAATATCACAACAGTGGCATATGTCAATCATCAGGGTGGGGCTCACAGTCCCCAAGCTATGAAAGAAGTATCTCGGATACTTGTTTGGGCGGAATCCAGCTCCTGTCTAATCTCTGCGGTGCATATCCCAGGTGTAGACAATTGGGAGGCGGATTGTCTCAGCAGTCAGACTTTACATCCAGGGGAGTGGTCTCTCAATCCAGATGTGTTTTCTCAGATTGTTCAGATGTGGGGTCTTCCAGAGATAGATCTCATGGCCTCTCATCTAAACAAGAAACTTCCCAGATACCTGTCCAGGTCAAGGGATGTTCAGGCGGAAGCAGTGGATGCGCTGACACTTCCTTGGTGTTATTATCCTTCTTACATTTTCCCGCCTCTAGTTCTCCTTCTAAGAGTGATCTCCAAAATAATCATGGAAGTGGAAGAATCGTTTGTGTTGCTGGTGGCTCCAGCATGGCCACACAGGTTTTCTTATGCGGATCTGGTTCGGATGTTCAGTTGCCAGCCTTGTCCACTTCCGTTAAGGCCGGATCTACTGTCTCAAGGTCCGTTTTTCCATCAGGATCTCAAATCATTAAATTTGAAGGTATGGAAATTGAATGCTTAGTACTAAGTCATAGAGGTTTCTCTGACTCAGTGATTAATACTATGTTACAAGCTCATAAATCTGTCTCTAGAAAGATTTATTATAGAGTTTGGAAGCCTTGCATTTCATGGTGTTCTTCTCATAAATTCTCTTGGCATTCTTTTAGAATTCCTAGAATTTTACAGTTTCTTCAGGATGGTTTGGATAAGGGTTTGTCTGCAAGTTCCTTGAAGGGACAAATCTCTGCTCTTTCTGTTTTATTTCACAGAAAGATTGCTAAACTTCCTGATATTCACTGTTTTGTACAGGCTTTAGATCGTATTAAGCCTGTCATTAAATCAATTTCTCCTCCTTGGAGTCATAGGCCTAGATTTAGAGTTTGGCGGTAGCCGTGAAAACCAGCGTTAGAGGCTCCTAACGCTGGTTTTAGGCTACCGCCGGTATTTGGAGTCAGTCAGGAAAGGGTCTAACGCTCACTTTCCAGCCGCGACTTTTCCATACCGCAGATCCCCTTACATCAATTGCGTATCCTATCTTTTCAATGGGATCTTTCTAACTCCGGTATTTAGAGTCGTGTCTGAAGTGAGCGTTAGAATTCTAACGACAAAACTCCAGCCGCAGAAAAAAGTCAGTAGTTAAGAGCTTTCTGGGCTAACGCCGGTTCATAAAGCTCTTAACTACTGTGCTCTAAAGTACACTAACACCCATAAACTACCTATGTACCCCTAAACCGAGGCCCCACCCACATCGCCGCCACTCTATAAAAAATGTTTAACCCCTAATCTTCCGCTCCGTACACTGCCGCCAACTACGTTATCCCTATGTACCCCTAATCTGCTGCCCCTAACACCGCCGACCCCTATATTATATTTATTATAGCCCCCGCTATCGCTGACCCCTGCATATTATTATTAACCCTTAATCTGCCGTCCGCACGCCGCCGCCAGCTACATTATAGCTATGTACCCCTAATCTGCTGCCCCTAACACCGTTGACCCCTATATTATATTTATTAACCCCTAATCTGCCCCCCTCAACGTCGCCTCCACCTGCCTACACTTATTAACCCCTAATCTGCCGAGCGGACCGCAGCGCTATTATAATAAAGTTATTAACCCCTAATCCGCCTCACTCCCGCCTCAATAACCCTATAATTAATAGTATTAACCCCTAATCTGCCCTCCCTAACATCGCCGACACCTAACTTCAAACATTAACCCCTAATCTGCCGACTGGAGCTCACCGCTATTCTAATAAATGTATTAACCCCTAAAGCTAAGTCTAACCCTAACACTAACACCCCCCTAAGTTAAATATAATTTAAATCTAACAAAATAAATTAACTCTTATTAACTAAATTATTCCTATTTAAAGCTAAATACTTACCTGTAAATAAATCCTAATATAGCTACAATATAAATTATAATTATATTATAGCTATTTTAGGATTTATATTTATTTTACAGGTAACTTTGCATTTATTTTAACCAGGTACAATAGCTATTAAATAGTTAAGAACTATTTAATAGCTAAAATAGTTAAAATAATTACAAAATTACCTGTAAAATAAATCCTAACCTAAGTTACAATTAAACCTAACACTACACTATCAATAAATAAATTAAATAAAATACCTACAATTACCTACAATTAAACCTAACACTACACTATCAATAAATTAATTAAATACAATTCCTACAAATAAATACAATGAAATAAACTAACTAAAGTACAAAAAATAAAAAAGAACTAAGTTACAAAAAATATAAAAATATTTACAAACATTAGAAAAAAATTACAACAATTTTAAACTAATTACACCTACTCTAAGCCCCCTAATAAAATAACAAAGACCCCCAAAATAAAAAAATGCCCTACCCTATTCTAAATTACAAAAGTTTAAAGCTCTTTTACCTTACCAGCCCTGAATAGGGCCCTTTGCGGGGCATGCCCCAAGAAATTCAGCTCCTTTTCCTGTAAAAAAACACATACAATACCCCCCCCAACATTACAACCCACCACCCACATACCCCTAATCTAACCCAAACCCCCCTTAAATAAACCTAACACTAAGCCCCTGAAGATCTTCCTACCTTATCTTCACCTCACCGGGTATCACCGATCGGTCCTGGCTCCAAAATCTTCATCCAACCCAAGCGGGGGCTGGCGATCCATAATACTGCGGCTGAAGAGGTCCAAAGTCTTCAACCTATCCGGGAAGAAGAGGCGATCCAGACCGGCAACCATCTTGATCCAAGCGGCATCTTCTATCTTCATCCAATGAGGAACTGCTCCATCGTGAAGACCTCCAGCGCGGACCAATCTTCTTCCGACGACGCCCAACTGAAGAATGACGGTTCCTTTAAGGGAACAGCCAATAGAATGCAAGATCAATCTGATTGGCTGATCGGTTCAGCCAATCGGATTGAACTTGATTCTGATTGGCTGATTCCATCAGCCAATCAGAATATTCCTACCTTAATTCCGATTGGCTGATAGAATCCTATCAGCCAATCGGAATTCGAGGGACGCCATCTTGGATGACGTCCCTTAAAGGAACCGTCATTCTTCAGTTGGACGTCGTCGGAAGAAGATTGGTCCGCGCTGGAGGTCTTCACGATGGAGCCGTTCCTCATCGGATGAAGATAGAAGATGCCGCTTGGATCAAGATGGTTGCCGGTCTGGATCGCCTCTTCTTCCTGGATAGGATGAAGACTTTGGACCTCTTCAGCCGCAGGATTATGGATCGCCAGCCCCCGTTTGGGTTGGATGAAGATTTTGGAGCCAGGACCGATCGGTGATACCCGGTGAGGTGAAGATAAGGTAGGAAGATCTTCAGGGTCTTAGTGTTGGGTTTATTTAAGGGGGGTTTGGGTTAGATTAGGGGTATGTGGGTGGTGGGTTGTAATGTTGGGGGGGGGGTATTGTATGTGTTTTTTACAGGCAAAAGAGCTGAATTTCTTGGGGCATGCCCCGCAAAGGGCCCTGTTCAGGGCTGGTAAGGTAAAAGAGCTTTGAACTTTTTTAATTTAGAATAGGGTAGGGCATTTTTTTATTTTGGGGGTCTTTGTTATTTTATTAGGGGGCTTAGAGTAGGTGTAATTAGTTTAAAATTGTTGTAATTTTTTTCTAATGTTTGTAAATATTTTTTTATTTTTTGTAACTTAGTTCTTTTTTATTTTTTGTACTCTAGTTAGTTTATTTCATTGTATTTATTTGTAGGAATTGTATTTAATTAATTTATTGATAGTGTAGTGTTAGGTTTAATTGTAGGTAATTGTAGGTATTTTATTTAATTTATTTATTGATAGTGTAGTGTTAGGTTTAATTGTAACTTAGGTTAGGATTTATTTTACAGGTAATTTTGTAATTATTTTAACTATTTTAGCTATTAAATAGTTCTTAACTATTTAATAGCTATTGTACCTGGTTAAAATAAATACAAAGTTACCTGTAAAATAAATATTAATCCTAAAATAGCTATAATATAATTATAATTTATATTGTAGCTATATTAGGGTTTATTTTACAGGTAAGTATTTAGCTTTAAATAGGAATAATTTATTTAATAATAGTTAATTTATTTAGTTAGATTTAAATTATATTTAACTTAGGGGGGTGTTAGTGTTAGGGTTAGACTTAGCTTTAGGGGTTAATACATTTATTAGAATAGCGGTGAGCTCCAGTCGGCAGATTAGGGGTTAATGTTTGAAGTTAGGTGTCGGCGATGTTAGGGAGGGCAGATTAGGGGTTAATACTATTTATTATGGGGTTATTGAGGCGGGAGTGAGGCGGATTAGGGGTTAATACATTTATTATAGTAGCGCTCAGGTCCGGTCGGTAGATTAGGGGTTAATAAGTGTAGTTAGGTGGAGGCAACTTTGGGGGCGGCAGATTAGGGGTTAATAAATATAATATAGGGGTCGGCGATGTTAGGGCAGCAGATTAGGGGTACATAGGGATAATGTAGGTGGCGGGGGTGTACGGAGCGGCAGATTAGGGGTTAAAAATAATATGCAGGGGTCAGCGATAGCGGGGGCGCAGATTAGGGGTTAATAAGTGTAAGGTTAGGGGTGTTTAGACTCGGGGTACATGTTAGAGTGTTAGGTGCAGACGTAGGAAGTGTTTCCCCAAAGCAAACAATGGGGCTGCGTTAGGAGCTGAATGCGGCTTTTTTGCAGGTGTTAGGTTTTTTTTCAGCTAAAACAGCCCCATTGTTTTCTATGGGGGAATCGAGCACGAGCACGTTTTTGAAGCTGGCCGCGTCTGTAAGCAACTCTGGTATCGAGAGTTGCAGTGGCGATAAATATGCCTGTACGCTCCCTTTTTGGAGCCTAACGCAGCCATTCTGTGAACTCTCAATAGCAGAGTTATTTAAAAGGTGTGGCCAGAAAAAAGCCAGCGTTAGCTATGCGGGTCGTTACCGACAAAACTCTAAATCTAGACGTTAATTTGGTTCTGAAGGCTTTACAGGCTCCTCCATTTGAGCCTATGCATTCTTTGGACATTAAACTACTTTCTTGGAAAGTGTTGTTCCTTTTGGCTATCTCTTCTGCTAGAAGAGTTTCTTAGCTATCTGCTCTTTCTTGTGAGTCTCCTTTTCTGATTTTTCATCAGGATAAGGCAGTTTTGCTGACTTCTTTTCAATTTTTACCTAAGGTTGTGAATTCTAACAACATTAATAGAGAAATTGTTGTCCCTTCCTTGTGTCCTAATCCTAAGAATTCTTTGGAAAGATCCTTACATTCTTTGGATGTGGTAAGAGCTTTGAAATATTATGTGGAAGCTACTAAAGATTTCAGGAAGACTTCCATTCTATTTGTTTTATTTTATGGTCCTAGGAAAGGTCAGAAGGCTTCTGCTATTTCCTGGGCTTCTTGGTTGAAACTTTTGTTTCATCAAGATTATTTGGAGTCGGGTCAGCCCCCGCCTCAGAGAATTATAGCTCATTCTACTAGATCAGTCTCCACTTTGTGGGCCTTTAAGAATGAAGCTTCAGTTGATCAGATTTGCAAAGCGGCAACTTGGTCCTCTTTGCATACATTTACTAAATTCTACCATTTTGATGTATTTGCTTCTTCAGAAGCAGTTTTTGGTAGAAAAGTTCTTCAGGCAGCTGTTTCAGATTGATTCTTCTGCTTTTGAATTAAGTTTTTTTCTTTTCATTTATGAGAATAAACTTATTTTTTTGGGTTGTGGATTAATTTTTTCAGCGGAAAATGGCTGTTTTTATTCGTATCCCTTCCTCTCTAGTGACTCTTGCATGGAGTTTCACATCTTGGGTATTGCTATCCCATACGTCACTAGCTCATGGACTCTTGTCAATTACATGAAAGAAAACATAATTTATGTAAGAACTTACCTGATAAATGCATTTCTTTCATAGAGTCCATGAGGCCCACCCTTTTTTGGTGGTTATGATTTTTTGTATAAAGCACAATTATTTCCAAATTTCTTTTGTTGATGCTTTCTACTCCTTTCTTTATCACCCCACTGCTTGGCTATTCATTCATTGTGGGTGTGGTGAGGGGTGTATTTATAGGCATTTTGAGGTTTGGGAAACTTTACCCCTCCTGGTAGGATTGTATATCCCATACGTCAATAGCTCATGGACTCTTGCCAATATGAAAGAAATGAATTTATCAGGTAAGTTCTTACATAAATTATATTTTTCTATGTTGTTATTAGCAGAACACATGTCTTTAGACACAGCAGTTTAAATTTTGAATATATTGAAGTAGATTGAACTGAATATGCAAGTAGATCATCTGAAATTGTGAATAAGCACACTAATAGCAATTTATTTGTGAACTTGAAAAAAAGAAAATATGTTGTTAATTTTATAAATGTTATCAAACAACTGCTTTTGCTTCTCATTGTTCTACAGCTACTGCCTCTCATTTTCCCATACTTGAGACCGGTAACAGACCCACAGATCTGCTGCAAGAAAATAATGTGTATAGTGTTTTAATTTATCTAGATTCTATGTACAAGATGTGCGCAAAGAAAAAATATTTTGGGGTTGATAGTTTGTAGTGGAAAAGAAGGCTTTTGTTTTATTGCATATTCAGAATTTGTTTGAAGTAGATAATAGTGCTACTGCTACAAGCCATCATTTTTAGTTTTACTTTTTAACAGGCTCAGCATTGGCCAAGAACAAAATTGAAGCTTACATACACAGAAATTAATGAACCCCTTAAGTCATAATGGCGTGTATATATATATATGTTGTGTGGTACCTTGCTTATTGTACCGCATGACATATACAGGTATATACGTTGGAGCTGAAGGAAGCTCCAGCAGTCTCAGCTGTTAAGTTACAGCTGAGAGCTGAAGTTACTGAGCTCATGGCATCTGTCTTCATATGGAACTGGAGCACAATTGGTGCTCCGGTTCCATATGAAGGCAGATGCCAGATCGTTACAGACAGTGGGTGGTCCAGCAGTGGAGGGGGGAGGGAGTGAGATGGCCCTACACTGCAGAAGAAGAAAAATAAAGGGAGAGGGAGGGATGGGGAGCTACACTACAAAGATGGTGTGTGGGGGATGTCTAACAATTGGAGAAGGGGAAGAGATGGGGGGGTCACTACATTACAGAAAATTAAAAAAAATTAAAAATGTGTTTCATAGGTACTGGCATAAAGTAAGATGGCGTGCACTAGTTAGAGGGGGAAGGTTAGATAACTATTTTGGAGGGATCAGGGAGGTTGGAGGGTAAGGGGGGACCCTACACTGCAGAAAATGAAAAAAATAAAAAAAATGGTTAATTAAAAAAAAAATCCTTAAATCTTTATATTGGCAGGCTGTCTGCCAGTACCTAAGATGGTGGTGACTGTTTTGGGTTGAAGGAGGGAACAGAGCTGTTTGCGAGGGATCAGGTAGGGATCAGGGGGTGAGTTGTGTCAGTTTTGAGGGTATTCTCTAAACTAAAGCTAAAATTAACCTTACAAGGTACCTGATTAACCCTTTTACTGCGAGGAATAATAAAAATGTGGTGCGCAGCTGTAATTAGCGGCATTCTAATTACTATAAAGCAATGGCAAAACCATGTATGTCTGCTATTTCTGAACAAAGGGGATCCCAGAGAAGCTTTTACAATCATTGCTGCCATGATTGGGTTTCTCACTGAAATGATTTAAATACCGCTTGAGCAAAGATTGTGAAAACGTTAACGATTCTTTTTTATATGATCTCATTTGGCGATGAAATGGTGGCATGAAATGAACCAAAATGGGCCTAGATCAATACCTTGGGTTGTCTACTTAAAAAAAATATATATATTTTTGACGGGTAAAAAAAAAACAAGGCTCTATTTCTGTTTAAATGGAGTGATAGCAAAAATTCTAAAAATGATCCAGCATTTTGCGCAAGTTCGATTCTGAAAGTCCCGGTAATGAAGGGGTTAACTGGCAAGGACATTGCTAAATACTCGTTTAATAATGTAAATTTAAACTTTTGGATCCTTTCCCATTTGCATAAAAGCCTTTCTTGCATTTAGAGTAACAGTTGTAACCAAATAAGCAAATTAAATTAACAGATATAACGAATTTGGAAAAAAATATCTTTTTTTTTTTTATTTGTCGGAAAATGAATGCACATGCCTGAAGATACCATCAATCTGCTTTTCAAAATAAAGTGTCAATCATTTTCATACTTCTCCTATGGGCTACATTAATGTGTTTATAAAATAATTTTTGCATATTTAGATCTGAGGTTTTTTTATAAGAGGTCGACAAGTGACACACAAATATATATTTTTTATTTTAATGTCATTTTGATATACACCGAATATAAGTATCTTGCTTTATATCCAATTAGTATTTCAGATATAATAAGACATTTCCAAAATTGTATTTCCTAACATCTCTATACATCCTATATATCCATATCCTGCTGGTGCTGATATCCAGTTAAATAGAAATGTTTCATGGGTATTTTTAAATTTGCAATAATCAGAGCAATTACTTGATATAAATACTTTCTTATTCAGTATTACATTGAGGAGAACACAGGGGTAAAGCAATATGATTTTCTGACTTTGATTAGCAATTACTTTTAAATTTAAATATTAATGAATTGAAAGTTTGAGATTGGGTTAATAAATTATTAATTATTTTAGTAATAGATTTAATTATTTAATAAATAGATATAAGATCAAAATTCAGATTTTGGCACCAGTTATGTGGTAGGCTCATCTTTTCTGATAAATATCCAAAAACTATAGGGATATTGAAGTCTATTATTCAGTATGTATCCCTAGTTTATATAACCAATTAAGAACAACATTTAAAATAATCACCATACAAAAATCAATGTTTTAAAAGCATTTGTCATTGTAATCTTGTTAGCATACTTTGCTCTGTCTAAGTCACCCCTAAGTAGTATGTTTACAAAAATAGTGTCAGTTGACAACTATCTCATTTAAGGGTTTTCTAAATTCTGAAAGTGAGCAATCATATCTTACCACAGAATAGGTGAGACCCTTCTTTCAAAAAACCTAAGTCAAATTTAGAGGATAAAGGTCTCAGTGGCCATAGTAATGGCAGTCAGTAATAGTATATTGGACATAGTAAAAGAACTGAGAAAGGGGAAATCTACTTTTCGAATAAGGGTTATTGTATAACACAGATATCATGTAATGGACACAATAAGTACTTTCACTGTTTTTATTGGGAGCTAGTCTACACTGTAGAAACCATCATCAAGTCCACTACCATAAAACTATGACAAAGGGAACCCCTCATGTGAAAAAGATCCATATATTCTAAAGGCTCCCACTATCCTCTAGAATTAAATTTAATAAGAAAACGATTTAACTTCCAGTTGGCACAAAATTATTATTAATGTTTACATTCTGGCTGGTGTTTTTGTTATTAATAAATATTTGCAATCTAAAAGTATGGTATAGTCTAAAGTGCACAGTCAGCTGAAGAGAAATAGATGATTCATCTATGCAATTCATAGAAAAGAAATGAAAATCAAGTACTAATGCAAAGCTTTATATATATAAAACACTGAAGGGGACTGCACTCTCAGACTGGACCGGGTACACATCCCATGACCCTGCAACATGCTCAGCCCTGGGTGCTCACTGGCACTCACAGGAAGCTGTGCTGTCCCTAGAGTCACAAGCAGTTAACCCCAGACACGTCTGGGTGCAAGAACCATAGGGAAAATTACAAAACAAATTAATACAACACACAGAAAAAGTCTAACACTCACTTACAAGCTCTCAGCTAAGATTAAAAGCAAAATTGGAAGGGTTAGTTACCAAATTTGGCCAAATGGGACAAGTTCAGGTACCACGTCAAGGTCCTTTCCAAAAACCTGGGACCCTAAAACAGCCACACAATGCAAGCTCACAATCCAACAAACTGGGAACAAGTGAAGGGTGCACAGGCTTATGTAATCACCCCAAACATATACAAAACACGGAAGGGGACTGCACTCTCAGACCGGACCAGGTACACATCCTATGACCCTGCAACATGCTCAGCCCTGGGTGCTCACTGGCACTCACAGGAAGCTGTGCTGTCCCCAGAGTCACAGGCAGTTAACCCCAGAGAGGTCTGGGTGCAAGAACCATAGGGAAAATTACAAAACAAATTAATACAACACACAGAGAAAAGACAGCACTCACAAGCTCTCAGCTAAGATTAAAAGCAAAAATGGAAGGGTTAGTTACCGCATTTGGCCAAATGGGACAAGCCCAGGTACCACGTCAAGGTCCCTTCCAAAAACCTGGGACCCTAAAACAGCCACACAATACAAACTCACAATCCAACAAACTGGGAACAAGTGAAGGGTGCACAGGCTTATGTAATCACCCCATAATGCATATTACAAATTAAAAGTAAATGGTTGCATTTTAGCGCAAACAAAATTTGCGTTAAACGGATTAATGCACCTGAAGACCTAGCATAAAGTGTAAGGGTTAAAATATATATATTATATATAAATATTAATAAAATGTTTTTATAAGGGTTGAAACGGATATGGTATATGGCAAGGTATTTAACTGGAAAGGGCTATAATGTGTGTGTGTGTATATATATATATATATATATATATATATATATATATATACACTGTATATGTATATATATGTCTAAATATCTCTGTGTATATAGATGTATAAATGTATACACACACACACACACACACACATATATATATATATATATATATATATATATATATACATACACACACTTTTAAGCTCTTTCCAGTCAAATACCTTAAAACATTAAAAAATATTTTTAAATCAATTTAAATACATTTTAATTTGTTTTTGTTGAGTTTTTAACTTAAATACTTTTACATTCCAATGTCCTTCACATAGAAGAAAATGTTCTTTTTATTGGAATGTTTTAAATTGTTTTTATTACACAGTGTTATTATGATTGTAACTAAACTTTTAAATTGATTATTTTACGTGTTTTGTGCAACTTGTTAGTCGAGCGCAACATTTAACCAAAGCTCTGAAGTTGCTCTATCCCGACACGTGTTAAATTCAATTGTGCTCAAGCAAACATATTTACTTTCAATTTGTAATACGCACACTACTTACAATGCGTGCAAAGAGCACCACTCGTAATCTAGCCCTTAATTATAAGCTAAGGAGGTTTAGGTGTTAAAAAACAGAAACTGAAGTTTTGCCTTATTTTATGATAACTTAGGTGTCAGTTCCAATAATTCAGAAATTCTTTTTCAATATTAAGGATTCGTTATTTTTTTTTTTTAATCAAAATTATAACATTCTTTCTGAGTCAAACACAGTCGAGGTTAATAACTTCGACAATATTAGATCCCCATAATGACAAAGTTATCAGCCAATAATGGCTGCTGACCGCCAAAATTGATTAATATGGTTAATGGAGTCCACGTGTGTGTATCTTGCAACATGTAGAGTGGTGTTTCTGTAGAGTGGTGTTAACAATCTGAATGCATTTTTTATATGGGCATGATGGGTATACTGCTTGTTCATTGTTTTTTGTTTTACTTTTTATAATTTTAAATTATTTTTTTAATTTAATTTTATTGATTGTGAAAGCCTCGTTTTCAGGTTTAGCTAGATTTTCTTCTAAAATCAAGAAGAAAGGATCAGGAAATTAATTTCCATAAGATGAAAGTGGTTCATCTTCTGTAACAAAATATTAATAGTTCTCATATTGTAAAACACAAAGCCGCTATGTGATGAGGTTTAAAATATCAGCAAAACTTCCAAACCTCACTGTGCAGAAAGAGGTTAAATATCCATTATTGTAAGAATATGATGACACAAGGTTCTATATATTAAAAATCATCATCATAAAAAGGTATAAAAAGTATTTATAAATGTTATGCTATGGGAGACATAGCTCTCTTCCCTTATAAAACCTCATCTTAGGCAAGAAAATCAATAAAAAAATCAAGAAAACAGTAAATATTGGTTTGTCATGTATGTTTGTGTTCACACACACTCATACATACATTAACACAATCATACACACACACACACATATATATATATATATATATATATATATATATATATATATACACACACTCATACACACATATATACACACAAACACAAATAAAGTTCTCATTAAAGTCTACTGAATTTTCAGTAGCAAAAGCATTTGATAAGCTTTTCAACAGGAATATAACATACGCTATTGATAGAAAGATTGACAGATAGATGAATGTTATCTGGAAAGTGTCTTGGCTCACCATAGTACTAACTGATCAGTGTTGCAGTGTGAGTTATGCCATCACAGTTGTGATTATTCTTATGACATCAGCAAGCTTTATCTACAGCACAGAAACCAGAGCCATCTTTGTAGGAGTTTGGAGACTGCAAAGAGCAGACGTGGATTTAATCCTGGTGTTTTTGTACACTGCGTATATTATGTAAAGCAATTTCTACTTTCAAGACAGACAGACAGATAAATATATAGGCAGATAAATAGATAGATAGACAGATAGATAGAGGATATTGGATGTCAGCTTGAAACTATGAGGGTGCAGTTTAGTGTCCCTTTTAAATCAGAATAAATAGCTAATTTTGGTAAAAAAAGAATTGTTGCTCTACATAAAGATGGGGCCTAGGCTATAAGAAGATTGCCAAGACCCTGAAACTGAGCTGCAGCACGCTGGGCAAGACCATACAGTGGTTTCACACGGCAGGTTCCACTCAGAACAGGCTCGCCATGGTCAACCAAAGAAGTTAAGTGCACATGCTCAGCGTCATATCCAGAGGTTGTCTTTGTGAAATATATACGTATCTGCAGAGGTTAAAGGGGTCAGGGGGTCAGCCTGTCAGTGCTCAGACCATACGCCGCACACTGCATCAAATTGGTCTGCATTCTAGAGAGTGGAAATAAGAAGGGTGACTCCTAGTGCAGAGCAATAAGGCAGACAAACCCAGTATTGGTATCCCAGGTGTAAGGGTACTCACAATTTGAAGCGCACACGTTAGTGCAAGAATCACATACTGGGTATATGACAGTGGCCCAGTGCACATATTAATCACAAAGGCGTAAGCAAAAGGGTTCCCAATCTGTCCTTTGTTGATAGGCGTTGTCGGCCGTATATAAACAGGAGACTCAAGATGTTTTTGTTTAAAAAAGTACAAGACTTTATATCATACAAATTTAAAAATCAAGATAACAGTGATACTTGTAGAATGTATAAAAACAATCAAGTATTACACGCTACGCGTTTCTTGGCATTAACCACGCCGTTTCCCCAGGCTAGTAATACTGATAGCTAAGAAGAGTCTCCTTTTAACCTACTTCTGACCAATAAAAAACTTTGAACCTCCCTCTAGTTCAGGTGATATATAATTAGCTCTCTTAAGTAAATATATTAGTATTGCTCAACAGAAAATATATAGATACTAAGGATATATCAAGAATAATGAAATACTGGACAAAAATGTTAACCCTGTGTCTATAAAGCTACATGCGTCCCGATGAAATTGTTGCATTACCAACATATATAACAACATCTATATGTGTGGAGCTAATATATGATCTTTAACCAATAAGGTAACTGACCAAATGTAATGTATTGCCACACTAATCCAATAAGGATTTTGATCAAATAACTAAAGCAAGTATGATAACGGAAAAATGGCAAAAAAAAATCTGGTGTTATTGAGATTTGCATCATAAAAGTGGGTATGTACTTCTGGACAAATGTTGTTGGAGAATAAATGACGTGTCGCCACTGTTAAGGGTAAGTCTCAGTGGACCAATAGAATTCTCTCAAATAAAAAGGGGGAGTAATGGCGTGAGCCAATAAAGCCTCTCCAGCAGAAGGTGTATCGAACAGTACACTATATGATAGTAAAAATAAACCTATGTGTGAAGGTGAAAAGAAACACAAATGTGCAACATATTCCGCTAAATCCTATCCAAGAATACATTGTATCTACAGATAGAATATAGCATTCCTCATATAACTCTAAATGTATAAAGATACATTAAAAGGAATATACAACTGTGTGCGGAAGTTTATCAAAATAATGATAATGGTAAGTCTATATGTAAAATACATGTTTAAGTGTTTGTGAAAAAAACTATATTTGATCTAGGACAAAAAGAGCCAAAAAAATAATAAACTATAATAACGTGTGGGAAATGGAATCTCAATCTAATATACCCAAATGTGAATAGTTAATATCTTATGATGTGATGCGAAATCAAGGTACAGGCCCTGTATGTGTGTCCGTACTATAAGTATAATAAAAAAAATGCGGATTGTGAAAAGATAAAGAAAGGATCCTAACCTATATATCATGATACTGTATGTACCTAAAGCATAAAACATATAAAATAAACTAAGAGAAATGAGGTGTATATAAATATGTGGGATGTATGTGAGTCTGTGAAATAAAGGATAATGATCCTATGGTATATTATGTAAAAGATGGAAATATATAATAATGTGATAAAAGATCACAAAGTGCTGATGTGAATGATTAGTGTGTCAAACTATGTATCCAATTGGGGGGGGGGGGGATAAAGATAGTGTGACTATTGGGTCAAACAATATTAAGGGAAATGTCATGAGTGAAATGACTTAATGGTCCAATGCTGTATAAGAGATATAAAAATAAGAAAACTAGTGAGTCATATAGTACTCTGGATATTGTGATATATAGTATAGTAGTCTGAAACCGTGTATATAATATATAAATGGTAAGAATGGTATTAAAAAGCCCCAGTGTCTATGACTTCATTTAGACCATCAGGATATAGGGACCCAAACTTATATATCCAGTAAGTTTCTTGCTGGCGAAGCCTGGACATTCTATTTTGTGAATTAATGATAGGAATACTTTCTAATGGTGTGATTTTCATTACACATTTAGTGGTACCATGTACTAAGGTGTGATGTCTAGAAGTACTATATTTATCAAGACCTCTTTCGATACATCTCAAATGTTCTGACCCTCTTTGTCTGACTTTTCTGCAGGTGCGGCCTATGTACCGAAGCCCACAAATGCAAGATATACAGTAAATTATATAAGTGGAATTACAAGTCATCTTTTGTGTGAGTTTAAAAGTTTCCCCAGTGCTGTGGGTTGTTATGGATTTGCATCCATTGGTTATGTACTGACACATGTGACATCTACTATGATTACACCTGAAAGACCCTACTCGTGATTCATTGACTTGACTATAGGGGGTTCTAAAAGTAGTTCTTTTATGAACAGAACTACATCTGCACATAACTACCTTGCTAGGTGCTAATTTTTCTTTTAGGGTTGGTGCCCTTCTGAAAGTGCAACCTGGCTTACTTTCTAAAATTTGTTTAAAAAAAGGGCCCCTTAGTAGTAAATTACAGTGTTTTTAGAGAATCCTCTTTATTTCTCTATAGTTGTCATTGTACCTTGTGATGAAAGTGGTTTCGTATTGTGAATTACAAATAGAGTTCTTTTGAGTTTTGAAAAAATCTTCTCTATTGAGAGAGCGTGCTTTAAAAAAAACAAACAGATTCAACAATTGCATCTGGGTAGTGTTTCTCCTTAAATCTGTTTTTAAGGATCTGACTCTGTATGTCATATGTAGTCAGATCAGTACAGTTTCTGCCAATTCATCTGAATTGCCTATAGGGAATATTCAGTTTCCAACTTGAATAATGATTACTATAAAAGTCAAGAAAATTATTGCTAACTACTGACAAAGAAAGTACAAGATTTGATGCAGTTATTCTCATCCCACATTAAGGATACATCTAGAAAATCCATTTGGTCTTTTTGTACATTCCATGTAAACTGAATGCCCATATCATTCTTATTGATCTCTTGTTGGAAAGGTTCAAGAGATTCTAAGGACCCTTCCATATAAATAACATATAAATAACAAATCATCAATATAGTGGCCATAGAAGACCAGATTTGACACCCATCCTGCATTGATGTTATTAAATTGGTCTGCATGGCTGTCATCCCAGAAGGAAGCCTCTTCTAAAGATGATGCACAAGAAAGCCTGCAAACAGTTTGCTGAAGACAAGCAGACTAAGAACATGGATTACTGGTACAATGTCCTGTGGTCCGATGAGACCAAGATAAACTTATTTTGTTCAGATGTGGCGGCAACCAGGTGAGGAGTACAAAGACAAGTGCCTACAGTCAAGCATGGTGGTGGGAGTGCCATGGTCTGGGCCTGCATGAGTGCTGCCGGCACTGGGGAGCTACAGTTCATTGAGGGAACCATGAATGCCAACATGTACTGTGACATACTGAAGCAGAGCATGATCCCCTCCCTTCGGAGACTGGGCCGCAGGGAAGTATTCCAACATGATAACGACCCCAAGCACACCTCCAAGACAACCACTGCCTTGCTAAAGAAGCTGAGGGTAAAGGTGATGGACTGGCCAAGCATGTCTCCAGACCTAAAGCCTATTGAGCATCTGTGGGGCATCCTCAAATGGAAGTTGGGGGAGCGCAAGGTCTCTAACATCCACCAGCTCCGTGATGTCGTCATGGAGGAGTGGAAGAGGACTCCAGTGGCAACCTGTGAAGCTCTGGTGAACTTCATGGCCAAGAGGGTTGAGGCAGTGCTGGAAAATAATGGTGGCCACACAAAATATTGACACTTTGGGCCCAATTTGGACATTTCCACTTAGGGGTGTACTTACTTTTGTTGCCAATAGTTTAGACATTAATGGCTGTGTGTTTAGTTATTTTCAGGGGACAGCAAGTTTACACTGTTATACAGGCTGTATACTCACGACTTTACATTGTAGCAAAGTGTAATTTCTTCAGTGTTGTAACATGAAAAGATATAATAAAATATTTACAAAAATGTGAGGGGTGTACTCACTTTTCTGAGATACTGTATATATATATATATATATATATATATATATATATATATATATACAAATCCAGGGTTTTAAACCCCCTAATGAGGTGCGCTCAAGGAAGGAAATGTGGATTAAAATAGTCCAGAGTCGTGGCAGCTCTTCCAATATGTTCAGGAACAAAGATGGGATCTACAGATGGAGACAAGAAGGTTCCAAAATAGGGTAATATCGCCACTACACAACAATACGCTATGGTGACAGACACAATACTTACAAACCGAGCGGCACTACGATGTGCCTAGTTATGCAGACCGGGACCTCACAGTCGCCCGGAAGACCAAACACTGGCGAACGGCAAACCTCCGGCAATCACGTGGTTCGTCTGGCCAATCACGGTCCGATAGACACACACACCTTACTCCAAACTTTACGAAGGAGACAGAGTGTTCTGTAGTGATGACAGGCAGGAAACCCCAAACACTAAACACTCAACACTCAGAATTTTTGTGTGATATTAGAGGATAAGGAGGAGATCCACTCCAGCGAGGTACAATAAAAACAAATTAATTAAAATGTCCTTACAATCAGCAACGCGCTTCTCAGCTACACAGAGCCGTTTCATCAGGCTGGATGAAATGGCTCTGTGTAGCCGAGAAACGCGTTGCTGATTTTAAGGACATTTTAATAAATTTGTTTTTATTGTACCTCGCTGGAGTGGATCTCCTCCTTATCCTCTAATATCACACAAAAATTCTGAGTGTTGAGTGTTTAGTGTTTGGGGTTTCCTGCCTGTCGTCACTACAGAACACTCTGTCTCCTTCGTAAAGTTTGGAGTAAGGTGTGTGTGTCTATCGGACCGTGATTGGCCAGACGAACCACGTGATTTCCGGAGGTTTGCCGTTCGCCAGTGTTTGGTCTTCCGGGCGACTGTGAGGTCCCGGTCTGCGTAACTAGGCACATCGTAGTGCTGCTCCGTTTGTAAGTATTGTGTCTGTCACCATAGCGTATTGTTGTGTAGTGGCGATATTACCCTATTTTGGCGCCTTCTTGTCTCCAACTGTATATATATATATATATATATATATATACACTTACTATGTATACATCTTGATCTTTATACAATACGTATGCATACTATATATGTCTTGATCTTTATACAATACGTACGCGTACTATATATGTCTTGATCTTTATACAATATGTATGCGTACTATATATATCTTGATCTTTATACGATACGTACGCGTACTATATATGTCTTGATCTTTATACAATACATATGCGTACTATATATAAGTCTTGATCTTTATACAATACATATGCATACTATATATGTCTTGAACTTTATACAACCTCTGATATATTTCAAAACACAAGATTAAAAATTCTTGTTTATTTCTATCTCACAATTAAAACGTTGGGGTAGATTTATCATAGTGCGAAAGGACATGATACTATGTAGCGTTACATGTCCGCTGCACATCGACAAATGCCGACAGCATATGTACAAAAGACAATCTTTCAGGGTGAAAATGTAATTAATAGTAATAAAGCAAAATATTTTATATATTTTCAGGTTGCGATAAAGATCATTCAAAAGACTTGGCTGAGTCCAGCTAGCCTCAAGATGGTAAGGAACGTTGTAAACCTTTCTGGGAAAGCAGAGAAAAAAGGGGCTGGTTTAATACATTGCTGCCTGTACATACTTTTCCACGATAGATATAGCTGGTACTTTGGAGTGTTAAAAACTTAAACTCTTTATATTGTTATAAATAATTAGTATTTCCCACTGTTATTATGGTCACTGGGTTGTATATAAGAAGGAGCAGGAATAAAATATAGAGGATACACAAAGGTACAGAGACCCATTGATTTGTAATGATTTTGCAGACTATTTAGAGGGTTCAGCTCCTAATGTTCATTAGTTGAAGCTTTTTCTTCCTGAAGATGTTGGATCACCCAAATATCGGTAAGAGAACAACTTTGACCTACTCAGTCTATTTCATATATTCCTCCCCCTTGTCTTATTTACAGCTTGTCACCATTTTCCTTATACTCATGACCATGAATATCTTAGCGCTTTCTTCTTTTCTCTTTACAGTAAAACTGTATGACATCATAGAGACCAGCAGTGATCTTTATCTAGTCATGGAGTAATCAAGTGGGGGTTCGTTATCATAACTCCTTATAAATGATGACAACAGGTTTAAAAGTTTTAAAATGTTTTCTCCTGACCCTATAAGTACAACACTTCTTCTATACACTATAATCGGTGCTTAAAGGGCCAGTAAACCTAGAAAATAATGTTATATAATTCTGCACATATAACATTATATTATTGATATCTTTATGTAACATAATATTGCCGCTGGAATTTTTACTAAAAAATAGGGTTTTTCATACCCGTCCTTTGTGCTCTACTGAGCGGGTCTGGTTTTCCCTCTGAGCGCATCTGGGCAGCTGTCTAGTCACAGCCCGGCCTGATCGCGCCATTACACTCAATGTAGCTTGCTCCTGCTCTGTCTGACAGCGGGAGAAAGCTACATTGAGTGTAATGGCGTGATAAAATATATTTTAATACATTTTAATTTGTTTTTTTTGTGTTTTTCATTTAAACACTTTACATTCCACACATATACACAAACATACACACTTATATACACAACCACATACATATATACACAAACACACACACACACACATATACACAAAGACACACACATATATACACAAACAGCGCAGGAAATAACCTACTCTGGAGTATGATGTCATGTCCAATAGGATGAGCTGAAAATCGACTCCAAATGGCAGCATCAAATATGATGAAAAACGATCATATTAAGATCACACACACAGTTGGCAACAACTATTATTTCGAATTTCTAAATTATAAAAACCGCTGCAACAGAAGAAATAAAGATCATATATATATATATATATATATATATATAAAAATATTTTGAAACAAATATAAACATGACATCAAGGAACATAAAGGCTGGGTCTAAATAGATACACTCAGTAAAGGAATTATATATGTCTATTAAACATATAAGTAATTATTTTAAACAGAGGAGTGAATATAAATATTAAGGTATTTGAAGAAGATATTTAAACTTGCTTTTAACCAAAACCAGAAGTGCTAAACAAACACTTCCGGCTTGCAATGCAGCCGGTCAGCAAACAGTCCGGTATAAAAGGCCATCATACACATTAAAAAAAACAGTCTTGATAAAGGCCTTTGAGAGGCCGAAACGCGTCGACAACTGGGAAGCCTTTTTTCATTTATGACATTGATTTGAAACTATCTACACTATTGCACTTTTCTTTTATAGGAAGACTGCACAGGATCTTATATACACAATTTAAGAGGAGCAGCATATCACTTATACACAGCTCTGGGGAGTAGAACATCTATTACACAGCTCTAGGGAATTGAGCACTATCTGCAATTTATTAAAGGACCATTCACTGAGGATTTAAAGTTCCACTGAACTTGGTTTTAAATCCCATTCATCAAGTTTATCATACCAACCTAAAGGATCTGTTATGCCTTAAGGGTATCACGGATTGCCTGATTTTTTTTTCACAGCACGATTTTGGATTTAACATTTAGCATTATTTTTCACAGCACGGCTTTGAATTTAACATTTAGCATTTTTTGCCAGATTTTTTTGCCACATTTTTAACTTTCTTTCATGAAATTAGCAAGAGTCCATGAGCTAGTGACGTATGGGATATACATTCCTACCAGGAGGGGCAAAGTTTCCCAAACCTTAAAATTCCTATAAATACACCCCTCACCACACCCACAATTCAGTTTTACAAACTTTGCCTCCGATGGAGGTGGTGAAGTAAGTTTGTGCTAGATTCTACGTTGATATGCGCTCCGCAGCAAGTTGGAGCCCGGTTTTCCTCTCAGCGTGCAGTGAATGTCAGAGGGATGTGAGGAGAGTATTGCCTATTTGAATGCAGTGATCTCCTTCTACGGGGTCTATTTCATAGGTTCTCTGTTATCGGTCGTAGAGATTCATCTCTTACCTCCCTTTTCAGATCGACGATATACTCTTATATATACCATTACCTCTGCTGATTCTCGTTTCAGTACTGGTTTGGCTTTCTACAAACATGTAGATGAGTGTCCTGGGGTAAGTAAATCTTATTTTCTGTGACACTCTAAGCTATGGTTGGGCACTTTGTTTATAAAGTTCTAAATATATGTATTCAAACATTTATTTGCCTTGACTCAGAATGTTCAACTTTCCTTATTTTTCAGACAATCAGTTTCATATTTGGGATAATGCATTTGAATTAATCATTTTTTCTTACCTTTCAAAAATTTGACTCTTTTTTCCCTGTGGGCTGTTAGGCTCGCGGGGGCTGAAAATGCTTCATTTTATTGCGTCATTCTTGGCGCGGATTTTTTTGGCGCAAAAATTATTTTCCGTTTCCGGCGTCATACGTGTCGCCGGAAGTTGCGTCATTTTTTTGACGTTATTTTGCGCCAAAAATGTCGGCGTTCCGGATGTGGCGTCATTTTTGGCGCCAAAAGCATTTAGGCACCAAATAATGTGGGCGTCTTGTTTGGCGCTAAAAAAATATGGGCGTCGCTTTTGTCTCCACATTATTTAAGTCTCATTATTTATTGCTTCTGGTTGCTAGAAGCTTGTTCACTGGCATTTTTTTCCCATTCCTGAAACTGTCATTTAAGGATTTTGTTCAATTTTGCTTTATATGTTGTTTTTTCTATTACATATTGCAAGATGTTCCACGTTGCAACTGAGTCAGAAGATACTTTAGGAAAATCACTGCCGGGGCTGGAGCTACCAAGCTAAGTGTATCTGCTATAAATTTTTGGTATCTGTTTCTCCAGCTGTTGTTTGTATTGCATGTCATGACAGCGAGGTACAATAAAAACAAATTAATTAAAATGTCCTTACAATCAGCAACGCGCTTCTCAGCTACACAGAGCCGTTTCATCAGGCTGGATGAAATGGCTCTGTGTAGCCGAGAAACGCGTTGCTGATTTTAAGGACATTTTAATAAATTTGTTTTTATTGTACCTCGCTGGAGTGGATCTCCTCCTTATCCTCTAATATCACACAAAAATTCTGAGTGTTGAGTGTTTAGTGTTTGGGGTTTCCTGCCTGTCGTCACTACAGAACACTCTGTCTCCTTCGTAAAGTTTGGAGTAAGGTGTGTGTGTCTATCGGACCGTGATTGGTCAGACGAACCACGTGATTTCCGGAGGTTTGCCGTTCGCCAGTGTTTGGTCTTCTGGGCGACTGTGAGGTCCCGGTCTGCGTAACTAGGCACATCGTAGTGCTGCTCCGTTTGTAAGTATTGTGTCTGTCACCATAGCGTATTGTTGTGTAGTGGCGATATTACCCTATTTTGGCGCCTTCTTGTCTCCAACTGTATATATATATATATATATATATATATATACACTTACTATGTATACATCTTGATCTTTATACAATACGTATGCATACTATATATGTCTTGATCTTTATACAATACGTACGCGTACTATATATGTCTTGATCTTTATACAATATGTATGCGTACTATATATATCTTGATCTTTATACGATACGTACGCGTACTATATATGTCTTGATCTTTATACAATACATATGCGTACTATATATAAGTCTTGATCTTTATACAATACATATGCATACTATATATGTCTTGAACTTTATACAACCTCTGATATATTTCAAAACACAAGATTAAAAATTCTTGTTTATTTCTATCTCACAATTAACACGTTGGGGTAGATTTATCATAGTGCGAAAGGACATGATACTATGTAGCGTTACATGTCCGCTGCACATCGACAAATGCCGACAGCATATGTACAAAAGACAATCTTTCAGGGTGAAAATGTAATTAATAGTAATAAAGCAAAATATTTTATATATTTTCAGGTTGCGATAAAGATCATTCAAAAGACTTGGCTGAGTCCAGCTAGCCTCAAGATGGTAAGGAACGTTGTAAACCTTTCTGGGAAAGCAGAGAAAAAAGGGGCTGGTTTAATACATTGCTGCCTGTACATACTTTTCCACGATAGATATAGCTGGTACTTTGGAGTGTTAAAAACTTAAACTCTTTATATTGTTATAAATAATTAGTATTTCCCACTGTTATTATGGTCACTGGGTTGTATATAAGAAGGAGCAGGAATAAAATATAGAGGATACACAAAGGTACAGAGACCCATTGATTTGTAATGATTTTGCAGACTATTTAGAGGGTTCAGCTCCTAATGTTCATTAGTTGAAGCTTTTTCTTCCTGAAGATGTTGGATCACCCAAATATCGGTAAGAGAACAACTTTGACCTACTCAGTCTATTTCATATATTCCTCCCCCTTGTCTTATTTACAGCTTGTCACCATTTTCCTTATACTCATGACCATGAATATCTTAGCGCTTTCTTCTTTTCTCTTTACAGTAAAACTGTATGACATCATAGAGACCAGCAGTGATGTGGATTAGACTTAACTTACAAAATAAAAGATAGATAGATGATAGACAGACAGATATATATATAGATAGATAGATAGATAGATAGATAGATAGATAGATAGATAGATAGATGATAGACAGACAGATAAATATATAGACAGATAAATACATAGACAGACAGATAAATAGGAAGATGGATAGAGGATATTGGATGTCAGCTTTAAACTGTGCGGGTGCAGTTTAGTGTCCCTTTAAATCAGAATAAATGTTTAATTTGAGTATCCTCCAAAGCATTTGCGGAACTCTGTGTAGCTTGAGTTATGAGTAGCTCCAGGTGATTGCACAACAGGTAGCTCTCCCTTGTAGTCCTGTAAAAGACTATATAGTTGTACATGATCAGCTAAGTGCTTTCTGCACAGGATGAAATCTATACTAGCAATGCTAGAAAGACTGGGTGTGAGAGAACATGTTAATTCTACAACTGAAATAACATTTTCTGCTGTTTCAATGTTTCTGTCCTTTTCTACTGTATCCCTTATAACAAGCTTTTATCTTTACTTCTACAGCTATTGCTAGATCTTCTCAAGACCACATCAGCATGGACTGTGAAAGAAACCCACCCACTGCGCTGAGATGCAGGAGTGCTACTCAACTGCACCAGCAGGCGGGGAACTATTTTCTTATCCAGACTTTTGTAGAAGGCAACTTTGGCCAGGTAAAGTTGGCACTGAACATGGTGACCTATGAAGAGGTGAGTATCTGGGAAATGATTATGAATGTGTTAAATACAATACATATGCGTACTGTATATATAAGTCTTGATCTTTATATAATATATACGCGTACTATATATACGTCTTGATCTTTATACAATACGTATGCGTAGAAAATGTCTTAATCTTTATAAAATACATAGACGTAATATATACATATATAAACATGTATGCTCTCTGTGTGCCTGCAAATACAACTTGGATTACAGTGAGTCCTACACGGGACGCTTTTTGTTTTTAATTGTTCTAATAAAGACTCTTTTTTATCTTATCTACATGGGCTTTAAGCGCTTTTGTGGTTCATAATTTGGATCCTATATATGTATATATATATATATATATATATATATATATATATATATATATATATATATATATATATGCGTACTATATAAACATCTTGATCTTTATACAATACGTATGCATACTATATATACGTCTTGATCTTTATACAATACATATGCATACTATATATAAGTCTTGAGCTTAATACAACCTCTGATATATTTCAAAACACAAGGTTAAAAAACCTTGTTTATTTCTATTTCACAATTAATACATTGGGGTAGATTTATCATAGTGCAAGCGGACATGATATTACGTAGCGTATCATGTATGCTGCACATCGATAAATGCCGAAAGCAAACGTACAAAAGACAATCTTAATAATAAAGCAAAATATTTTATATGTTTTCAGGTTGCGATAAAGATCATTCAAAAGACTCGGCTGAGTCCAGCTAGCCTCAAGATGGTAAGGAATGTTGTAAACCTTTCTGGGAAAGCAGAGAAAAAAGGGGCTGGTTTAATATATTACTGCCTGTACATACTTTTCCACGATAGATATAGCTGGTACTTTGGAGTGTTAAAAACTTAAACTCTTTATATTGTTATAAATAATTAGTATTTCCCACTGTTATTATGGTCACTGGGTTGTATATAAGAAGGAGCAGGAATAAAATATAGAGGATACACAAAGGTACAGAGACCCATTGATTTGTAATGATTTTGCAGACTATTTAGAGGGTTCAGCTCCTAATGTTCATTAGTTGAAGCTTTTTCTTCCTGAAGATGTTGGATCACCCAAATATCGGTAAGAGAACAACTTTGACCTACTCAGTCTATTTCATATATTCCTCCCCCTTGTCTTATTTACAGCTTGTCACCATTTTCCTTATACTCATGACCATGAATATCTTAGCGCTTTCTTCTTTTCTCTTTACAGTAAAACTGTATGACATCATAGAGACCAGCAGTGATCTTTATCTAGTCATGGAGTAATCAAGTGGGGGTTCGTTATCATAACTCCTTATAAATGATGACAACAGGTTTAAAAGTTTTAAAATGTTTTCTCCTGACCCTATAAGTACAACACTTCTTCTATACACTATAATCGGTGCTTAAAGGGCCAGTAAACCTAGAAAATAATGTTATATAATTCTGCACATATAACATTATATTAGTGATATCTTTATGTAACATAATATTGCCGCTGGAATTTTTACTAAAAAATAGGGTTTTTCATACCCGTCCTTTGTGCTCTACTGAGCGGGTCTGGTTTTCCCTCTGAGCGCATCTGGGCAGCTGTCTAGTCACAGCCCGGCCTGATCGCGCCATTACACTCAATGTAGCTTGCTCCTGCTCTGTCTGACAGCGGGAGAAAGCTACATTGAGTGTAATGGCGTGATAAAATGTATTTTAATACATTTTAATTTGTTTTTTTGTGTTTTTCATTTAAACACTTTACATTCCACACATATACACAAACATACACACTTATATACACAACCACATACATATATACACAAACACACACACACACACACACATATACACAAAGACACACACATATATACACAAACAGCGCAGGAAATAACCTACTCTGGAGTATGATGTCATGTCCAATAGGATGAGCTGAAAATCGACTCCAAATGGCAGCATCAAATATGATGAAAAACGATCATATTAAGATCACACACACAGTTGGCAACAACTATTATTTCGAATTTCTAAATTATAAAAACCGCTGCAACAGAAGAAATAAAGATCATATATATATATATATATATATATATATATATATATATATATATATATATATATAAAAATATTTTGAAACAAATATAAACATGACATCAAGGAACATAAAGGCTGGGTCTAAATAGATACACTCAGTAAAGGAATTATATATGTCTATTAAACATATAAGTAATTATTTTAAACAGAGGAGTGAATATAAATATTAAGGTATTTGAAGAAGATATTTAAACTTGCTTTTAACCAAAACCAGAAGTGCTAAACAAACACTTCCGGCTTGCAATGCAGCCGGTCAGCAAACAGTCCGGTATAAAAGGCCATCATACACATTAAAAAAAACAGTCTTGATAAAGGCCTTTGAGAGGCCGAAACGCGTCGACAACTGGGAAGCCTTTTTTCATTTATGACATTGATTTGAAACTATCTACACTATTGCACTTTTCTTTTATAGGAAGACTGCACAGGATCTTATATACACAGTTTAAGAGGAGCAGCATATCACTTATACACAGCTCTGGGGAGTAGAACATCTATTACACAGCTCTAGGGAATTGAGCACTATCTGCAATTTATTAAAGGACCATTCACTGAGGATTTAAAGTTCCACTGAACTTGGTTTTAAATCCCATTCATCAAGTTTATCATACCAACCTAAAGGATCTGTTATGCCTTAAGGGTATCACGGATTGCCTGATTTTTTTTTCACAGCACAATTTTGGATTTAACATTTAGCATTATTTTTCACAGCACGGCTTTGAATTTAACATTTAGCATTTTTTGCCAGATTTTTTTGCCACATTTTTAACTTTCTTTCATGTAATTAGCAAGAGTCCATGAGCTAGTGACGTATGGGATATACATTCCTACCAGGAGGGGCAAAGTTTCCCAAACCTTAAAATGCCTATAAATACACCCCTCACCACACCCACAATTCAGTTTTACAAACTTTGCCTCCGATGGAGGTGGTGAAGTAAGTTTGTGCTAGATTCTACGTTGATATGCGCTCCACAGCAAGTTGGAGCCCGGTTTTCCTCTCAGCGTGCAGTGAATGTCAGAGGGATGTGAGGAGAGTATTGCCTATTTGAATGCAGTGATCTCCTTCTACGGGGTCTATTTCATAGGTTCTCTGTTATCGGTCGTAGAGATTCATCTCTTACCTCCCTTTTCAGATCGACGATATACTCTTATATATACCATTACCTCTGCTGATTCTCGTTTCAGTACTGGTTTGGCTTTCTACAAACATGTAGATGAGTGTCCTGGGGGGGTAAGTAAATCTTATTTTCTGTGACACTCTAAGCTATGGTTGGGCACTTTGTTTATAAAGTTCTAAATATATGTATTCAAACATTTATTTGCCTTGACTCAGAATGTTCAACTTTCCTTATTTTTCAGACAATCAGTTTCATATTTGGGATAATGCATTTGAATTAATCATTTTTTCTTACCTTTCAAAAATTTGACTCTTTTTTCCCTGTGGGCTGTTAGGCTCGCGGGGGCTGAAAATGCTTCATTTTATTGCGTCATTCTTGGCGCGGATTTTTTTGGCGCAAAAATTATTTTCCGTTTCCGGCGTCATACGTGTGGCCGGAAGTTGCGTCATTTTTTTGACGTTATTTTGCGCCAAAAATGTCGGCGTTCCGGATGTGGCGTCATTTTTGGCGCCAAAAGCATTTAGGCGCCAAATAATGTGGGCGTCTTGTTTGGCGCTAAAAAAATATGGGCGTCGCTTTTGTCTCCACATTATTTAAGTCTCATTATTTATTGCTTCTGGTTGCTAGAAGCTTGTTCACTGGCATTTTTTTCCCATTCCTGAAACTGTCATTTAAGGATTTTGTTCAATTTTGCTTTATATGTTGTTTTTTCTATTACATATTGCAAGATGTTCCACGTTGCAACTGAGTCAGAAGATACTTTAGGAAAATCACTGCCGGGGCTGGAGCTACCAAGCTAAGTGTATCTGCTATAAATTTTTGGTATCTGTTTCTCCAGCTGTTGTTTGTATTGCATGTCATGACAAACTTATTAATGCAGATAAAATTTCCTTTAGTACTGTTATATTACCTGTTGCTGTTCCGTCAACATCTAAATTTCAGAGTGTTCCTGATAAACATAAGAGATTTTATTTTTTTAAATCCATTTAGAAGGCTATGTCTGTTATTTCTCCTTCTAGTTTACATAAAAGTCCTTTAAAATTTCTCTTTTTTTCAGATGAATTTTTAAATGAACATCATCATTCTGATACTGATAATGGTTCTTCTGGTTCAGAGGTTTCTGTCTCAGAGGTTGATGCTGATAAATCTTTGTATTTGTTCAAGATGGAATTTATTCGTTCTTTATTTTAAAGAAGTATTAATTGCTTTAGATATAGAGGATTCTGGTCCTCTTGATACTGAATCCAAACGTTTAAATAGGGTTTTTAAATCTCCTGTAGTTATTCCAGAAGTGTTTAATCTCCCTGATGTTTTTTCTGAAGTAATTTCCAGGGAATGGAATAATTTGGGTAATTCTTTTACTCCTTCTAAACGTTTAAGCAATTATATCCTGTGCCATCTGACAGATTAGAGTTTTTTGGGACAAAATCCCTAAGGTTTGGGGCTGTCTCTATTCCTGCTAAAATGTACTACTATTTCTTCGGCAGATAGTACTAAATTTAAGGATCCTTTAGATAAGAAAATTGAATCCTTTCTAAAAAAAAAAAAAAGTTTACTTATGTTCAGGTAATCTTCTTAGACCTGCTATATTTTTACCGGATGTTGTTGCAGCTTCAACTTTTTGGTTAGAAGTTTTAGCACAACAAGTAACAGATCATAATTTTATAGCATTATTATTATTCTATAACATGCTAATAATTTTATTGGTGATACCATCTTTTGATATCATTAGTGTTGATGTCAGGTATATGTCTCTAGCTATTTTAGCTAGAAAAGCTTTATGGATTAAACTTGGAATGCTGATATGTCTTCTAAGTCAACTTTGTTTTCCCTTTCTGTCCAGGGTAATAATCTTTTTTTCGTTCTTTTTTTTCATAATAAGGAACAAAAGCCTGATCCTTCATCCTCAGGAGCGGTATCAGTTTGGAAACTTTTTCCAGTTTGGAATATATCCAAGCCTTATAGAAACCTATAGTCAGCTCCTAAGTACCCATGAAGGTGCGGCCCTTTTTTCCAGTTCAGCTGGTATGGGGCAGATTACGTTTTCTTCAAAGGAATTTGGATCAATTCCGTTCTCAATCTCTGGTTTCAGAACATTGTTTCAGAAAGGTACAGAATTGGCTTCAAGTTAAGGCCTCCTGCTAAGAGATTTTTTTCTTTCCCGTGTCCCAGTTAACACAGCAAGGCTCAGCATCTCTGAAATGTGTTTCAGATCTAGAGTTGGCTGGAGTAATTATGCCAGTTCCAGTTCTGGAACAGGGACTAGGGTTTTATTTTATCTCTTCATTGTACCAAAGAAGGTCAATTCCTTCAGACCAGTTCCGGATCTATCAATATTGAATCGTTATGTAAGGATACCAACATTCAAGATGGTTACTGTAGGACTATTCTGCCTTTTGTTTAGTAAGGGCATTATATGTCTACAATAGATTTACAGGATGTGTATCTGCATATTCCGATTCATCCAGATCATTTTTAGTGTCTGAGATTCTCTTTTTAGACAAGCATTACCAGTTTTGGGGCTCTACCGTTTGGCCTAGCCTCAGTTCCAAGAATTTTTTTCAAAGATTCTCGGTGCCCTTCTTTCTGTATTCAGAGAACGGGGTTTTGGTATTTCCTTATTTGGACGATTATCTTGGTATTTGCTCAGTCTTCTCATTCGAAGAATCTCATGCGAATCGATTTGTGTTGTTTCTTCAAGATCATGGTTGGAGGTTCAATTTACCAAAAAGTTAATTGATTCCTCAGTCAAGGGTAACCTTTCTGGGTTTCCAGATAGATTCAGTGTCCATGACTCTGTCTTTAACAGACAAAAGACGTCTAAAATTGATTTCAGCTTGTCGAAACCTTCAGTCACAATCATTCCCTTCGGTAACCTTATGCATGGAAATTCTAGGTCTTATGACTGCTGCATCGGACGCGATCCCCTTTGCTCGTATTCACATGCGACCTCTTCAGCTCTGTATGCTGAATCAATGGTGCAAGGATTACACAAAGATATCTCAATTTATATCTTTAAAAACCGATTGTTCGACACTCTCTAACGTGGTGGACAGATCACCATTGTTTAATTTAGGGGGCTTCTTTTTGTGCTTCCGACCTGGACTGTAATTTCAACAGATACAAGTCTCACAGGTTGGGGAGCTGTGTGGGGATCTCTGACGGCACAAGGAGTTTGGGAATCTCAGGAGGTGAGATTACCGATCAATATTTGGAACTCCGTGCAATTTTCAGAGCTCTTCAGTTTTGGCCTCTTCTGTAGAGAGAATCGTTCATTTGTTTTCAGACAGACAATGTCACAACTGTGGCATACATCAATCATCAAGGAGGGACTCAAAGTCCTCTGGCTATGAAAGAAGTATCTCGAATTTTTTTGGTTTGGGCGGAATCCAGCTCCTGTCTAATCTCTGCGGTTTATATCCCAGGTGTAGACAATTGGGAAGCGGATTATCTCAGCCGCCAAATGTTCCATCCGGGCGAATGGTCTCTTCACCCAGAGGTATTTCTTCAGATTGTTCAAATGTGGGAACTTCCAGAAATAGATCTGATGGCGTCTCATCTAAACAAGAAACTTCCCAGATATCTGTCCAGATCCCGGGATCCTCAGGCGGAGGCAGTGGATGCATTTTCACTTCCTTGGAAGTATCATCCTGCCTATATTTTTCCGCCTCTAGTTCTTCTTCCAAGAGTAATCTCCAAGATACTGAAGGAATGCTCGTTTGTTCTGCTGGTAGCTCCGGCATGGCCTCACAGGTTTGGTATGCGGATCTTGTCCGGATGGCCTCTTGCCAACCATGGACTCTTCCGTTAGACCAGACTTTCTGTCGCAAGGTCCTTTTTTCCATCAGGATCTGAAATCCTTAAATTTATAGGTATGGAGATTGAACGCTTGATTCTTGGTCAAAGAGATTTCTCTGACTCTGTGATTAATACTATGTTACAGGCTCGTAAATCTGTATCTAGAGAGATATATTATAGAGTCTGGAAGACTTATATTTTTTGGTGTCTTTCTCATCATTTTTCTTGGCATTCTTTTAGAATGCCGAGAATTTTTTTCAGTTTCTTCAGGATGGTTTAGATAAGGGTTTGTCTGCAAGTTCCTTGAAAGGACAAATCTCTGCTCTTTCTGTTCTTTTTCACAGAAAGATTGCTATTCTTCCTGATATTCATTGTTTTGTACAAGCTTTGGTTCATATAAAACCTGTCATTAAGTCAATTTCTCCTCCTTGGAGTTTGATTTTGGTTCTGGGAGCTCTTCAAGCTCCTCCCTTTGAACCTATGCATTCATTGGTCATTAAATTACTTTCTTGGGAAGTTTTGTTCCTTTTGGCCATCTCTTCTGCCAGAAGAGTTTCTGAATTATCTGCTCTTTTCTTGTGAGTCTCCTTTTCTGATTTTTCATCAGGATAAGGCGGTGTTGCGAACTGAAGGAATGCTCGTTTGTTCTGCTGGTAGCTCCGGCATGGCCTCACAGGTTTGGTATGCGGATCTTGTCCGGATGGCCTCTTGCCAACCATGGACTCTTCCGTTAGACCAGACTTTCTGTCGCAAGGTCCTTTTTTCCATCAGGATCTGAAATCCTTAAATTTATAGGTATGGAGATTGAACGCTTGATTCTTGGTCAAAGAGATTTCTCTGACTCTGTGATTAATACTATGTTACAGGCTCGTAAATCTGTATCTAGAGAGATATATTATAGAGTCTGGAAGACTTATATTTTTTGGTGTCTTTCTCATCATTTTTCTTGGCATTCTTTTAGAATGCCGAGAATTTTTTTCAGTTTCTTCAGGATGGTTTAGATAAGGGTTTGTCTGCAAGTTCCTTGAAAGGACAAATCTCTGCTCTTTCTGTTCTTTTTCACAGAAAGATTGCTATTCTTCCTGATATTCATTGTTTTGTACAAGCTTTGGTTCATATAAAACCTGTCATTAAGTCAATTTCTCCTCCTTGGAGTTTGATTTTGGTTCTGGGAGCTCTTCAAGCTCCTCCCTTTGAACCTATGCATTCATTGGTCATTAAATTACTTTCTTGGGAAGTTTTGTTCCTTTTGGCCATCTCTTCTGCCAGAAGAGTTTCTGAATTATCTGCTCTTTTCTTGTGAGTCTCCTTTTCTGATTTTTCATCAGGATAAGGCGGTGTTGCGAACTTCTTTTGAATTTTTACCTAAAGTTGTGATTTCCAACAACATTAGTAGAGAAATTGTGGTTCCTTCATTATGTCCTAATCTTAAGAATTCTAAGGAGAAAGCATTGCATTCTTTGAATGTTGTTAGAGCTTTGAAATATTATGTTGAAGCTACTAAGTCTTTCCGAAAGACTTCTAGTCTATTTGTTATCTTTTCCGGTTCTAGAAAAGGCCAGAAAGCTTCTGCCATTTCTTTGGCATCTTGGTTGAAATCTTTAATTCATCTTGCCTATGTTGAGTCGGGTAAAACTCCGCCTCAGAGGATTACAGCTCATTCTACCAGGTCAGTTTCTACTTCCTGGGCGTTTAGGAATGAAGCTTCGGTTGATCAGATTTGCAAAGCAGCAACTTGGTCCTCTTTGCATACTTTTTCAATTCTACCTTTTTGATGTATTTTCTTCTTCTGAAGCAATTTTTGGTAGAAAAGTACTTCAGGCAGCGGTTTCAGTCTGAATCTTCTGCTTATGTTTTTTATTAAACTTTATTTTGGGTGTGGATTATTTTCAGCAGGAATTGGCTGTCTTTATTTTATCCCTCCCTCTCTAGTGACTCTTCTGTGGAAAGATCCACATTTTGGGTAATCATTATCCCATACGTCACTAGCTCATGGACTCTTGCTAATTACATGAAAGAAAACATAATTTATGTAAGAACTTACCTGATAAATTCATTTCTTTCATATTAGCAAGAGTCCATGAGGCCCACCCTTTTTGTGGTGGTTATGATTTTTTTGTATAAAGCACAATTATTCCAATTCCTTATTTTTATATGCTTTCGCACTTTTTTATCACCCCACTTCTTGGCTATTCGTTAAACTGAATTGTGGGTGTGGTGAGGGGTGTATTTATAGGCATTTTAAGGTTTGGGAAACTTTGCCCCTCCTGGTAGGAATGTATATCCCATACGTCACTAGCTCATGGACTCTTGCTAATATGAAAGAAATGAATTTATCAGGTAAGTTCTTACATAAATTATGTTTTTTTCAGCACTAACGAAGCTTATCATAATTTTCAAACATTTTTCGCCATCACAGTTTTTTTTAATTTAATCAATTTTTCAATTTTTCCACATTTTATTAAGTTAAACACATAGTTGAAGGAGCCAATGCAAGTTGCTTAAACGCAAACACAGAATCTCATTCATTTTATTAGGAGGAAAGCTACACACACACCAGGCCATTATCAATATACCTGGAATTTAGGCCAATATTTTATTAATATTTTATATATTAAATATTTAATTTATTAATTGTAATATATAGCATTTATTGGATGTTGTATTTTTAATGTTAAATAAGCACATGGATCCATGTTTCTTATCTCAAGACTTGTATTAATTACTTGAATAAATGTATTACTGTAACTCAAGACTTGTATTAACCACTTGTATTAACTACCTGAATAAATGTATCAACATAACTATTGATATTTCATATATTTATATCTATATCTATCTATTATCAGACCCAGCCTCCGTCAGGTTAGGTGCTTTGCTATTCTTCTCCACATATAAACAAACACACACATATTGTCAGGGTGCCAGGAATCAGACTGAGACGAGAAGTGCAAAAATAATCACACCTTTATTAATAGCAAAAAATAATAAAAAGTCCACAAGTCAAATAACAAGCCAGGAATCAAAACCAGAGCTGGTAGTCAAACGAGCTGAGTCAGGAGCCAAAGCGAGTAGTCAGACGAGCCGGAATCAGGAACAAGGAGAACAGCAGAGTCAGGAACAAGCCAGGGATCAGGAACCAGGAGGGACGTCAGACAGCCAGGTTATGCACAGGAGCTCTCACAAACAGGTCTGAGACAACGCAAGGGCAAAGCATACTGAACAAAGGCCCTTTAAATAATAAGTGATGATATCACAATTCTGAGACTGCATGTCTCACATGGATGATGTACATCAGTCTGGCCATAAAAGGAAGTGCAGGAAATGAGCAGCATCACCCAGAATGCACCAACGTCAGCAAGAGAGGTGAGTAAAATGGCTGCCAGCTGCACATGGCAAACAAAGCAGGAAAATACCCTGACAGTACCCTCCCCTCAATGAACCCTTCCCAACGGGAGGACAAAAGGCTTATTGGGGAAATGGGCATGGAAGGCACGGAGGAGGGTGGGAGCATGAACATCAGAGGAGGGAACCCATGAACGCTCCTCTGGACCGTAGCCCCTCCAATGAACCAAATACTGTACGCGGCCCCTGGATATACGAGAGTCAATAATGCTGCTGACCTCATATTCCTCATGGTTGTCAACAAAGATAGGAGGGGGATGAGGCAACACAGTGGTAAACCGATTACAAACCAATGGTTTCAAGAGGGAGACATGAAAAACATTGGAGATGCACATTGCAGGAGGAAGGTCAAGAGCATAGGCCACAGGATTGACCCGTCGGAGTATTCGAAAAGGACCAACATAACGGGGAGCCAGTTTATTGGAAGGCACACAAAGGTTCAAGTTGAGGGAGGACAGCCAAACTCTCTCACCAACCTGGTAGGAAGGCGCAGGCAGATGCCTACGATCAGCCTGGAACTTTTGGCACTGCATAGAATGATGAAGGCAATCCTGAATATGCACCCATGTAAAACGGAGTAGCCAGAGATGCTCCTCTAAAGCCGGAATACCCTGACATGAATGAATCGGGCAACAAGGATGGTTGAAACCCATAATTCACCATGAACGGGGATAACTTGGAGGAAGCATTAATAACACTATTACGAGCAAACTCTGCCCAAGGTAACAGTTCAGACCAATTATTGTTGTGATCTGAGACATAGCAACGGAGGAACTGTTACAGAGCTTGATTAGACCGTTCCACAGCCCCATTGGATTGAGGGTGGTACGCCGAGGAGAAGGAGAGCTGGATCCCCATTTTAGCACAAAAGGAACGCCAAAATCTGGAGACAAACTGGCTACCCCAGTCCGACACTATCTCCTTGGGTAACCCATGTAAATGGAAGACCTCACGGGCAAAAATTGAAGCAAGCTCCTGAGCGGTAGGCAACTTGTTCAAGGGAATGCAATGTGACATTTTAGAAAAATGGTCAACCACCATAAGGATAACAGTATTGCCATTGGAAACAGGGAGCTCGACAATGAAGTCCATGGAAAGATGTGTCCAAGGACGCTCACCATTAGCAATAGGTTGAAGAAGACCCACAGGAAGACGTTGAGGAGTCTTATTCTGTGCACAAACTGAGCAGGAGGCAACATACGCAGCAACATCAGAACGAAGACCTGGCCACCAGAATTGTCGAGTGACAGACCAAATCATTTGGTTCTTGCCTGGGTGGCCTGCGGCTTTAGGATAGTAGTAAGTGTGCAAAAGTTTAGTTCGAAGAGTCTCAGGAACAAAACACTTACCACTAGGTTTCTCAGGAGGTGCATTGGTTTGTGCAGCCAGGATCTCCTCCCCCAAGGGAGAAGTCAAATGAGTACGTATGGTAGCCAAAATATGGTCAGGAGGTATAACTGGTGTAGGTACAGACTCCTCCTTGGACAGAGGTGAAAATTGTCGAGAGAGGGCATCAGCCTTAACATTCTTACTACCAGGCAGGTAGGAGACCACATAATTAAACCAAGACAAAAATAGCGCCCATCTGGCCTGTCAGGGCGACAAACGTTTTGCTTCAGATAGATAAGTTAAATTCTTGTGGTCAGTAAGAATGAGCACTGGCATGCTAGTACCCTCGAGAAGATGCCTCAATTCCTTGAGTGCCAAAATTATGGCCAGTAATTCCCTGTTGCCAATTTCATAATTGCACTCCGCTGGAGACAATTTCTTAGAGAAGAAACCACATGGATGCAAGGAACCCTCAGGCGTAGGACGTTGAGATAAGAGGGCACCTACTCCAGTCTCAGACGCATCGACCTCAAGAGAGAAAGGCAGGACAGGGTTAGGATGAGCCAGAACTGGAGCGGCAGCAAATGCAGTCTTAAGACTATCAAAGGCCTTAATGGCAGTAGGTGACCAATGGAGTGGATCATTCTCTTTACGGGTCATGTCTGTGATAGGTTTGACCAAGGAAGAAAAGTTTTTAATAAACTTTCTATAGTAATTGGCGAACCCCAAAAAATGAATAGACCGAAGACCAACTGGGCTAAGCCACTGCAGAACTGCAGATAACTTGTCAGGATCCATGGAGAACCCTGCAACAGAGATAACATAACCTAGGAAGGTTTCTTGAGTCTGATGGAACTCACATTTCTCAAGTTTACAAAACAGGCCGTTCTCACGTAGTCTCTGAAGTAACATCAGAACAAGTGTGGGTGAGTGTATGAGGATGTCGTCTAAGTACACCACAACACACTGTTGCAACATATCTCGTAGGACATCATTAATAAATTCTTGGAAAGCAGCAGGAGCATTACATAGGCCAAAGGGCATTACAAGATACTCATAATGCCCGCTCCTGGTGTTAAATGCTGTTTTCCATTCGTGGCCCTCCTTGATCATAACGCGATTGTACGCTCCTCTCAAATCAAGTTTAGTAAAGACCATAGCTCCCTTGAGGCAGTCCAAAGAGTTCTGTAATGAGCGGAATAGGGTAAGCATTCTTAATGGTAAGACGATTAAGACCCCTATAATCGATGCATGGTCTTAACTCGCCACCCTTTTTCTTCACAAAGAAGAAGCCAGCCCCAGGAGAGCAGGATTTGTGGATTATCCCCCATGACAGAGCATCGGAAACATACTCCTCCATAGCACAATTCCCCGCAACAGACAGAGTGTAAACCCCACCCTGAGGAGGAATGGCTCTGGGTTGCAGGCCTATGGCACAATCATAAGAACAGTGAGGAGGCAACGTACCGGCACGCACCTTGTCAAAAACATCTAGGAACTCTCGGTACTCCTCTGGAAATTGAGATACCAAAGAAGTGCACAGAACTTTAACTGGTTTCTGAAGACAAGTGGAAATACATTGCGGAGACCACTACAAAATATCGGACCTGCGCCAGTCGAGACTGGGATTGTGCTTTTGGAGCCAGGGATAACGCAGAACAACCGGAAAATGCAGCGAGTTTATCACCTGGAATTGGAGGGTTTCAAAATGGAGAGCCCCAACAGCCATGGATAACAGAACAGTTTCGTGAGCAACGAGTACGGGCTGAAGGGGCCTGCCATCAATGGCCTCAATAGGAAGTGGAACGAACCGAGGCAAAACAGGAATGGAGTGCTTTGATACAAAAGTACTGTCAATGAAATAGCCCCCAGCACCGGAGTCAACAAGAGCCTGGGTGACTATGGAGAAGTCCACCCAGGAAAGGACAACCATGAACAAAGGTTTCTCCTTTAGCAGTTCCGGGGACAAGGATAAACCACCTACGGTCTGTCCCCGACAGGACCTTAGGTGTGAGCGTTTCCCGGCCGTGTAGGACAAGACTTCAAAAGGTGGCCCTGTAACCCACAATAGAGGCAGAGCCCCTCCCTCCTCCTAAAGGCCCTCTCCACCACGGAGAGTCATGTGATTCCCAAATGCATCAGCTCAGCAGTACCTGGTGACTCGGGACCAGGAGGCATGGGAGGAGAGGGAGGCATGGGTGGGAACAAACACGTAGGAGACAACGGTACAGGAGGCTTCCACAAGCGCTCCTTGAAAGAAGGCCTCTCACTTAGTCTGATGTCAATTAGGATAAAAAAAGATCTGGTAAATCTCTGGCAGCAACTTCGTCTTTAATTGCATCAGAGAGGCCATGAAAGAAGGCGGCAACAAGGGCTTCATTGTTCCAACCTACCTCTGCGGCAAGGGTACGGAACTCAATGGCATACTGAGCAACAGATCTTGTACCTTGCTGGACATGAGTCGTTTAGCAGCAGAGGAGGAGCGAGCCGGAACATCAAATACCCTTCGAAAGGAGGCCACAAATTCAGGGTAATTTGAAATCCCAGGTTTATTAGTCTCCCACAAGGGATTAGCCCAGGCAAGAGCTGTGTCAGAGAGTAACAAGATGACAAATCCCACCTTAGCTCTGTCAGAGGGAAACGCCTGAGGTAACATCTCAAAGTAAATGCCCACCTGGTTCAAAAACCCTCTGCACTGATTAGTATCGCCTCCATATCGCTGAGGTAGAGGTGCAGAACCGGACATGCTCCTGGTAGGACTAGGTGCATCAGTGGAAACAGGAGCAGCCATAACTTGCGGGACACTTAGGTCCAAATGTGCAGTGCGAGTCAGCCGGGTTTGCAGGGCTAGTGCAAATTGATGCAAGCGGTGATCCTGTTCATCCATCCTGGAAATTATGGCAGGTAAAGGTGGATTATTAGCACCATCAGGATTCATGGCCCTTGCGTATTGTCAGGGTGCCAAGAATCAGACTGAGACAAGAAGTGCAAAAATAATCACACCTTTATTAATAGCAAAAAATAATAAAAAGTCCACAATTCAAATAACAAGCCAATAATCAAAACCAGAGCCGAGTCAGGAGCCAAAGCGAGTAGTCAGACAAGCCGGAATCAGGAACAAGGAGAACAGCAGAGTCAGGAACAAGCCAGGGATCAGGAACCAGGAGGGACGTCAGACAGCCAGGTAATATATGGGAGCTCTCACAAACAGGTCTGAGACAACGCAAGGGAAAAGCATACTGAACAAAGGTCCTTTAAATAATAAGTGATGACATCACAATTCTGAGACTGTATCCTGTCTCACATGGATGATGTACACCAGTCTGGCCATAAAAGGAAGTGCAGGAAATGAGCAGCATCACCCAGAATGCACCAAAGTCAGCAAGAGAGGTGAGTAAAATAGCTGCCAGCAGCACATGGCAAACAAAGCAGGAAAAAACCCTGACACATATATACACAAACACACACACATATATACAGAAACACACACACATATATACACAAACACACATACAGGTTTAGCTAGATTTTTATCAAAAATCAAGGAGAACAGCGCAGGAAATTAATTTCAATAAGAAGAAAGTGGTTCATCTTCTGTAATGAGATATTAATAGTTCTCATATTGTAAAACACAAAGCCGCTACGTGATGAGGTTTAAAATATTAGCAAAAATTCCAAACCTCAGAGTGCAGAAAGAGGTTAAATATCCATTATTGTAAGAATATGATGACACAAGGTTCTAGATATTGGAAATAATCATCATAAAAAAGGAATCAATGGTATAAAAAATATTTATAACTGTATGCTACGGGAGACATAGCTCTTTTCTTTAGACAACCAAACAGAATGTACAGTCCAAATACCCTTATAAAACCTCAGAAAACAGTAAACCTTGGTTTGTTATGTATGTTTGTGTGCACACACTCATACATACTCATATATACACACAAACACATATATACACACAGACACACACACAAATACATTTCTCATTAAAGTCTACTGGATTTTACAATAGAGAAAGCATTTCTTTCATGAGCGGTTATATCACTGCAAGTTATCATAATTTAAGAGCTTTAGCTGCAAAATGTGAAATCCATGGTTACTGTAACGTTTACCTACATGCAATGCTTTATTTAAAAAGGACACTGTTGTTTTTGACTACACTGTCCCGATAAGGAGTTGTTTTTATGGTGCGCGATCTAGACATCAGAAATAGTGGCGGGGCTTAACTTTAAGCGCGTACACTTTTTGCATTAGTGGCGGGGCTTATCTGGAAAAGATCCTAATAAACTTTTCAACGGGAATATAATAAACAAGATAGATAGATAGATAGATGATAGATAGATAGATAGATAGATAGATAGAGAGATTAATGTCATTTGGAAAGTGTCTTGGCTTACCATAGTACCAAATGATTAGTGTTGCCGTGTGAGTTATGACATCACAGTTGTGATTATTCTTATGACATCAGCGAGCACAGAGACCAGAGCCATCTTTATAGGAGTTTGGAGACTGCAAAGAGCAGACGTGGATTTTATTCTGGTGTTTTTGTACACTGCGTATATTATGTAAAGCAATTTATACTTTCACAAGGTAAGTGATGCTCTTGTTTAGACATTTGATTTAAAATAATTATGAGCATTTCATGATGTGGATTAGACTTAACTTACAAAATAAAAGATAGATAGATGATAGACAGACAGATATATATATAGATAGATAGATAGATAGATAGATAGATAGATAGATAGATAGATAGATGATAGACAGACAGATAAATATATAGACAGATAAATACATAGACAGACAGATAAATAGGAAGATGGATAGAGGATATTGGATGTCAGCTTTAAACTGTGCGGGTGCAGTTTAGTGTCCCTTTAAATCAGAATAAATGTTTAATTTGAGTATCCTCCAAAGCATTTGCGGAACTCTGTGTAGCTTGAGTTATGAGTAGCTCCAGGTGATTGCACAACAGGTAGCTCTCCCTTGTAGTCCTGTAAAAGACTATATAGTTGTACATGATCAGCTAAGTGCTTTCTGCACAGGATGAAATCTATACTAGCAATGCTAGAAAGACTGGGTGTGAGAGAACATGTTAATTCTACAACTGAAATAACATTTTCTGCTGTTTCAATGTTTCTGTCCTTTTCTACTGTATCCCTTATAACAAGCTTTTATCTTTACTTCTACAGCTATTGCTAGATCTTCTCAAGACCACATCAGCATGGACTGTGAAAGAAACCCACCCACTGCGCTGAGATGCAGGAGTGCTACTCAACTGCACCAGCAGGCGGGGAACTATTTTCTTATCCAGACTTTTGTAGAAGGCAACTTTGGCCAGGTAAAGTTGGCACTGAACATGGTGACCTATGAAGAGGTGAGTATCTGGGAAATGATTATGAATGTGTTAAATACAATACATATGCGTACTGTATATATAAGTCTTGATCTTTATATAATATATACGCGTACTATATATACGTCTTGATCTTTATACAATACGTATGCGTAGAAAATGTCTTAATCTTTATAAAATACATAGACGTAATATATACATATATAAACATGTATGCTCTCTGTGTGCCTGCAAATACAACTTGGATTACAGTGAGTCCTACACGGGACGCTTTTTGTTTTTAATTGTTCTAATAAAGACTCTTTTTTATCTTATCTACATGGGCTTTAAGCGCTTTTGTGGTTCATAATTTGGATCCTATATATGTATATATATATATATATATATATATATATATATATATATATATATATATATGCGTACTATATAAACATCTTGATCTTTATACAATACGTATGCATACTATATATACGTCTTGATCTTTATACAATACATATGCATACTATATATAAGTCTTGAGCTTAATACAACCTCTGATATATTTCAAAACACAAGGTTAAAAAACCTTGTTTATTTCTATTTCACAATTAATACATTGGGGTAGATTTATCATAGTGCAAGCGGACATGATATTACGTAGCGTATCATGTATGCTGCACATCGATAAATGCCGAAAGCAAACGTACAAAAGACAATCTTAATAATAAAGCAAAATATTTTATATGTTTTCAGGTTGCGATAAAGATCATTCAAAAGACTCGGCTGAGTCCAGCTAGCCTCAAGATGGTAAGGAATGTTGTAAACCTTTCTGGGAAAGCAGAGAAAAAAGGGGCTGGTTTAATATATTACTGCCTGTACATACTTTTCCACGATAGATATAGCTGGTACTTTGGGGTGTTAAAAACTTAAACTCTTTATATTGTTATAAATAATTAGTATTTCCCACTGTTAGTTATGGTCACTGGGTTGTATATAAGAAGGAACAGGAATAAAATATAGAGGATACACAAAGGTACAGAGACCCATTGATTTGTAATGATTTTGCAGACTATTTAGAGGGTTCAGCTTCTATTGTTCATTAGTTGAAGCTTTTTCTTCAGATGTACAGTGAAATAAACATCCTGAAGATGTTGGATCACCCAAATATCGGTAAGAGAACAACTTTGACCTACTCAGTCTATTTCATATATTCCTCCCCCCTTGTCTTATTTACAGCTTGTCACCATTTTCCTTATACTCATGACCATGAATATCTTAGCGCTTTCTTCTTTTCTCTTTACAGTAAAACTGTATGACATCATAGAGACCAGCAGTGATCTTTATCTAGTCATGGAATAATCAACTGGAGGTATCATAACTCCTTATAAATGATGAAAAAAGGTTTAACAGTTTTAAAATGTTTTCTCGTGACCCTATGGGGGATATTTATTAAGCCGTCAACTACAAATACACTAGAATTCTGCAGTGTAATTGTGGCGAGCTTGATCCGACCTAGTTATCAATGCCTACAGACCGGCAAAAGTTGAAATCTGTGACGTAACATACAATCTACCAGTCTCAATCCGACACAGATCGATGCTTACGTCCTTACAGATGTTCTGAATACACATTCGGCACTATTTGACACTTTTTAAAAGTTATCAAATAATTAACAGGTATGCTCCTGGCTATTCAAGCCCAGCGTACCTGGTTTTCAAACCGCCACCCTGGAGGCCGCGGATGCCATCATCAATGGCAGAATCAATGGGAGTCTGAAAGCAGCGACAGCTTATGTTCGATGCTGCCAGATATCCCATTGATTTCTATGGTAGAAAACAAATAACGTTTACACCTAACACCCTAACATAAGCCACGAGTCTAAACAACCCTAATCTGCTGCCCCGACATCGCCGCCACCTACATAATGTTATTAACCCCTATTCCGCCGCTCCCAGACTCCACTGCAACTAAATAAATGTATTAACCCCTATCCTGCCGCTCCCAGACCCCGCCGCCACCTAAATAAATGTATTAACCCCTATCCCGCTGCTCCCGGACCCTGCAGCCACTAAATAAACATTTTAACCTCTAAACCTCTGGCCTCCCACATCACTACCATTAACTAAACCTATTAACGCCTAAACCATCAGCCCCCCACATCAAAAGTTACAAAAAATAAAAAACACTACATTCCGGAAAAAAAACCCACAGTATCAAAAATAAAAATGAATTACACCTAATCTAATAGCCCTATCAAAATAAAATAGCCCCCCCAAAATAAAAAAACCCTAGCCTACAATAAACTACCAATGGCCCTCAAAAGGGCCTTTTGTGGGGCATTGCCCCAAAGAAATCAGCTCTTTCACCTGTAAAACAAAATACAAACACCCCAACAGTAAAAACCAAAACCCAACCAAACCCCCCAAAATAAAAAGCCTATCTAAAAAACCTAAGCTCCCCATTGCCCTGAAAAGGGCATTTGTATGGGCATTGACCTTAAAAGGGCATTTAGCTCTTTTACCTGCCCAGACCCTACTCCAGAAATAAAACCCACCCAAAAAACCCTTAAATAAACCTAACACTAACCCCCAACGATTCACTTACAGTTTTTGAAGTTCTGCTTGAAGGATCCATCCAGCCGGCAAGAAGTCTTCATCAGGGCGGCAAGAAGTATTCTTCCGGGCGGCCTCTAACATCTTCATCCAGCCTGTGAAGTCTTCATTCATGTGGCTTCTTCTATCTTCATCAACCGGCGTGGAGCGGGTCCATCCTGAAGACATCCGGCACGGAGCTCCTCTTCAATACAGTCGCTGCCGTAAACTGGAACTTGAATGCAAGTGACGTCATCCAAGATGGTGTCTCTTGCATTCCTATTGGCTGAAAGGGAGGATATATTGACTCAGCCCAATCAAATAAGTGTGTAAACCAGCAGTGTAGTATGAGGGATAGTGCTGCACAAGACATGGTGCCGTATTAATAAGACATAGTAGTCAAAGTCACAACACTGTTGTCAAGTGGTGGTGTGGTATACCTTTAACTATAACCCCTCCTATTTGGTCTCCACCCTATATAAGGACTACCTGTAACACTCATTTACTGCCTGATTATTGAAGTCTTAGCTACTCTGGTGTAGCTTTCCTTATCTCAGGTCTCCTATTGCTTGTATCCTGTGCAAGGTGGTTTACTTTGTTTACTCTAGCTGCGTCTTGAATCTCTTATGCTCAAATCGTTACTTTGTCATTACCGACTTTGGATCATTCAACGGCCGGATCTACTTTTTCACCGCTACCCGGAAGTAAGCCGCATTCACACACGCTGCCTCTCCAAACACGGATCTTCCAATGCGGTAACAGAAATATCACGGTCCTCAAGGTGGTAACGTATACGAACAATGCTAAAGCCTTTAAACTTCTTACCTGCTTGTTTTTGTTACCATACTGAATTATTGGGCATCTCCTATTACCTGCAACATCCAATATGAACAAACATTGTATGTCTGTGGAATGTCTGAACTTGTAAATATTTTAGGCTGTGTGTGATTGCGTGAAGTAAGAAGAATCATTTGTTTCTACCAATTCAGATTCTGAGCTTGTCAGTATTTCTTTTTCATCTGTGGCCTCCGGTTATATATATATATCTTGAACATAAGATATATATTATATTAAATATTCCTTATATTTATTAACACTTAAGTCAGTAGTTAATATACAAATTCATCATATATTAAATGTCTCATATTGTTTAATCAGGCTACATAGAAGTTGTTTTCTGATTACTACAAAAAAGAGCAACAAGCTCTAATTTTAGAGCTAACCTTTATAACCAATGTGCAAATACTTGTTTACTTAAATACGAAGCTCAGAATACCACATAATAATCAGGCCCAAAAAACCGAATTTTGAATTAATTAAACATTATGGATCCTAATGAAATAAAAAAGGAGTTTAATAATGTTTACCTTAAACTTGATTATTTAGCAAGAGCTGTGACAGAAGTGCAGACTGAAAATGCTGCACTGAAAACTATAGTTAAAGATTTTGTTACACAAAAGCCTCATGACCCACCTGAACCTCATATTAATTATCCACAACCTTTTTCAGGGAAACGTTCTGAGTTCAGGGAATTTAAGAATGCCTGTAATTTATTATTTTCTCTTAGACCTAAGACTTATCATACTGAGCGGATTAAAGTTTGTACCACAATATCTTTCCTACAAGGTGAACCCAGGACTTGGGCTAATAGGTTTTTTGAAAACAATAACAATATCCTGGATTCATTACAAGATTTTTTTTCTGCTTTAACTAGTCTATATCAAGACTCAAATTCTCAAATAAATGCTGAAATGAGATTGAGGTCTTTAAAACAAGGTAAGAGAAATGTGGAGGATTATACCACTGAGTTTCAGATGTGGGCAGAGGACTCTCAGTGGAATGAAATCAGTTTGAAAAATCAATATCGTTTAGGTTTATCTGAAACACTCAAAGATGAACTTTCACGTCTTGAGATCCCAGATACCCTTGATGGTCTTATTAAATTAAGTACATCTTTAGATCGTCGTTTGAGAGAAAGGAGGGCAGAAAAGGCCTCTAATGATACCTCATATAGAAGACCTTACCAAGTCACAACAAGTCATGACAAAGCTCATGGCAGTGCTACCCCTATGGAGATTGGTGTACTTAGAGGACCTCTGCCACCAGAGGAAAAAATTAGAAGGAGGTTGGAAAATCTCTGTTTATATTGTGCTCAAAAAGAACATGTAGTATCTACTTGTCCTTTGTTGAAAAAACAAAAGAATGGTAAGAAAAAAACCAGTGACTTTATTTACAGCATAGCTAATGATACACACATGACTTTGTCTATTTCTTTACAGTGGGACCAGAAAAATATCCAAACCAAGGCATTAATTGATTCAGGAGCATCCGGAAATTACATTGATTCCACTTATGTAAATAAAAATCGAATACCTACTATTTGTAAACAAAATCCTGTATCTATTAAGCTGATAGATGGTTCATTAATAGAACAAGGACCTATTACACATCATACTATTCCCCTGCTTGTAACATCATTGCAGGGACATACTGAATATTTATCTTTTGATCTCATAACCATTCATCAGCATACTCTCATCCTAGGTTATCCTTGGTTGAAGAAACACAACCCTCACATAAATTGGGTTTCAAATAAGGTAACATTAGATTCTGCTTTTTGTTCCCAAACTTGTTATCCACATCAAACCATAGCGTCACTTGATATTGGTTTACCCTCGTGTTATCAGGATTTGGCAGATGTATTTAATTTAAAAGAGGCAGAAAACCTTCCACCTCATAGGGAGTTTGACTGTCCTATCGATATAATACCTGGTTCCAAAATCCCTCATGGTAAGATCTATCCCCTCTCTCAAGAGGAACTCCAGTATATAAGAAACTACTTAGACGAAAATTTACGTAAGGGATTTATTTCACACTCCACATCCCCTGCAGCTGCAGGTATGTTTCTAGTAAGAAACAAGGATGGTACCATAAGACCTATTATTGATTATAGAGCTTTAAATAACATCACAATAAAAAACAGATACCCGTTACCTTTAATACCTGAACTTTTGGAACGTCTAACTGGTGCAACTATTTACACCAAATTAGATTTAAAGGGAGCTTATAATTTGATTAGAATTAAAGAAGGTCACGAATGGAAAACGGCATTCAGGACCAGATATGGCCTTTTCCAATATAATGTAATGCCTTTTGGTCTGAGTAATGCTCCGGCAACTTTTCAGTTTTTTATAAATGAGATCTTTCGTGACCTGATAGACGTTTGTGTCATAATATACCTTGACGACATATTAATTTATTCTAGAACACCTCAAGAGCATGAAAAACATGTACGCTGGGTATTAACTCGTTTAAAAGAACACAAACTATATGCTAAACTGGAAAAATGTTCCTTTCATGTCACAGAAATAAAATTCTTGGGTTACATCATCAGTCCCAACAAAATTCAAATGGATCCGGAGAAGGTATCAGCAATTCTAAATTGGCCTACTCCTACTTCCACAAAATCTGTACAACGATTCATTGGTTTTGCGAATTTTTATAGGAAGTTTATAAAAAATTTCTCTTCAATCGTTAAACCATTAACAACACTCACTAGTGAAAAACAAAGATTTAAGTGGACCGAATCCGCTAGTCTTGCCTTTAATAAATTGAAAGAAAATTTTACTACAGCTCCCATTCTAGTTATGCCAGATTTTGATTCAGAATTTATCCTTGAAGTAGATGCATCCGACTCAGGTATCGGTGCAGTTTTATCACAACAAGATAAGAACAAGACTGAGATTCATCCTATTGCTTTCTATTCAAAAATGTTAACTAGTGCTGAGAAAAACTATAGCATAGGAGATAAAGAACTTCTAGCTATAAAACGTGCTCTAGATCATTGGAGACATTTATTAGAAGGTTCTAAGCTACCTTTTAAGATTTATACTGACCATAAAAATCTTGAATTTCTAAAAACAAGTAAGACCTTGTCTGCAAGACAAGCAAGATGGTCTATATTTTTTGATTGTTTCGATTTTCTCTTAACCTACAGACCAGGACATTTAAATACCAAAGCCGATGCCCTCTCTAGATTACATGAACAAGACACTCATAATCAAATTTACCAAATCATTCCAAAAGAAAAAAATATAGGTTTATTAACACCTTTAGAAGAGGAGATCTTAAAAGAATTAAAACATGAACCACCACATGGAATAGACTGTCAAAAAGATTCCAAGACTGGTCTTTTCTATCATAATTCTAAACTATATATCCCCAAACAAATTAGATCTTCTATTCTTAAACAAACCCATGACGGGACACTAGCAGGCCATCCAGGTATTTCTAAAACTATAGACCTAACCAGGAGAAATTATTGGTGGCCACTCATGGATACCTATATTACAAACTATGTAAAACATTGTGATACCTGTGCCAGAAACAAGTTAACACACAAAAGACCATCAGGTCTTTTATCTCCTCTGCCTATTCCTGACAAACCCTGGAGTACCATATCAATGGACTTTATTGTCGAGTTACCTGAATCCCACCATTACAATACTATTTTAGTTGTCATTGATCATTTAACAAGACTGGCTCATTACATTCCCCTAAAAGGTCTCCCTACAGCTTTCACTACAGCTCACGTTTTCCTAGACAACATAGTTCGCTTACATGGACTGCCCAAAGTTATAATAACTGATCGTGGTACACAGTTTACCTCTAATTTTTGGAGATCCCTATGTAAGTTAATCAAAATTGATTCTAGATACTCGACTGCTTTTCACCCTCAGACAAATGGCCTTACAGAACGACTCAACCAAACCCTTGAGCAATATCTTCGTTGTTATATATCTCATCTGCAGGATGACTGGTCATCCTATTTACCTTTGGCTGAATTCTGTTATAACAATACTACTTCTACATCTACTAAACTATCCCCATTCTTCGTTACTTATGGATATCATCCTACTACTATTTCATTGTCCTCTCAACAAGTGAACTCTCCCTCAGCATTGGATTTCGCAACTACCCTACAAGAAAGACTTAACATCCTGAAAAAACATCTTTCGGAAGCTAAAGATTATCAAAAAAGGTTATATGATACCCATCACACTGCTAGCCCGGCTTATCAGATTGGAGATTTGGTACTACTCTCGACAAAGAATCTCAAACTGTCAGTTCCTAGCAAAAAGTTAGCAAATCAATATTTGGGTCCTTTTAAGATTTCTAAAATAATCAACCTCAATGCTGTGAGATTAGAGCTTCCCCAGGATTTTAAGATTCACCCCTCTTTTCATGTCTCTCTGTTAAAGCCATATCTTCCTTCACCTCAGTCTCTCTCCTTGTCTCGACCACCTCCAATACTCGTTGATGATCGAGAGGAGTATGAAGTTGAAGCTGTATTGGATTCTAGGATCCATAGGAAGAGGTTAGAGTATCTTGTGAAATGGAAAGGTTATGGTTCGGAGGATAACTCTTGGCAGCTTCATTCTGATCTTCGCACTCCCCGTCTTCTACGAAATTTTCATCGCCGCTATCCTGAGAAACCTAGTTTGGAAACCCCTGGGGTGCTTCCTTGAAGGGGGGGAGATGTGGTATACCTTTAACTATAACCCCTCCTATTTGGTCTCCACCCTATATAAGGACTACCTGTAACACTCATTTACTGCCTGATTATTGAAGTCTTAGCTACTCTGGTGTAGCTTTCCTTATCTCAGGTCTCCTATTGCTTGTATCCTGTGCAAGGTGGTTTACTTTGTTTACTCTAGCTGCGTCTTGAATCTCTTATGCTCAAATCGTTACTTTGTCATTACCGACTTTGGATCATTCAACGGCCGGATCTACTTTTTCACCGCTACCCGGAAGTAAGCCGCATTCACACACGCTGCCTCTCCAAACACGGATCTTCCAATGCGGTAACAGAAATATCACGGTCCTCAAGGTGGTAACGTATACGAACAATGCTAAAGCCTTTAAACTTCTTACCTGCTTGTTTTTGTTACCATACTGAATTATTGGGCATCTCCTATTACCTGCAACATCCAATATGAACAAACATTGTATGTCTGTGGAATGTCTGAACTTGTAAATATTTTAGGCTGTGTGTGATTGCGTGAAGTAAGAAGAATCATTTGTTTCTACCAATTCAGATTCTGAGCTTGTCAGTATTTCTTTTTCATCTGTGGCCTCCGGTTATATATATATATCTTGAACATAAGATATATATTATATTAAATATTCCTTATATTTATTAACACTTAAGTCAGTAGTTAATATACAAATTCATCATATATTAAATGTCTCATATTGTTTAATCAGGCTACATAGAAGTTGTTTTCTGATTACTACAAAAAAGAGCAACAAGCTCTAATTTTAGAGCTAACCTTTATAACCAATGTGCAAATACTTGTTTACTTAAATACGAAGCTCAGAATACCACAGGTGGATGCGTTAACCCCATTTAGTGAGATAAGGTAAAAGTACACATGTCACGTACCTCTCATTCTTCGGAGCTGATCTGGAGTGTACATACTTTGGCAAACCAGGTACTTGTCCGGTGTAAAGGCAAAATTGCCTATCTTGAGCGACTCCTGAGTGTAAGAGATGTGGCGCAAGTAATCAGCTGTCCATAGCCGTTATGCTGGGTGAAGGGAAAAGCGGCGGGTGCCGCGCCCAGGCTCCTGCTGTTGATGATGTCAGAGAGGTGCGGCAGGTGAAGGTAAGTACTCACATGAAACAGGGGAAAGCATCAGAGAGATGCCACCGCTGGGAAAGGGCTGGGTGCCCAAGTAAGGTTCCGGTCCTCTAGGCAAGCTCCGCCATTGACATATATAAAGAAAAAATGAGGATTCACAGGAACTATAACCAAACGTGGTTTATTCAAGCAGCTAGAGTGAAGGACAATTCAGTGTACAAGACAGGTGCAGAGGATCTGACACATTTTGCGCAGGCTCAGATGCGCTTCATCAGAGATCTACAGGTGTTCGCGTAATTTGAGCACTAATAAGCAATTTTTTTAACCAATGAGAATAGAGGTGGGCGTAAAAAACAACAACAAAAATGTGACTCAAAGTGTATCAAATGTGCAAAAGAATCATGGCAATATATATGACTAACATACAAAATTAATATATACAAATACAATGTATCTTTCAAAAACTTGTAACAAAATAAAAAAAAATGATAATGCCTAAAAAATGCCTCACATGTAGGGAAAGAGCGCACTGGTCATAGTATTGGCAGACGGAATCTCATATGCTGCAGAATAATGCAACAGAAAAGTTCATTCATTAATTCAAAATGAATACATAGTTAAAGACCAGAAGTGCAGCTAGATGTACTAGACCGAGCAATCTGTAATATGTAATATATAATCAGAGAGCAGGAAAGCAAGGCTAGGAAAAATAACGGGAAAAGCTATAGGCATATGGGCAGAAGCATATGACGCATGAATAAAAAAACAGTAATCAGAGAGAAGCAATAATAATAGAAAAATAATAAAAAATGAGATATATGAAATATATATGCCATAATAATGAGTAAGATAAGTAAAAAAATACATAAAATACAAATAGTGAGACAATCTAAAAAAGACAAATCAAATTATGTATAAATAAAAAGGGAACACATGTGGGAAGTAACATATCGAGCCTAAGGAGGAATGCTGCACCTTAATTATAAAGGAAAAATTGTTATTAATGAAAGATAAGGGCAGAAAGAGGAGGGATATATAGGAAAGGAGCATCAAAGTAGGAGTTCAGTCTATGAATAGGTCTAAGTCATGTCTCATATTGATACCCCTAGGGAATTTGTTTTGTAAGGTGAAGATCTAATATGCTTCTTTCCTTAGTAATTTGCCTATTCTGTCTCCACCTTTGATGTCTCTCCTGATAAGATCGATACCCACAAAGTGAAAGAGATGTTTGATACGGGTACCATGCGAACGAAAATGCTTGGCCACAGGGGTTTTTCGTGTCTCATCATCTAATGACAGCAAATGCTCCCTAATGCGATCTTTGATGGGGCGTGTAGTGAGGTCCACGTATTGGAGGGAGCAATGCTGGCATGTGACGAGGTACACCACGTAGTCACTGGTATAGTCTATTCTACTGTTAATGTGAAAAACTTTACCCGTTTATGAGGATTGAAAATGGTCAGTTTTTCTAGTGTAAGAGCAACTTTTACATGTGTGACCACATCTAAAAAAAACCCTTTAGCTCCTGTGAGCCAATGAGAAGGATGAGCAGGTTTACTGAAATTTTTTTTTTCACTTTGTCACCCACTGTGGGGGCTTTTTTTGCTACACATTTAATTTGGTTTTTGGATATGGTGTTCAATTTATTGTAGAATCGGGAGATATTTAAATACTATATCGCAGATGTTTTGGAACTGTCTGTGCTGTATTGGGTGGAAAACACTATACTGTCAGTAGGTACTTGCTCTGTGGTGTTTTTGTTCTTATTATTAATACTTGATAGAAGGGTTTGTCTGCCTATCTTGCTGACTTCATTTGCTATTTTAGTGAGGATGCTTCACCCAAATATCGGTAAGAGAACAACTTTGACCTACTCAGTCTATTTCATATATTCCTCCCCCTTGTCTTATTTACAGCTTGTCACCATTTTCCTTATACTCATGACCATGAATATCTTAGCGCTTTTTTCTTTTCTCTTTACAGTAAAACTGTATGATGTCATAGTGTGAGGAGTGAGCAACCTCTGCAAAAGATTAATATGTGTTTTGTTTTATGAACCACAGCTACTGAGATACAAAGTAATAGTTTTGTAGCAAGCAGTCAAAAGAAATGTCACATAAATAACTGTTTTAGAGTAATGTGATATCTCAGCATGACTACCAAAGCATTTGATAGTTGGTTGGTTGAAATAAGATGTACTATGGCTGCCATCTGTGAGAGTATCACTTATACCTTGCAGCAGTACAACCTGTAACAACAGCCAATAACAGTTAACACATAGTAGTTATATATATAACATTGTAGTAAGGCTTTAACATATGAAACTGCAAATCAGGGAATACACAGCAAGCTAAGTTTGAAAGAATGGTAAAGTTACCTGCAGGAATATATAGAAGTGATTGCTAGATTGAAAGTATCAGAGGTGCTGGCAGCGTGTTTGACACGGAAGGAATATACAGCTCAAGAGCGCTATGGTGTCAGCGTGTGACGTCACCACAAGAACATCCGGTGTTTCCCTGCTAACAGCTGAGTGATTAGCGTGCAGGAGAAAGGTAGAGCGATGATCTTCTGGGAGGTGTCTAAGGTAGACAGCGAGTGAGAGCCAATCATGCAGTTAGGTCACCACAGGAAAAATAACAGGCAACTGGAGAGTGGAGCCGTAGGCTCTTATAGCTGCTGGAAGGTGATTAACTTAAAGGCGCAGTATGAGGTATAAAGGAGAGAAAGGAAACATAATGATATGATGCTGAAAAGGGGTAAAACATGACAGGACACCCCCCTCAAGGAGCAGCTCCGCGGCTCATGGATGAGGTCTATCCGGATTCCTCTGATGGAACTGGGAGAGCAAGCGGGGTGCAGATATGTTGGAGGCAGGTTCCCAAGAGTTATGATCCTGTGAGTACCCTTTCCATCGAATAAGATACTGTAAGACACCCCTGCTCCGTCTTGAGTCCAAGATGGAATCCACTTCGTACTCAATGTTTGGGTCTATGGAAACAGGAGGCATGACGGTATGTGTAGAATCACCTCTAATGGTGCAATAGGGCTTGAGCAAAGACACATGGAACATTGGATGTATCTTTAATGTACCGGGTAGCTTCAAACGCATCACATTAACATTAATCACCCTCTCAATAGGGAATGGCCCAATAAATAATGGAGAAAGTTTTCTTGATGGTGCGGAGAACCTCAACTTCTTTGTGGACAACCAGACCAGGTCCCGTTATGAATCCGTTATGAGTGGAGTATTTTGTTCTACATCTGGTAATAACTGGAAACTGGGATGAAAACCAAAGTTAATAAAAAATGGGGTTTGCTTGGTGGTTGAGTGAATGGTATTATTGAATACGAATTCCGCATAGGGTAGGTGTTTTGCCCAGGAGTGCTGGTCCAAATGACAATAAGAACGTAAGAACTGATTGCATCTCTCCGTCTGACCATTCGTTTGAGGATGGTATGAAGATGATAGTCTTTTGTCAATGGAGAAATGTTTGCAGAAGGCAGCCCATAAAGCACTCGTGAATTGACTTCCACGATCCGTGAGTATTTTCTTTGGCAATCCGTGCAACTTGAATACATTAGTAAGTAGTAGTTGTATGGTCTCTGCAGCAGTGGGAAGCTTATGGAAAGGAATAGGATGGATCATTTTGGAAAATAGATCCACTACCACAAGGATGGAATCAGGTCCAAAGTCTTGGTAATTCCACAGTGTCCAGCAAGGAGTGAATCATGAGCTGAATGTAAGAGCATTTGTCTTACCGATTGAGGTACATAGATTTTATCGCCAAAACAATACAAATGGTTACTGTTTTTATGTAACATTTGTATTGGTATTGTTTCATCCTTTTCTTGTTCTTCTCTTAAAAAAGGATGAGTGTCAGAGATGAATAACAGAAACTTGTTTTCTGGAATTAAAGGCTGATCAAAAAAGGAGTTAGAAACTTTAGTTGGGAGTCTGGAGAGAGCATCTGCTTTACCATTTGTATTTGCAGGTCTGTAGGTGATTAGGAAGTTGAACCTTGAGAGGAACAAATTCCAACGAACTTGACGACCAGACAAACTTTTTGTAGTTTTAAGGTATTGTAGGTTTCGGTGATCTGTATACACGATAGTAGGAAATTTAGCCCCTTCTAGCAGATGTCGCCATTGTTCGAATGCAGCCTTGATTGCGAGAAGTTCTTTATCGCCAATGGGGTAGTTAGTTTCTGGTATAGTCAAACTGCGGGAATAATAAGCCATGATGAAGAGGGTGTTGTAAATTATCCCTTTGTGAGAGAATAGCACCAATGGCGAAATCAGAAGCATCAACCTCTAGGATAAATTGTTGTTCGGTATTAGGGAATTGTAAAATAGGAGCTGTAGTAAAGCTTTTTTTTTAAAGAATCGAATGCCACTTGTGCTTCATCTGACCAAATAAACTTAACATCTTTTTTTAGTTAAGGAAATCAGGGGTTTGGCTAATGTAGAGAAATTCCTAATAAACTTCCTGTAGAAGTTGGCAAAGCCCAAGAAACTTTGCAATTGCTTCTTAGTACTGGGAGTTTGCCAATTTAATATGGACTGAATTTTTCCATCATCCATTCTTATACCCTTATCAGAAATTTGAGAACCCAAAAATGTAATGTTGTTAGGATGAAAAATGCATTTCTCAGCTTTTACATATAAAGAGTTACTCCTAAGTCTGGAAAGAACCTGTTTTACATGGTTTATGTGCTGGGAGAGGCAGTCAGAAAAGATAAGGATATTGTCTAGATAAATAACTACAAAAGTATCTAGGATGTCTTTAAAAATATTATCTATTAGATATTGAAAGGTGGCAGGGGCATTGCAGAGACCGAATGGCATGACGGTGTACTCGAAAAGGCCATACCGAGTACGGAACGCCGTTAGCCATTCGTCTTCTTCCCTCATGCGTATCAAGTTATACGCACCCCTTAAGTCCAGATTAGTAAAAATCTTGGAACCCTGTAACCTCTCAATTAGTTCGGGGATGAGAGGTAAGGGGTAGCGATTTTTAATAGTGACTTTATTAAGTTGCCTGTAGCCAATGATGGGTCTCAAACTTCCGTCTTTATTCTTTACAAAGAACATACCCACAGCAGCAGGTGAGGTTGACGGACGGATGAAACCCTTCCTTAGATTATCATCAAGGTAAGTTTTCAAGTGTTCTAATTCAGGCTTAGACAAAGGATAAATATGTCCACAAGGTATGACTGCACCAGGGAGGATGTCAATCGGGCAGTCATACTTGCGATGCGGGGGTAAGTTTTCTGACTCAGATTTACTGAACACTTCAGAGAATTCTAGGTAATCCTTAGGTATATTAACATCTAATGTACTTGGTATAGGCTGTAAAAGTAAATGTGGGAAACATGTTGTTGTACAATGTTTAGAAGTAAATTGAACTGAAAGTGAAGACCAAGTGATAGCAGGGTCGTGTATTCGTAACCATTGTAACCCCAGTATGATTGGGAATGCAGGGGAGGATATGACATCAAATGCAATGTATTCCCTGTGATGGTCAAGTGTGCTGACTAATAGTGGAATGGTTTTGTATATCACTGGCCCAGAGGGCAGTACATTGCCATCTATACCCCTTAAAGGAACAGGAATCAATTTTTGTACTAGTGGTATTTTATTTTTCTTAGTGAAACAAACATCTATATAAGAGGTGGATGCTCTGGAATCAATTCAATTATCCCTTGAGCGGTCACGCGCTGCTGTTTCCACTGGAAAACAAGAGGCAGTTTACAATATTGTTTGGCATTATTATCAGAGTTTATGGAACAATAAGGCAACTTGTTCTTACCCTTGTTCTGGCGAAGAAGGTTGGGGCAATCTTTGACAACATGTTCATCAGAAGCACAGTATAAACATAGGTTTTGAGTGCGATGTCTAAGTTTTTCTTGGCTAGTTAAGGGTCCCTTTAAAAAGGCAATCTCCATAGGTTCACTAGTTGTTTTCATCTGTGTTTGTGTGATAGCAGGAGGAGTCTGTCTTTTGTAAACAGTATCATGTGCAGACTTTTCATGTTGTCTTTCACGTAGCCTTCTATCTATACATATGCTGAGATCAATAAGTTGTTCCAGAGTGGGGGGAATCTCAGTGCAAGACAACTCATCCTTAATGGCCTCAGAGAGACCAAGTCGAAATTGGTTTCTTAAGGATAAGTTGTTCCACTGAGAATCCTTAGCCCACCTCTTGAACTCAGCAATGTATTCCTCAACATCTCTCCTTCTCTGCTTTAGAGCCCGCATAGCATTCTCTGCAGTTAGTTGTTTAAACGGGTCATCATAAAGCTGGGCTAAAGCAGAGAAGAAAGATTTCAGGGAATTTAATATCTCATCATTAGATTCAAGGAAACTATTGGCCCAAGCCCTAGGCTCAGCCCTGAGGTAAGAGATAGCGGTCATTACTTTGACCCTATCATTGGGATAGGTATAGGGTTTTAATGTAAATAGAAGTAAGCAGGAATTTTTAAAATCCCTGAACAGCTTTCTATCCCCAGAAAATAAATCAGGAACACTGACTTGGGGTTCTTGAAAGCGTGGTTTTGTATCCACAAAGTCTTTTATATAGGCTTTCAAGCTATCATTTTCAGCTTTAAGTGAATTCAGACCATCAGATAACATGTCCACTCTTTGGTTTAAGGTTTGTACAAGTGATGACATCTCAGTTGGGTCCATTTTGGTATATAGGGCCTGTTATTATGTGAGGAGTGAGCAACCTCTGCAAAAGATTAATATGTGTTTTGTTTTATGAACCACAGCTACTGAGATACAAAGTAATAGTTTTGTAGCAAGCAGTCAAAAGAAATGTCACATAAATAACTGTTTTAGAGTAATGTGATATCTCAGCATGACTACCAAAGCATTTGATAGTTGGTTGGTTGAAATAAGATGTACTATGGCTGCCATCTGTGAGAGTATCACTTATACCTTGCAGCAGTACAACCTGTAACAACAGCCAATAAGAGTTAACACATAGTAGTTATATATATAACATTGTAGTAAGGCTTTAACATATGAAACTGCAAATCAAGGAATACACAGCAAGCTAAGTTTGAAAGAATGGTAAAGTTACCTGCAGGAATATATAGAAGCGATTGCTAGATTGAAAGTATCAGAGGTGCTGGCAGCGTGTTTGACACGAAAGATACAGCTCAAGAGCGCTATGGTGTCGGCGTGTGACATCACCGCAAGAACATCCAGTGTTTCCCTGCTAACAGCTGAGTGATTAGCGTGCAGGAGAAAGGTAGAGCGATGATCTTCTGGGAGGTGTCTAAGGTAGACAGCGAGTGAGAGCCAATCATGCAGTTAGGTCACCACAGGAAAAATAACAGGCAACAGGAGAGTGGAGCCGTAGGCTCTTATAGCTGCTGGAAGGTGATTAACTTAAAGGCGCAGTGTGAGGTATAAAGGAGAGAAAGGAAACATAATGACATGATGCTGAAAAGGGGTAAAACATGACACATAGAGACCAGCAGTGATCTTTATCGAGTCATGGAGTACTCAAGTGGAGGTTCGTTATCATAACTACTTATAAATGATGACAAAAGGTTTAAGAGTTTTAAAATGTTTTCTCCTGACCCTATAAGTACAACACTTCTATACACTATTATCTGTGCTTAAGTAATATTGCCATCTGCACCAATACATCTAATACTGTACCCTGTAATATTTATATTCATTTACTTACAGTGTCTCCTTTATTCCTTTTACTGTCAGATTTTTACTTTTAGTTTCACTGTATTCTTTTTGTATTTCTCTTTTCCCCTAACATTTGTTTATTTCTTACATAGTATTTTTGTAAAAAATTGTACATTACCCAGATTATTGTGTGACACATACGCACATACACACACACATATATATATATATATATATATATATATATATATATATATATATATATATATATATATATATATATATATATATATATACAGGTAGCCCTCAGTTTACGCCAGGGTTAGGTTCCAGAAGGAATGGTTGTAAATCAAAACTGTTGTAAATTGAAACCCAGTTTATAATGTAAGTCAATGGGAAGTGAGGGAGTTAGGTTCCAGGCCCCTCTCAAAATTGTCATAAGTAACACCTAATACATTATTTTTAAAGCTTTGAAATGAAGACTTTAAATGCTAACCAGCATTATAAACATTATCAAATAATCACACAACACAGAATATAGAATTAAACTAAGTTAAATGAACAAAAACATTTGCTAAACAGCATTATAAACCTAATAAAATAATCACACAACACAGACTTCACTTGCATTTTTCTGCAAACAGTTCTTTCTATGCATTCCAATCTGGACTGATTTATAGACAGAAAGATCTTGTTCCTTTGAAATCTGCTCGATAGCTCAGGTCTGGTTAAACTGATTACTTTCAGCTTGCTTGGCTTTGCTGCAACACCAGCAGACAGCTCCATCTACTGGCTATTTTAATAAATGCACTGCTTCTCAATGCTTTTCAATAGCAGTCACATGACTGGAAAAAAAGGTTGTTATTCTGAAACGGTGTAAATTGAACCGTTGTAAAACGAGGGCCACCTGTATATATATATACACACACACACAAACAAACATACATTTTACATTTTAATTTGTTTTTGTTGTGTTTTTCATTTAAACACTTTATATTCCACACATATACACAAACATACACACATATATACACAAACACACACACACACATATACACAAACACACACACATATATACACAAACACACACATACATATACACAAAAACACACACACAAACACACACACATATACACAAACACACACACATATATACACAAACACACATACATATACACAAACACACACACATATATACACAAACATACACACATATATACACAAACACACACACATATACACAAACACACACATATATATACACAAACACACATACATATACACAAACACACACACACATATACACAAACATACACATACATACACAAACACACATACATATACACAAACATACACACATATATACACACATATATACACACACATACATACACACATATACACACAAACATACACACATATATACACAAACACACACACATATACACAAACACACACACATATATACACAAACACACATACATATACACAAACACACACACATATATACACAAACACACACACATATACACAAACATACACATACATACACAAACACACATACATATACACAAACATACACACATATATACACAAACACACACATATGTACACAAACACACACAAATATATATATATATACACAAAGACACACACATATACACAAACACACACATATATACACAAACACACACACACATATATACACAAACATACACACATATACACAAACATACACACATATATACACAAACACACACATATATACACAAACACAAACACATATACACAAACACACACACATATATACACAAACACACATACAGGTTTAGCTAGATTTTTATCAAAAATCAAGAAGAACAGCGCAGGAAATTAATTTCCATAAGAAGAAAGTGGTTCATCTTCTGTAACGAGATGTTAATAGTTCACATATTGTAAAACACAAAGCCGCTACGTGATGAGGTTTAAAATATTAGCAATAATTCCAAACCTCACAGAGCAGAAAGAGGTTAAATATCCATTATTGTAAGAATATGATGACACAAGGTTCTAGATATTGGAAATCATCATCATAAAAAAGTAATCAATGGTATTAAAAAATATTAATAAATGTTATGCTATGGGAGACATAGCTCTTTTCTTTAGACAACCAAACAGAATGTACAGTCCAAATACCCTTATAAAACCTCAGAAAACAGTAAACCTTGGTTTGTTACGTATGTCTGTGTGCACACACTCATACATACTCATACATAGACACACCCATACACACACACACACACATATATATATATAATAGTAGCAGAGATGTGCACTCTCACTCCAAAACAACTGTCAGGAGGGATATGCTAAAACATTTAATGTGAAAATGGCTTAATGTAGCTTAATGAGTAAAAAAGTGGCCAAATGTTAATCAATTGCTGCATAATTTTGCACAACCCAAGATTTCCACTATCCAAGCCTATCCTAGAAGTTTCATGGATTTTGGAATTCCACAAGGCAAATGAGTGACATTAAGCTTGTTTTTTGGGGAGCTTAATGTGGCTTAACGTACAAAATTGAACTTAGATGTTAACCAATTTCCACCAAACTTACCACAATACATTAATCTATCTATTCAAACATATTCTGAAAATGTCAGAACATTTGATAAAACATACCAAAAGTTATTCACATTTAACTATTTTTTTACAATCCTAAAACATTTAATGTGAGCAGCTTAATGTAAAAAGAGCTTAATGTACCAAAATTCACCTAAACATCGATCAATTGCCTTGAAACTTGGCACAAACTCAGTTTGTCACTTTCCAAACCTATCCTAGAAGTTTCATGGTATTTGGTTTCCCACAAGGCAAATGAGTGACATTAAGCTTGTTTTTTGGGGAGCTTAATGTGGCTTAACATACAAAATTGAACTTAGATCTTAACCAATTTCCACCAAACTTCTCACAATACATTAATTTATCTATTCAAACATATTCTGAAAATTTCAGGAAATTTGATAAAACATACCAAAAGTTATTTGCATTTAACAATTTTTTTACAATCCTAAAACATTTAATGTGAGCAGCTTAAAGGGACAGTCTACACCAGAATTTTTGTTGTTTTAAAAGATAGATAATCCCTTTATTGCCCATTCCCCAGTTTTGCATAACCAACACAGTTATATTAATACACTTTTTACCTCTGTGATTACCTTATATCTACGCCTCTGCAGATTGCCCCTTTATTTCAGTTCTTTTGACAGACTTGCAGTTTAACCAATCAGTGCCTGCTCCCAGATTACTTCACGTGCACGAGCACAGTGTTATCTATATGAAATACGTGAACTAACACCCTCTAGTGGTGAAAAACTGTTAAAATGCATTCTGAAAGAGGTGGTCTTCAAGGTCTAAGAAATTAGCATATGAACCACCCAGTTTAAGCTTTCAACTAAGAATAACAAACGAACAAAGCAAAATTAGTGATAAAAGTAAATTGGAAAATTGTTTAAAATTACATGCTCTATCTGAATCATAAAAGTTTATTTTGGCCTAGACTGTCCCTTTAATGTAAAAAGAGCTTAATGTACCAAAATTCACCAAAACTTCAATCAATTGCCTTGAAACTTGGCACAAACTCAGTTTTTCACTTTCCAAACCTATCCTAGAAGTTTCATGGATTTTTGTTTCCCACAAGGCAAATGAGTGACATTAAGCTTGTTTTTTTGGGGAGCTTAATGTGGCTTAATGAGTAAAAAAGTGGCCAAATGTTAATCAATTGCTACATAATTTTGCACAACCCAAGATTTACACTATCCAAGCCTATCCTAGAAGTTTCATGGATTTTGGTTTTCCACAAGGTGAATGAGTGACATTAAGCTTGTTTTTTGGGGAGCTTAATGTGGCTTAATGTACAAAATTAAACTTAGATCTTAACCAATTTCCCCCAAACTTCTCACAATATATTAATCTATTTATTCAAACATAGTATGAACATTTCAGGAAATTTGATAAAACATACCAAAAGTTATTCGAATTTAACAATTTTTTTTTACAATCCTAAAACATTTAATGTGAGCAGCTTAATGTAAAAAGAGCTTAATGTACCAAAATTCACCTAAACATCAATCAATTGCCTTGAAACTTGGCACAAACTCAGTTTGTCACTTTCCAAACCTATCCTAGAAGTTTCATGGTATTTGGTTTCCCACAAGGCAAATGAGTGACATTAAGCTTGTTTTTTGGGGAGCTTAAAGGGACAGTAAACCTTAAAAATAATGTTATATAATTCTGCACATAGTGCAGAATTATATAACATTATTTAGGTGCTATAGCCATAAAACCCTTTTTTACCTTTTAAAATGTAAAAATGACAGCGCTTTTACAGACCCGCTCTCTGCTCTCTGCTGAGCGGGTCTGTAATATTTAGTCAGCGCATCGGGCCAGCTGTATAGTCACAGCCCGGCCCGACCGCGCCATAGCACTAAGTGCAGCTCGCTCCTATTCAAACATATTCTGAAAATTTCAGGAAATTTGATAAAACATACAAAACGTTATTCACATTTAACAATTTTTTTACAATCCTAAAACATTTAATGTGAGCAGCTTAATGTAAAAAGAGCTTAATGTACCAAAATTCACCAAAACTTCAATCAATTGCCTTGAAACTTGGCACAAACTCAGTTTTTCACTCTCCAAACATATACTAGACGTTTCATGGATTTTGGTGTCCCACAAGGCAAATGAGTGACATTAAGCTTGTTTTTTGGGGAGCTTAATGTGGCTTAATGAGTAAAAAAGTGGCCAAATGTTAATCAATTGCTGCATAATTTTGCACAACCCAAGATTTCCACTATCCAAGCCTATCCTAGAAGTTTCATGGTATTTGGTGTCCCACAAGGCAAATGAGTGACATTAAGCTTGTTTTTTGGGGAGCTTAGTGTGGCTTAACGTACAAAATTGAACTCAGATCTTAACCAATTTCCCCCAAACTTACCACAATACATTAATCTATCTATTCAAATATATTCTGAAAATTTCAGGAAATTTGATAAAACATACCAAAGGTTATTCACATTTAATATTTTTTTTACAATCCTAAAACATTTAATGTGAGCAGCTTAATGTAAAAAGAGCTTAATGTACCAAAATTCACCAAAACTTCAATCAATTGCCTTGAAACTTGGCACAAACTCAGTTTTTCACTCTCCAAACATATACTAGACGTTTCATGGATTTTGGTGTCCCACAAGGCAAATGAGTGACATTAAGCTTGTTTTTTGGGGAGCTTAATGTGGCTTAATGAGTAAAAAAGTGGCCAAATGTTAATCAATTGCTGCATAATTTTGCACAACCCAAGATTTCCACTATCCAAGCCTATCCTAGAAGTTTCATGGTATTTGGTGTCCCACAAGGCAAATGAGTGACATTAAGCTTGTTTTTTGGGGAGCTTAGTGTGGCTTAACGTACAAAATTGAACTCAGATCTTAACCAATTTCCCCCAAACTTACCACAATACATTAATCTATCTATTCAAATATATTCTGAAAATTTCAGGAAATTTGATAAAACATACCAAAGGTTATTCCCATTTAATATTTTTTTTACAATCCTAAAACATTTAATGTGAGCAGTTTAATGTAAAAAGAGCTTAATGTACCAAAATTCACCTAAACTTCAATCAATTGCCTTGAAACTTGGCACAAACTCAGTTTGTCATTTTCCAAACCTATCCTAGAAGTTTCATGGATTTTGGTGTCCCACAAGGCAAATGAGTGACATTAGAACTTAGATGTTAACCAATTTCCATCAAACTTCCCATAATACATTAATCTATCTGTTTAAACATGTTCTGAAAATGTAAGGACATTTGATAAAACATAACAAAAGTTATTCACATTTAAATATGTTTTTAACAATCCTAAAACATTTCAGGGCCCATTTATTGAGCTCCGTATGGAGCTTGAGGGCCCATGTTTCTGTCGAGCCTTTAGGCTTGCCAGAAACACCAGTTATGAAGCAGCGGTCTAAAGACCCCTGCTCCATAACCTGTCCGCCTGCTCTGAGGAAGCGGACAGACATCGCCGCATTTCAACCCAATCGAATACGATCAGGTTGATTGACAGCCACCTGCTAGCAGCCGATTGGCCGCAAATCTGCAGGGGGCAGCGTTGCACCAGCAGTTCATAAGAGCTGCTGGTGCAATGCTGAATGTGGAGAGCGTATTGCTCTCCGCATTCAGCGATGTCTGTCGGACATGATCCGCTGATCGGATCATGTCAGACAGACACATAATAAATAGGCCCCTTCATGTGAATGGCTTAACGCAAAAAAGAGCTTAATGTACAAAAATTTGCCTAAACATCAATCAATTGCCTTGAAACTTGGTACAAACTCAGTTTTTCACTTTCAAAACCTATCCAAGAAGTTTCATGGTATTTGGTTTACAACAAGGCAAATAAGTGATATTAAGTTTGTTTTTTTGGGGAGCTTAATGTGGCTTAACTTACAAAATTGAACTTAGATGTTAACCAATTTCCCCCAAACTGCTCACAATACATTAATCTATCAATTCAAACATATTCTGAAAAATTTAGGACATTTGATAAAACATACCAAAAGTTATTTACATTAAACCATTTTTTTACAATCCTAAAACATTTAGGGGCCAATTTATCAAAGCTTCAACTGATAATACGATGGAATCCACTAGAATCTCACGTCATATCTGATGCAAATGGAATCTGCCGTAATTATCAAAGTGTCAAGATCGTCAAATGTTGAAATGTGTGACATAATATACCCTCCCGCGATCTCAATCTGACGCAGATCAATGCTTGCGTCATCCCAGATGTTTGAATACACATTCGACTCTATATGACCCTTTTTCCAATTTACTAAACATTTAACAGGTACACTTGCGTCTATTCCAGCGCAGCATACCGATCGTTCAAACCACTACCCTTGAGGCCGCGGATGCCATAGAAATCAATTGGAGTCTGAAAACACAGGAAGGTTATGTTCGATTTCTGCAAGTCGATAAAGCATATTAGATAATAAAAGTAAATTATAAACTTTATTAAAATTCTATACTCTTTCTAAATCAAACAATATTATTGCTCCAAATTTGGTGCAAAGTAATGCTTCAATTTTGATGCACTAGTAGATATAGGGATAAAAATGAAATACATTACTACTTATGGATTATGTTACATCTTTGTCTATTATTACAAAGCAAGAGGACAATATTATTGCTCCAAACTTGGTGCACTAGTAGATATAGAGATAAAAATTAAATAAATACATAACATAATATAGCTCACTTCCTTTTTTTTTTTTTTTTTTTTTTTTCCTTTATTGTAAAGTAAGCTTGTCAGTAACAGCAGCAGGTACATTAAGTTCTTTTACAGTCATAGGTCCAACGGTATTTGCACTGTAAATACAATAAGCATGTCTTTAAGGACTGTTAAATGAATACAAAGTACATAAATAGAGTCTCCTGCATTGAGGAGATCTATCAAGGTTAACAGGGGTTATTATCATAACTTAAATGCTATAACTAATGAAGTACGATATTCATAAATATTAACTAAGTATAATAGTGGCTTTCGAGAAGTCAGCCAATGATAACCATTTAACATACTTCTTCCAGTAGCCCAGTAGGTCGAACCCAGTGCGCATCTCCAGACGGGGCAAGAAATCCCCAAAAAATAAATAAAAAATAAATAAAAAAATAAAAGGGTTGGGTAATAGGTCACATATTAAGGGGCAGGGAGGAAGGGGTGGGGGAGGAAAAGAGTGAAGGGCATGAATGAAGGTTAAGGGTTGGAGGAGGCAGAGGAGGGACTTTAGCTAGGAGGTAGTTTCATATTGGATCGAGAGCTAAATTTCATTATAGGGGTTGTCTAGGGGCTGCAGTTTGTCTCTGTATTTGTCTGCAATCTGCTTGGTAGCTGAACCAGGGTTCCCAAATCTGCCAATAGAGATCTTCCTTGTCCAAACTAAAGTAGAAACTTTGTTCCATCTTGGCATATACCTGTATTATAGAGGTTACAGTTGTAATGTCTGGGGGCTGAGTTTGCTTCCATGCTCGTGCTATCGCTAATTTCATGGCTGCAAGAACAAAGACTGTCAGTTTAGACAGAGGAATTGGAACATTTCGTGGAAACATGTGTAGGAGAGCAATCTCAGGGGTGAGCGGAACAGTCAGCCCAAGGGCAGAACAGAGGTTAGATATTTGATTCCATATAGGTTGTAGTTTTGGGCATTCCCACCATATATGAATATCCGAGCCTCTGAGTCCGCATTCTCTCCAACAAAGAGAGGATGTTGAAGGGAACATCTGTGAAAGTCTGGAAGGGGTGTAGTACCATTTTAGGAATAGTTTCATGTATGATTCTAGAGTGTTTGCACAGTGTACAGTCTTCTTAGTTAAGGTCATGGCTATATGTAGGTCCTTGTCCATAATTGGTCTGTATAATTCCCCCTCCCAAGCTCTCAGTTGCCAAGGTCTGTCCTTATTTGTGGATGTTTGTAGTAGATTATAGTCGAACGATATGAGTCTAGGAGTCTTGACGTGGAGCTGCCACAATTTTTCCCAGTTGGTCAGGGGTCGATTGAAAACTTTAAGGAAACCCCACGATACCAAAAAGGCATATAGTCTGGAATATTCAAATGTAACCCATAGAGGGGGGTCTTGAATGATAGATCCTATATTGCTCGGAATGAGCAGTGTGCCCGAAGGGTACAAATTGGAAACCAGTTTCAGATCCCACTCCCCTAACTTCCTTTTTTATTTTTTATGTTTTTTTTTTTGATAAATCTATATACACCATGTTTAAGGCATGTAATACAAGTCCCACTCACCACTTCGCACCAAATTTGATGCAACACTTTTCGCACCAAATATGATGCAATACTCCTAGACAACCCACACATTTTTTTCCCACCACTTTTGATAGGGATATGCATAATCACATGATTTATGACATCAGCTAATCAAATTTAAATATACATTGTATAGTATCACTAACGAATAAAATTGCTCGATACTTGTGTCATTGATCACCCATCAGAACTTGTAAGTGCTATCTGTTACATTGTGTATTATATAGGACACACAATGTAATATTTTAGACAATGATTTTAAAATTTGAATGATGTTTGATTCAATATTATCTTAAACTGATAGCTCAAAGGGATAGCCCACCTAACATTAAACTGTCATGATTCAGATACAGCAGAAATTAAAATCACCTCTTTACTGTCATGCTATGTTTAGTGTATTTCTTCCTTCTCTTGAATTTCATTTTCATTAAGAAATGTCATCTTATATGCCAGACGATTTTATAACACCTGTGTAGGGGTGGTTTTTAAAACTAGATTGCAATCCAGAGAGGTTACACAGGTACAGAGAGAAAACTGGCCCAGCTCTTAAAATATCCATTGATTGTAAATAAATACATATGATACCCTGATGACATGTTATATTCACAATTATTCCTGCTCAGAATAATAATACATTTACACTATATACATATATTGGTATAAATAAACACAGAGACATGAAAGACAACATTGTTTAGAACAAAAAAAAAGAATTTAGGGACATGTAAATATGTTTGCAAAAGATTTCTGACATAACACACACACTCATATATATATATATATATATATATATATATATATATATATATATATATATATATATATATATATATATATATATATATATATATATATAAATTATGACACTTAGGGAAGTCTCCCTATGTGTGATGCGGGAATCCAGACATGGACCCGTTGCTCACTGTACTTGAGGGATATGTCTGCACCTCACTGACGAGTCCCACAATAGGCCAAAACGTACATCTGGGGTTTTGCTGTCTCTTTCGTTCAGAGAGGGATTGCCTGGTATTTCGGGGCTGGGATGTACTGTGAAGTCAGGATCAGACTGATATGCTTTAGGAAAGTTCTTCTCTGTGAAAGGCACATGTTGGGCAAAAAGAGGCTGCTTCTTGGGTGGTAACTAGCCATAGAACAAGCTATTATGCTATTGTTCGTTCTCAGGTTGAGCGCTTCTCTCAGGAAAAACCTGAATAACTGCAACATCGATGACTGTTAGTTAACAACAGTCCGATGCTCATCGCACCATACTTGACGCACGTGTTTTTGAAGTGTTTTTTTATAAATAAGAGCATTGTATGTGGATCCGCGGCAGCGATGTCTGGCGAGCATATTGACGCCTGCGAACGCACCGAGATTGACGCTTTGATAAATAAGCCCCCATATGTTTTACGATTGTAAAAAAACTGTTAAATGTAAATAACTTTTGGTATGTTTTATCAAATGTCCTGAAAATTTTAGACTATGTTTGAATAGATAGATTAATGTATTGTGGGACGTTTGGGGGAAATTGGTTAACATCTAAGTTAAATTTTGTACGTTAAGCCACATTAAGCTCCCCAAAAAGCAAGCTTATTGTCCCTCATTTGCCTTGTGGGACACCAAAATCCATGAAACTTCTAGGATAGGTTTGGAAAGTGAAAAACTGAGTTTGTGCCAAGTTTCAAAGCAATTGATTGAAGTTTTGGTGAATTTTGGTACATTAAGCTCTTTTTACATTAAGCTGCTCACATTAAATGTTTTAGGATTGTAAAAAAATTGTTAAATGCGAATAACTTTTGGTATGTTTTATCAAATTTCCTGAAATTTTCAGAATATGTTTGAATAGATAAATTAATATATTGTGAGATGTTTGGGGGAAATTGGTTAAGATTTAAGTTTAATTTTGTACGTTAAGCCACATTAAGCTCCCCAAAAAACAAGCTTAATGTCACTCATTTGCCTTGTGGGAAACCAAATACCATGAAACTTCTAGGATAGGTTTGGAAAGTGACAAACTGAGTTTGTGCCAAGTTTCAATGCAATTGATCGATGTTTAGGTGAATTTTGGTACATTAAGCTCTTTTTACATTAAAGGGACACTGTACTCAAAATTTTTCTTTCGTGATTCAGATAGAGCATGAAATTTTAAGCAGCTTTCTAATTTACTCCTATTATCAAATTTTCTTCATTCTCTTGGTATCTTTATTTGAAATGCAAGAATTAAGTTTAGATGCCGGCCCATTTTTGGTGAACAAACTGGGTTGTCCTTGCTGATTGGTGGATACATTCATCCACCAATAAAAAAGTGCTGTCCAGAGTACTGAAACCAAAAAAAAGCTTAGATGCCTTCTCTTTCAAATAATGATAGCAAGAGAACGAAGAAAAATTTATAATAGGAGTAAATTAGAAAGTTGCTTAAAATTGCATGCTCTTTCTGAATTATAAAAGAAAAAATTTGGGTTCAGTGTCCCTTTAAGCTGCTCACATTAAATGTTTTAGGATTGTAAAAAATTTGTTAAATGTGAATAACGTTTGGTATGTTTTATCAAATGTTCTGACATTTACAGAATATGTTTGAATCCATAGATTAATGTATTGTGGTAAGTTTGGTGGAAATTGGTTAACATCTACGTTCAATTTTGTACGTTAAGCCACATTAAGCTCCCCAAAAAACAAGCTTAATGTCACTCATTTGCCTTGTGGAATTCCAAAATCCATGAAACTTCTAGGATAGGCTTGGATAGTGGAAATCTTGGGTTGTGCAAAATTATGCAGCAATTGATTAACTTTTAGCCACTTTTTTACTCATTACGCCACATTAAGCTCCCCAAAAAACAAGCTTAATGTCACTCATTTGCCTTGTGGGACACCAAAATCCATGAAACTTCTAGGATAGGTTTGGAAAGTGAAAAACTGAGTTTGTGCCAAGTTTCAAAGCAAATGATTGAAGTTTTGGTGAATTTTGGTACATTAAGCTATTTTTACATTAAGCTGCTCACATTAAATGTTTTAGGATTGTAAAAAAATTGTTAAATGCGAATAACTTTTGGTATGTTTTATCAAATTTCCTGAAATTTTCAGAATATGTTTGAATAGATAAATTAATATATTGTGAGAAGTTTGGGGGAAATTGGTTAAGATCTAAGTTCAATTTTGTACGTTAAGCCACATTAAGCTCCCCAAAAAACAAGCTTAATGTCACTCATTTGCCTTGTGGGAAACCAAATACCATGAAACTTCTAGGATAGGTTTGGAAAGTGGAAATCTTGGGTTGTGCAAAATTATGCAGCAATTGATTAACATTTGGCCACTTTTTTACTCATTAAGCTACATTAAGCCATTTTCACTTTAAATGTTTTAGGATGTCCCTATTTTTGCTGACTTTAAAGGCCAGAATGTAGAATATTAATGGTGAATGCAGAGAGCAGTTTTAAAGAATTTATTATTAAATGTCCAATTAAGACAAAAATATTTAGCAATATCTTTGCAAAGGCTAATTATATACATAGCTCACATAGCCATACCAGTGGTTTGAGCTTGTATTTGATTTGCTGCCTAAGTATATTAAAATATATGACTTTATTTAGAATTTTATTTATATTACTTTGGTCTTATGATTTTATAAGCCCCTCCCACCACATTTAAAAAAAAATTGCCGCGGGGGTGTGTGTGTCCCTCTTTTGAATTTTGAAATGTTGGGAGGTATGTTTTAAGACAGAATTTATTTTTAAAACTACAGTCACCTCTGCACCTTTTTAGCTTTTCCTTTCTCTTCCTATATCTCCTTTCGAATGACTGGGGGGAGGAGTTAAGGGAGGAGTTATATAACAGCTCTGCTGTGGTGCTCTTTGCCACTTCCTGTTGTTAGCAGGAGGATAATATCCCACAAGTAAGGATGAATCCGTGGACTCGTCATATCGTAAAATAAATAAATTTATCAGGTAAGCATACATTTCCTTTTTCTAACTTTGACCCCCAAAATCTGTTGCACATCTACAACCACCAAAAAACACCCATGCTAAATAGTTTCTAAAATTTGTCTTAAGTTTAGAAATACCCAATGTTTACATGTTCTTTGCTTTTTTTAGTTAAAGGGCAATAAATACAAGTAGCACTTTGCTATTTCCAAACCATTTTTTTTTCAAAATAAGCGATAGTTACATTGTAACACTGATATCTGTCAGGAATCCCTGAATATCCCTTGACATGTAAATATTTTTTTTTAGAAGACAACCCAAAGTATTGATCTACGCCCATTTTGGTATATTTAATGCCACCATTTCACCGGCAAATTATTTACAAACAGCTTGTGCAATTATGGCACAAATGGTTGTAAATGCTTTGCTCAGAAATAGCAGACATATATGGCTTTGGCGTTGCTTTTTGGTAATTAGAAGGCCGCTAAATGCTGCTGCAAACCACACGTGTATTATGTCCAGCAGTGAAGGGGTTAATTAGGGAGCGTGTAGGGTTAATTTTAGCTTTAGTGTAGTGTAGTAGACAACCCCAAGTATTGATCTAGGCCCATTTTGGTATATTTCATGCCACCATTTCACCACCAAATGCGATCAAATAAAACATTTTTTTACTTTTTCCCAAACTTTAGGTTTCACACTGAAATTATTTACAAACAGCTTGTGCAATTATGGAACAAATGGTTGTAAATGCTTCTCTGGGATCCCCTTTGTTCAGAAATAGCAGACATATATGGCTTTGGCATTGTTTTTTGGTAATTAGAAGGCGACTAAATGCAGCTGCGCACAATACTTATAATATGCCCAGCAGTAAAGGGGTTAATTAGGTAGCTTGCAGGGAGCTTGTGGGGTTAATTTTAGCTTTAGTGTAGAGATCAGCCTCCCACCTGACAAATCCCACCCCCTGATCCCTCCCAAACTGCTCTTTTACCTCCCCCACCCCACAATAGTCCCCGCCATCTTAAGTACTGACAGAAAGTCTGCCAGTACCAAAATAAAATGCTTTTTTTTTTCTAAATATCTATTTAACTGTAATGGACCCCCCCCCCCCCCTTAGCCCCCAACCTCCCTGATCATCCCCCCAAACAGCTCTCTAACCCTCCCCCGCTACCTATTTGCCGCCATCAGTTTGCCCCCCCAAAATTTTTTTATTTTTAATAAAATATTAATTTTTCTGTAGTGTAGCTACACCACTATATTTATAGATGACCATACCATAATTGAAATACCATTTTTCTAATTCATATATCTACAAAAAAGAATTTAAAACAATTATGAAACCAAAAATAAGTTAATGGACAAAATTATTTGTATAAGTGTAACAAAACATGCATGATACAGCAAGACAGACAATGAAAAAATATTTTAATTTTCAACACATGAAGCTTTCTTAATTATGGAAACATATTATATAGGTGATAAACAGTGTTCTTTAAATTCAATTTAGAAATGACTGTAGGATAAAGTCTTTTTCCATCCTTATTAAATTTTAATATGCTGAGTGTTCCAATCTTATTCTCATTCAAAGCAGCACACTGAATATAAATAGAACGTGTCCTTTCTTATACCTAAATACACCAAGATCTGTATAAAGTATCGACCACAAAATGAAAGATCAGTACAAACAATTGTGAGTCTTTGATGCATATTTATTATATTCCATGACAGGATTACTTAGCATTTAAGTCCTTCTACATTTGTAAGAGCGCCGTAAGTACATACATCGAGATCAATATTTAATCAGTTGGATACATGATTATCTGATCATCATAAATTCACTTATATACAAATGTTGAAAGCAGGCTTTTTTTTAAGTGAGGCTTAATATGAATTTCTGATTCACATTTTTTTCATAAATTCATCAATGTATTTAATATTATTTAATAGACCATTATAGTATAAAAATTACATGCTTTCATTCATTAGAGTACAGGTAAACTGTGCTAATACGGCGGGTTAGGGAGGGACCAGAGCCCCGCTGTAAAGTGAAAACCGCCTTAAAGTGAAACAAGGTGCTTTTTTCTTTTTTTTTTCACTTGCCAGTGTGTTTAAAAACTTAAAAACATCTTTAAACTAAAATATATTAGCTGTGCAATAGCTCTAAGTTTAGTTTAACGCTAGCACAGTACCGTACAGTATTTAATTAGTAATCAATAAAAATTGTACAGTACCTGTAAAACAGTGACAAAAACTGTAGTAAACTTTAGCTTTATCTCAGTGTTAGCACTATATTAGTGAAGTGCTGTAAAGCGGGTAGGGTTGCCAGCTGTGCGCTATAAAAATACCGAACAGCCTATAGGTGACTGGACACGGGTTGTAGCTGAGTTCACACAATGTCCCCACAAAAGCTCAACCTTAGGCCCCACCCTTGATCCCACCACATATATTTTTCACAACTAAGCAGTCATTTTATCCCCTTGGTTGCCAGTAACACATATACGTAGTAGTGATGTGACCCCTTTGGCTACCAGAAGTAAACACCCAGCAATGATTGAACAAACCCCATGTTTGCCTAAAACACATATAATAGAAAATGCACAGTGTAACTTCTTTTTGAGCCATATTTCTAATGCATAAAGGCCTAGAAGGCCCTTTACGTTTAGCTGACAGGGGTCTTTAAGTTTCCAGTATTTTTGTACAGATTGTACTGTACAGCCTGCTAAAATACCGGACACCCTATTTGTATGGTTCAGATCAGCTATAATTAATATACAATTGATACAGACATAAAGGCTTCTAAATGTGGGGACTCTACTATTAAGTAATGACAGACCTAGCACCTGTAGTTTCTTAGCTACACTGCACAATTACATATGCTAATTAGTATGGCTGGTAACCCCAGAGGTAATCACATGACATGATCCTGAGGCTCAGCCATAGCTCTGTAGATATTACCAGACCAAAGCAGTTCATGACATTTTAATAATCTATTCCCAACATATAAGCACTGGAAACTCAGGATTTATAATGGGAGTTTTGTTAGAACTTAAAGGGACAGTAAACACCTTGTAATTAGGAGACATTTCTGTTACTGTCCTATAGAATAGCATATCAGCCAAGTGTAAACATTTGTTTACCAAAATAAAATTCTGTTTACTGCAATTGGTTTTCAATAGAAAAACTGCACCCAATACTCACCTTATTTGGAGGAGCCAAATAAGTTTGAGTCGGCAGACAACAAGGCTAATCATTGCCATTAAGTTAGTATAAAGTGATTTTTTTTTTGCAGTTGTTATCTATTAAAGCCAATTAGGAAAATATTTGTTGCAGAGTTAGCTCTGAAAAGTCAGCAGGATGCAATTCCAACTCAATGTACAATTTTCAGAGCTAATTACATGAGAAGGGGCAAAATAAATATTGAGTATATTATTATTCCAAAGTTGTTTTATTATGCATAATTAAATATTTTATGTTAAAACTACACTAATAACAGGCTAAACTGACAGTCAGGGTATAATGTGATGCCTGGTTGTCATGGTAACAATCTTAGGGGAGTGGCTTATGTGATGCAGCAGTTATGTCACAAAACCAACTGACAACACAAAGCATCCACCCTCATAACTGATGCTAACTTTACTAGAGTTGTCATATTGATCCTGCTGAGCTTCAGTATTGACTGGGCTAAACTTTACAACTACAGCTCTGTATAGTTGCTGGTGAGAAGAACAGTGACTACCTCCAACACAATGCAAATGGCATCCGGTGGGAGCTGCAGGTATGAACACCAATTACTACAGGTAGTGTTACCATGATCACCCCAACTCAGTAACTGAATAATGCTAAGTCATCTTTTTATACACTGTAAAATAATACAGATACATTACAGAAGTAATAGCTTAAACTTTGTAGCTTCCTATGGACACCAGTACTCTGAGACAAAACATAGCATACAAACCTTGCATAATAATAATTAATATTACCTTCACACCTTTATTTAAAAATAAATATAATTTATTAAATATAATATAATAAATATAATATTTATAAATATATATTTTTAAACATATTATAGCATTATAAGTATTATAGCCAAAACTGTAGGGCATACCAATGCCTTTCTGTGCTTCCTCTACATATCTTTATAAGACTTGCAGCTGGCAGTAAAGGCTTTAAACCAGCTTTAAGAATGGTAAGAATTACTGCATCATTAGTCTGCAAATGCTCTAAAGCAAGGACTTCTAGTAAAGGCCTAGAATATAAACCCCACGACATGGGTCTGCAATTTATACGCTGCACACTCACTGGGACCCTCATTAAACACTGTACTGTAAGGTGCTGCATCTGATGCAGCTGTTTTTTCTGCTTGAGGATGAAGAAAAGGCAACTGGGGATCTAAAATAAATTCAGATCAGACTGATGCGCATCTGGCCAGCAGTATTCGCGCTGATGGCAGATGACCTCACACTGCAAACCAACTGGTGCTGGGGCCCTCATTAAACACTGTACTGTAAGGTGTAGAATCTGATGCTGCTGTTTGTTCTGCTTGACCCAGATGAAGAAAAGGCAACTGGTGATCCGAAATAAATTCAGATCAGACTGATGCGCATCTAGCCAGCAGTATTCACGCTGATGGCAGATGTCCTCACGCTGCAAACTCACTGGTGCTGGGAACCTCATGAGACACTGTACTGTAAGGTGCAGCATCTGATGCAGCTATTTGTTCTGCTTGACCCAGATGAAGAAAAGACAACTGGCAATCTGAAATAAATTCAGATCAGACTGATGCGCATCTGGCCAGCAGTATACGCGCTGATGGCAGATTTCCTTCAAGGTTTTTTATATTACTAAACTGTAAGTATCTAAGGTAAGATTTTCTGAGATTAACAAATTTGTTAGCTCTTTGAGCAAGACATCCCATTACCGCATTAGATTGTAAATACAGATCCTGCTCCAAGAGCCTACAGACATGTGCAGTGAGGTCAGATAATTTCTCACATTTCTGTCACGCTTTTTCTTTACTTTCCCATTTCATAGAAATCTTTAGCTTTAATTTGGTTCTGTATGTTTAAAGCTTTCTGTACTTTTCAAGGCTTATTGATATACAATTAGTGATGTCCCGAACTGTTCGCCCGCGAACGGTTCACAGCGAACATAGCTTGTTCGCGTTCGCGTTTGTGGGCGAACACATGGCGATGTTCGATCCGCCCCTATGTGTCATCATTGAGGAAACTTTGACCCTTTATGTCACAGCCGTCTGACACATTAGAGCCAATCAACATCAGACACTCCCTCACAGACCCTCCCAGCTACTCGGAATCCGCCATTTTAGACTCATAACGACCTTGCTTTCTTAATGAGAGGACGTGCTGTGTTTTTGCTCCTGACATTAATAGGAAAAACATAGCTAGGCTAGTGTATTTAGTGTCCACTACAGTCCAGAAGGACTCCACTCATCTCTGCTGCAAGCACAGCACCCCAAAAAGCCGTTTTTAGGGCTATATTTCGTGCCGTTTTTTTTGTTTTTGTTTTTTTTTTATTAGCATTTGCCTGGATTTCAGCCTGTGTGTTTAAGGCTCACAGCATATGCTGTGATTACTGCCACCACTGATATCTCCCTAACAACATTAGTTTAAATTTAACTAACCAAAAAAATTAATTATTTTGCTAGTGTAATTTTTTTTCATTTTCTATCAGGCCTGTGTCACACAGCATATACTCTGGTTCATTGCTCTGTGCCAGCCACCAGTGTTAATATCCGTTTATAACATTATTTTAAATTTAAAAAAAACAATAAAAAAAACAATTTGCTAGTGTAATCTAATTACATTTACTATCAGGCCTGTGTCTGTCAGGCTCACTCAGCATTAATATACCTCATTTTTTTTCAGTCTTTTGGTTAATTGGTCTGTGCCAGGCAGCCACCCACCACTCATATCTTCTTCACCTTAATTTAAATATAATTTTTTTTTTTTTAAATTTGTTTGATAGTGTAATCTAATATAATTTTCTATCAGGCCTGTGTGTTTTGCTGACATACAGAGCCTACTGTGTTTACTTGCTGCCCTCCCTAGTCTATGAGCCACGACTCATATGTGTTTAACCTTTTTTTATTTCCCCCCCCCAAAAAATAATTTAAATCATTTTTCTAGTGTAATCTAATAGTATTTTCTATCAGGCGTGTGTGTATCTGACTTACAGAGCCTACTGTTTTTAATAGCTGCCCTTCCAAGGCTATCAGCCACAACTCATATGTATGTGCTTAACCTTTTTCTTTAAATTCCCCAAAAAAAGTCTTTAAATCATTATGCTAGTGTAATCTAATTTTATTTTCTATCAGGCCTGTGTCTAACTGTCTATCTGACTTACGCAGCATACTGTTGTTAATTGCTGCCCTACGTAGCAGCCAGCCAGTGCGACCACTCATAGAGTCATATGTGCATTGCACTTCTTAACATATTAATATTAAAATCTAAAATTTTAAAATATTTTGCTAGTGTAATCTAACTTAATTTTCTATCAGGCCTGTGTTTTTGTCACTTACACAGCATACTGTGTTAAATTGCTACCCTACCTACCATCCACGACTCATATCTGCCAGCCTGTGTGCCATGCCCAACTAGCCAATTAGTGGCACCAATCATAATTCTTGTAACAGTATATAAAAAAATTAAAATCATAATTTTTTGGACTGCAAATATTCAGTCTCCTAGTGCCATTGAATTGCATTTACCTCCTGCCTGCCACTGCCAGCCTTTTGTGCCAGGCCGTCTAGCCAACTATTTACACCAATCATAATTGTTGTCACAGACAGTATAGTTACTAATTAAAATTAAAAAAAATTTGATTGTTGATCTTAATCCTCAGTTTGCTCGTGCCATAGAATTGCACTTTTCTACTGCCTTCCAAGCCTGTGTGCCAGGCCTACTTGAAAAATATTTACACCAATCATATTTGTTGTCACAGTATTCTTAATAATTAAAAATTTAAATTTTTGGTAATAGTTGTTGTGAATCCTCAGTTTGCTGGTGCCATGGAATTTCACTTTCCTCCTGCCTTGCAGCCTGCTGTGTGCTAGGCCCACCTAGCCAATTATTGCCAGCAATCATATTTCTTTTAACAGTATTGCAAAAATCATCACTGTTTTGACTGTCAGTAATCAGTCTTCTAGTGTCCTTGAATTGCATCTACCTCCTGCCTGCCAGCCTTTTGTGCCAGGCCGTCTTGCCAACTATTTACACCAATCATAATTGTTGTCACAGTATAGTTACTAATTAAAATTAAAAAATTCTTGATTGTTGATCTTAATCCTCAGTTTGCTCATGCCCTAGAATTGCACTTTTCTACTGCCTTCCAAGCCTGTGTGCCAGGCCTACTTGAAAAATATTTACACCAATCATATTTGTTGTCACAGTATTCTTAATAATTAAAAATTTAAATTTTTGGTAATAGTTGTTGTGAATCCTCAGTTTGCTGGTGCCATTGAATTGCACTTTCCTCCTGCCTTGCAGCCTGCTGTGTGCTAGGCCCACCTAGCCAATTATTGCCAGCAATCATATTTCTTTTAACAGTATTGCAAAAATTGTCAATCATCACTGTTTTGACTGTCAGTAATCAGTCTCCTAGTGTCCTTGAATTGCATCTACCTCCTGCCTGCCAGCCTTTTGTGCCAGGCCGTCTTGCCAACTATTTACACCAATCATAATTTTTTGTCACAGTATAGTTACTAATTAAAATTAAAAAATTCTTGATTCTTGATGATCTTAATCCTCAGTTTGCTCGTGCCCTAGAATTGCACTTTTCTACTGCCTTCCAAGCCTGTGTGCCAGGCCTACTTGAAAAATATTTATGACAGCTGCGAGGAAGAATCAACCGGTTAGATTTAGAGGTCTAGAATTACAATTCTACGCAGACTTATCCCCAAGAACCTTACAAAAAAGGAGAGAGTTTGCACCTCTCACTAGAATGTTAAGAGCAAAACAAATAACCTATCGATGGGGATTTCCGTTCCATATCTCAGTGATACATGAAGATAAGAGAGTCACTTGCTCTAAACTTGCGGAAATAAAAGACTTTTGTAAAATTTTAGGAATAGAGCAGCCAGAACTATCCTCAGATTCACAGACTAGAAGTAATACCGATAATGGAAACGTGAGGAGAGAATTACAGGAGGAATGGAAAAAGATTCCGATTAAGACAAAGAGGACTACTCTTAACTCTGATACACCGATGGAGAGGTTAAATGCCAGAGATATGGGAACTATATTAAACGTGGAAAAAGATGGCCGTCCAAGAGATGAATAAATTTATAGATATGGAGAAATATAATTATATCTTTTCTTCTCTCTTTCCCCCCTTTTTTTTTTTTTTTCTTCTCTCTCTCTTTTCCTTTCTACTTTTTTTTCTTTTTTTACAAGTAGATAAGCATATATGATAATCTTTCTATTTGCCTTTTTTCTTTCTTCTCTTTTATTTTGCTTAATATATTGACAATATACTAAATAAATAAAAATGTCTGCTGAGATATCTGAAATAGGGAGAAGGGGGGAGAGGGAGGGGAAGGAGAGAGGGAGAGGAAGGAGGGAAGGGGAAGGGGAAGGGAAAGAAAGGGAAAAGAAAAGAAAAAAGAAAGGTTATTATAGTCACTATATCTGCTTAGGTGAAATTAATATATATTTTACAAATTCTAAAAGGAAGATGGTCTCCAAGGTCCTTCCCTAAACTTTATTCTTGATAGGATGAAGTTGTGGGTTTTTTCAGAAGTTTTTTTTATATTTTTATTGTTTTGGTTTTGTTTTGATTTTTATAGTTCCTATGGGTATAAATTGAATTATATATACAGTATTTGGATATTTGGAATTTTGATGAGTAAAAGGATAAGTAAGCAAAACAGAGTTCTAAAAGTACAAGTTATGTACTTGATTCTTTATAAATATAAATCTCTTCAGCAACATATAACAGAGGAAATCAATAACTACTATTTAAGATATGGCTCACACTAATAAACAATTAACTATAATTTCACAGAATGTGAAGGGTTTCAATATACCACAAAAAAGGAAGAAAGCATTCTTGGATTTCAAACTTAAAGGGGCAGACATTCTGTTACTACAGGAAACACACTTTCGACCTAATAGAGAGACAAAGTATATTGAAACAAATTTTGATGTTGGATACTATAGCTCATACAATTCAAGACAAAGGGGCGTCAGTATAATATTTAGAAAAGGGTTACCATTTATACTACATAAAGTGGATAGGGATAAAGAGGGTAGGTATCTAGCAGTAAAGGGATTAATGTATGGCAGTTTAGTAACAATCATTAATATATATGCACCTAACAAAACTAATATTGAATTTTTTTAAAAATTATTTAACAGGATATTAGACTTTACACAAGGAATGCTAATTTTGGGAGGGGATTTAAACTTCCCCTTTGACCCAAAGTTAGATGCGTCCACCTCGAAATCAGCAGTTTCACAAAAAATAATAAAGAATATCTGGTCTCAATTTTATAACAGGCACATACATGACACATGGAGATATTTAAATCCTAATAAAAGAGATTATACCTTCTTCTCTAACCCAAATAAAACATACTCACGTCTCGATTATATATTTTTAGATCAGCAATGTTTACATCTTCTCAAAGGAGCTTACATTAGCCATACTGCATGGTCAGACCACTCTGCGATGACAATTTCTCTGGAATGGCCAACTAAAGCAAAATACTACATTTCTATGGAGACTGGATGATTTTTTGTTATCGGAACCGGCAATTATACAGAAACTATCAAGTTCACTCCAAGAATTTTTTATTATAAATAACTCACAGGAATTAAACCCAGCAGTATTGTGGGAAACACATAAATGTTATATTAGGGGAGATTTCATAAAAATAAACGCACATTTGAAAAAACAAAAAAGAGAAAAATACAATTTATTAATGACGGATCTATCAAGATTAGATCATTTACATAAACTCCACCCTAAGGATGAGAATATATTAAAACAATTAACAGACGTCAGACAGTTAATACAAAATCAGCTAAATCAAGAAGCATGTAAATCGGCATTTTATTTAAAGAGGAAATTCTATACGGAAGGTAATAAATCAGGGAAACTGCTTGCAAGAGTTCTTAAAAGAAAAAACCTTAAAGCTTATATACATAAAATAAAAACTAAAGAGGGGAAAACTGTTCACTCTATTAAAGAGATAGGACACACGATTAGCAGTTACTACCAGGAATTGTATAACCTACATGATGATTATACTACAAAAGATTTTATAAATGAAAGTAAGGAATATATTCAAAAAGCAGATATACCACACCTCACAACAGAGATGAGAGAGATGTTAGATCAACCAATTTCAGATAAGGAAATAATGGACACTATCAAAAATTTAAAAGTTGGGAAAAGCCCAGGCCCAGACGGCTTAACTGCAAAATATTATAAAATCTTCCAAGATATAATTACCCCGCATTTATTAGCTGTTTTTCAACAGATAGACTCAGGAAAACCGTTTCCATCTAATATATTAGAGGCAAGGATTGCTGTTATACCAAAGCCAGGGAAATTAATGGAAACACCAAGTGATTACAGACCTATCTCTCTGTTAAATTTAGATATAAAAATATATGGTAAAATATTGGCCACTAGGATAAATAACTTCTTACCCTATTTAGTTCATCTAAACCAGGTAGGCTTTGTCCCAGGAAGGGAGACGCGTGACAACACTAATAAAGTTTTACAGATCTTAGAATATATAAAGAATAAAGGTATACCATCTACACTTCTGGCGATGGATGCTGAAAAAGCTTTCGATAGGCTGAATTGGCAATTCCTACGTCTCACTTTATATCATTTCGGCTTTAGCAAATTATTTGTAGAACGAATCTTTTCTTTATATAACGCTCCTTATGCGACTGTTAAATTTAATAACTCTTTATCAATACCATTTAAAATAAATAACGGAACACGGCAGGGATGCCCTTTATCACCAATATTATTCGTTTTAGCAATAGAAATTATGGCATCTAAAGTAAGGCAGAATGAAGAAATACATGGCATTAATATAGGTAACATTAGCTGTAAAATTTCATTATATGCAGATGATGTTATATTCACACTTTCTGACCCGGTTCAATCTATCCCTGCAGTTTTAAATACACTTAAGGAGTATGGTAAATACTCTAATTTTTCTATAAATCAGTCGAAATCTGAATTGCTTAGTTATGGATTAGACAGAAATAGTTTACAATTAATTAGACAAAATATTAACTTAAAAGAAATTTCAAATACGATAAAATATTTGGGGATTACTATAGCAGTTAGTCATAAAGAACTAGTTATATTAAATTATGATAAACTGTTTAAAGAAACCCAAATAGAAATAAAAAGATGGAAAAATAGAAATTTATCATGGCTTGGAAGAATTCAAGCAGTGAAAATGACCATTCTACCAAGACTGATATACTTATTCCAGACATTACCAATCCCTTTACAAAACTCTTATGTTGATAAATTTCAATCTTTACTAAACAAATATATATGGCACGGCACGACTGCGAGAGTATCAAGATTAACTATGTATCTCCCTAAAGAAAAGGGAGGGTTAGGGGTACCATGCTTAATAAAATATAGGAGAGCATCCATATTACAAAGGATTATTGACTGGTGTAAGAATATAGAACAGAAAGAATGGGTACAACTAGAACATAATTTAATACAAAGTAAACAATTAGGAGGTAAGTGTTGGCAACCTTTAAAAGCTTGGCCGAAAATAATGCAAGAATACCCTATCTTAAAAGAATTATTACGAACATGGAATATTATTCTTAAAATGGAAAAATCAATAACAACTATTCCATCCCCACTTACACCTATTATATTAAATGATTCTTTACCATTCTGTGAATTTATAGGAGATACCAATATAAGAACTCTGGAGGATCTAATCCCAATTTATACACTAATGAATGGTAATATACTAAAATCACAAGCAGAATTAATCAATAATGGGGTACAGATTTTAAGTCCATGGTTGAGGTATCTTCAGCTTAAATCATTTCTAAATAACCACCCAAAGAGAATAGAACTAGTCAGACAAAGGTCCCCTTTTGAAATAATTTGTTCAGGAAATCAATCAGTAAAAGGGACAATATCAGTGGTATATAAATTATTGACTACAGCAACAATTTTAGAATTGCCAAAATATACCAAAGCTTGGTCACGAGAACTAGCAGTATCACCTACAACAAAAGAATGGGGTGTAATCTTTCAACGCCATGCAAAAACCTCAATATCAGCTAGTATACAGGAGACAAATTATAAATTATTGATGAGGTGGTATTTAACACCGAATAGGATTAAAACAATATTTCCTAACTTTTCAGGACAATGTTGGAGAGAGTGTGGAGGGAAAGGTACACTGATACATATCTGGTGGTCTTGCCCAACAATATTTGATTATTGGTCTTTAATAGTTAAATAAATAACTATCAATACAGCTTCCATTAGAACCAACAATAGTTCTATTGTACAAGCCTGTTTTAAAATTATCAATAGAATATGATAAAGCATTATATATACTTTTAAATAGTGCAAAGCAGATAATACCGAGATTATGGAAACAGAAAAGAGCGCCAACAATGATAGAATGGCAGTCACAAATACAATATTCTATATCTATGGAGAAATTTTATTATCAATCAGTAGATCAGCTGGATCTGTATTATAATATAAAAAATCTTTTACAAAGGAAAACATGAGGTATATATTTAAGTATTATATTAAAGTAGTTATAAAAATTATCTGTTGCTGAAGATGTTATAAATAACAATTTAATGTTATATCCATGAGAATAATTTTTCTTTGTTATATCTTTTTTATTTTTTATTAGGCTTTACATACATTTGGAATCTTTAGCTTGTATTTTTGTTAAGGAAAATAATTTTGTGGACAGTAAAAGACCCCAGGGAACCTGAAGGGGTCTTTCGATGGACTATCATGGACTTTAATTTAATATAGATATGAGGAAAAAAATATATAATGACCAAATGTGTTAAATATGATTTTTTTTTTCTCCCTCTTTTGTTGTTAATTATTAATAAGTGTAAATGTGGAATAAAGCCTAAATAAAATAAATAAAAAAAATAAAATAAAAAAAAAAAAAAATATTTACACCAATCATATTTGTTGTCACAGTATTCTTAATAATTAAAAATTAAAATTTTTGGTAATAGTTGTTGTGAATCCTCAGTTTGCTGGTGCCATTGAATTTCACTTTCCTCCTGCCTTGCAGCCTGCTGTGTGCTAGGCCCACCTAGCCAATTATTGCCAGCAATCATATTTCTTTTAACAGTATTGCAAAAATTGTCAATCATCACTGTTTTGACTGTCAGTAATCAGTCTCCTAGTGTCCTTGAATTGCATCTACCTCCTGCCTGCCAGCCTTTTGTGCCAGGCCGTCTTGCCAACTATTTACACCAATCATAATTTTTTGTCACAGTATAGTTACTAATTAAAATTAAAAAATTCTTGATTGTTGATGATCTTAATCCTCAGTTTGCTCGTGCCCTTGAATTGCACTTTTCTACTGCCTTCCAAGCCTGTGTGCCAGGCCTACTTGAAAAATATTTACACCAATCATATTTGTTGTCACAGTATTCTTAATAATTAAAAATTAAAATTTTTGGTAATAGTTGTTGTGAATCCTCAGTTTGCTGGTGCCATTGAATTTCACTTTCCTCCTGCCTTGCAGCCTGCTGTGTGCTAGGCCCACCTAGCCAATTATTGCCAGCAATCATATTTCTTTTAACAGTATTGCAAAAATTGTCAATCATCACTGTTTTGACTGTCAGTAATCAGTCTCCTAGTGTCCTTGAATTGCATCTACCTCCTGCCTGCCAGCCTTTTGTGCCAGGCCGTCTTGCCAACTATTTACACCAATCATAATTTTTTGTCACAGTATAGTTACTAATTAAAATTAAAAAATTCTTGATTGTTGATGATCTTAATCCTCAGTTTGCTCGTGCCCTTGAATTGCACTTTTCTACTGCCTTCCAAGCCTGTGTGCCAGGCCTACTTGAAAAATATTTACACCAATCATATTTGTTGTCACAGTATTCTTAATAATTAAAAATTAAATTTTTTGGTAATAGTTGTTGTGAATCCTCAGTTTGCTGGTGCCATTGAATTGCACTTTCCTCCTGCCTTGCAGCCTGCTGTGTGCCAGGCCCACCTAGCCAATTATTGCCAGCAATCATATTTCTTTTAACAGTATTGCAAAAATTGTCAATCATCACTGTTTTGACTGTCAGTATTCAGTCTCCTAGTGTCCTTGAATTGCATTTACCTCCTGCCTGCCAGCCTTTTGTGCCAGGCCGTCTTGCCAACTATTTACACCAATCATAATTGTTGTCACAGTATAGTTACTAATTAAAATTAAAAAATTCTTGATTGTTGATCTTAATCCTCAGTTTGCTCGTGCCCTAGAATTGCACTTTTCTACTGCCTTCCAAGCCTGTGTGCCAGGCCTACTTGAAAAATATTTACACCAATCATATTTGTTGTCACAGTATTCTTAATAATTAAAAATTTAAATTTTTGGTAATAGTTGTTGTGAATCCTCAGTTTGCTGGTGCCATTGAATTTCACTTTCCTCCTGCCTTGCAGCCTGCTGTGTGCTAGGCCCACCTAGCCAATTATTGCCAGCAATCATATTTCTTTTAACAGTATTGCAAAAATTGTCAATCATCACTGTTTTGACTGTCAGTAATCAGTCTCCTAGTGTCCTTGAATTGCATCTACCTCCTGCCTGCCAGCCTTTTGTGCCAGGCCGTCTTGCCAACTATTTACACCAATCATAATTTTTTGTCACAGTATAGTTACTAATTAAAATTAAAAAATTCTTGATTGTTGATGATCTTAATCCTCAGTTTGCTCGTGCCCTTGAATTGCACTTTTCTACTGCCTTCCAAGCCTGTGTGCCAGGCCTACTTGAAAAATATTTACACCAATCATATTTGTTGTCACAGTATTCTTAATAATTAAAAATTAAAATTTTTGGTAATAGTTGTTGTGAATCCTCAGTTTGCTGGTGCCATTGAATTGCACTTTCCTCCTGCCTTGCAGCCTGCTGTGTGCCAGGCCCACCTAGCCAATTATTGCCAGCAATCATATTTCTTTTAACAGTATTGCAAAAATTGTCAATCATCACTGTTTTGACTGTCAGTATTCAGTCTCCTAGTGTCCTTGAATTGCATTTACCTCCTGCCTGCCAGCCTTTTGTGCCAGGCCGTCTTGCCAACTATTTACACCAATCATAATTGTTGTCACAGTATAGTTACTAATTAAAATTAAAAAATTCTTGATTGTTGATCTTAATCCTCAGTTTGCTCGTGCCCTAGAATTGCACTTTTCTACTGCCTTCCAAGCCTGTGTGCCAGGCCTACTTGAAAAATATTTACACCAATCATATTTGTTGTCACAGTATTCTTAATAATTAAAAATTTAATTTTTTTGTAATAGTTGTTGTGAATCCTCAGTTTGCTGGTGCCATTGAATTTCACTTTCCTCCTGCCTTGCAGCCTGCTGTGTGCTAGGCCCACCTAGCCAATTATTGCCAGCAATCATATTTCTTTTAACAGTATTGCAAAAATTGTCAATCATCACTGTTTTGACTGTCAGTAATCAGTCTTCTAGTGTCCTTGAATTGCATCTACCTCCTGCCTGCCAGCCTTTTGTGCCAGGCCGTCTTGCCAACTATTTACACCAATCATAATTTTTTGTCACAGTATAGTTACTAATTAAAATTAAAAAAAATGTGATTGTTGATCTTAATCCTCAGTTTGCTCGTGCCATAGAATTGCACTTTTCTACTGCCTTCCAAGCTTGTGTGCCAGGCCTACTTGAAAAATATTTACACCAATCATATTTGTTGTCACAGTATTCTTAATAATTAAAAATTAAAATTTTTGGTAATAGTTGTTGTGAATCCTCAGTTTGCTGGTGCCATTGAATTGCACTTTCCTCCTGCCTTGCAGCCTGCTGTGTGCCCACCTAGCCAATTATTGCCAGCAATCATATTTCTTTTAACAGTATTGCAAAAATTGTCAATCATCACTGTTTTGACTGTCAGTAATCAGTCTTCTAGTGTCCTTGAATTGCATTTACCTCCTGCCTGCCAGCCTTTTGTGCCAGGCCGTCTTGCCAACTATTTACACCAATCATAATTTTTTGTCACAGTATAGTTACTAATTAAAATGAAAAAAAATTTGATTGTTGATCTTAATCCTCAGTTTGCTCGTGCCCTAGAATTGCACTTTTCTACTGCCTTCCAAGCCTGTGTGCAAGGCCTACTTGAAAAATATTTACACCAATCATATTTGTTGTCACAGTATTCTTAATAATTAAAAATTAATTTTTTTGGTAATAGTTGTTGTGAATCCTCAGTTTGCTGGTGCCATTGAATTGCACTTTCCTCTTGCCTTGCAGCCTGCTGTGTGCCCACCTAGCCAGCAATCATATTTCTTTTAACAGTATTGCAAAAATTGTCAATTATCACTGTTTTGACTGTCAGTATTCAGTCTCCTAGTGTCCTTGAATTGCATTTACCTCCTGCCTGCCAGCCTTTTGTGCCAGGCCATCTTGCCAACTATTTACACCAATCATAATTGTTGTCACAGTATAGTTACTAATTAAAATTAAAAAATTCTTGATTGTTGATCTTAATCCTCAGTTTGCTCGTGCCCTAGAATTGCACTTTTCTACTGCCTTCCAAGCCTGTGTGCCAGGCCTACTTGAAAAATATTTACACCAATCATATTTGTTGTCACAGTATTCTTAATAATTAAAAATTAAAATTTTTGGTAATAGTTGTTGTGAATCCTCAGTTTGCTGGTGCCATTGAATTTCACTTTCCTCCTGCCTTGCAGCCTGCTGTGTACTAGGCCCACCTAGCCAATTATTGCCAGCAATCATATTTCTTTTAACAGTATTGCAAAAATTGTCAATCATCACTGTTTTGACTGTCAGTAATCAGTCTCCTAGTGTCCTTGAATTGCATCTGCCTCCTGCCTGCCAGCCTTTTGTGTCAGGCCGTCTTGCCAACTATTTACACCAATCATAATTTTTTGTCACAGTATAGTTACTAATTAAAATTAAAAAATTCTTGATTGTTGATTATCTTAATCCTCAGTTTGCTCGTGCCCTAGAATTGCACTTTTCTACTGCCTTCCAAGCCTGTGTGCCAGGCCTACTTGAAAAATATTTACACCAATCATATTTGTTGTCACAGTATTCTTAATAATTAAAAATTAAATTTTTTGGTAATAGTTGTTGTGAATCCTCAGTTTGCTGGTGCCATTGAATTGCACTTTCCTCCTGCCTTGCAGCCTGCTGTGTGCCAGGCCCACCTAGCCAATTATTGCCAGCAATCATATTTCTTTTAACAGTATTGCAAAATTTGTCAATCATCACTGTTTTGACTGTCAGTATTCAGTCTCCTAGTGTCCTTGAATTGCATTTACCTCCTGCCTGCCAGCCTTTTGTGCCAGACCGTCTTGCCAACTATTTACACCAATCATAATTGTTGTCACAGTATAGTTACTAATTAAAATTAAAAAATTCTTGATTGTTGATCTTAATCCTCAGTTTGCTCGTGCCCTAGAATTGCACTTTTCTACTGCCTTCCAAGCCTGTGTGCCAGGCCTACTTGAAAAATATTTACACCAATCATATTTGTTGTCACAGTATTCTTAATAATTAAAAATTAAAATTTTTGGTAATAGTTGTTGTGAATCCTCAGTTTGCTGGTGCCATTGAATTTCACTTTCCTCCTGCCTTGCAGCCTGCTGTGTGCTAGGCCCACCTAGCCAATTATTGCCAGCAATCATATTTCTTTTAACAGTATTGCAAAAATTGTCAATCATCACTGTTTTGACTGTCAGTAATCAGTCTCCTAGTGTCCTTGAATTGCATCTACCTCCTGCCTGCCAGCCTTTTGTGCCAGGCCGTCTTGCCAACTATTTACACCAATCATAATTTTTTGTCACAGTATAGTTACTAATTAAAATTAAAAAATTCTTGATTGTTGATCTTAATCCTCAGTTTGCTCGTGCCATTGAATTGCACTTTTCTACTGCCTGCCAGCCTGTGTGCCAGGCCCAACTATCCAATTAGTGCCAGCAATCATATTTCTGTTAACAGTATTGCAAAATTTGTCAATCATCACTGTTTTGACTGTCAATCTGCAGTCTACTAGTGCCCTTGAATTGCATTTTCCTCCTGCCTGCCTGTGTGCCAGTCCCAATAAGCCAATTAGTGCCACCAATCATATTTATTGTAACAGGATTGGAATTTTTGTTAATCATAACTGTTTTGACTGTGATTCTTTAGTCTCCTAGTGCCATTGAATTGCAGTTTCCTTTCTCCCAGCATGTGTGCCAGACAGGCCCATTTGCCAACTAGTACCAAACAATCATATTTGTTGTCACAGTACTTGTATTATTTTAAAAAATTAACAATTTGTGATTTTTAAAACATCTGTCTTTTTTGTTGTTGTCAGTCTCACAGCGTATACTGTGCCCACTTTCACAGTGCCACCACTCAATTGGTGTAATAGTATTGTTAGTGTCCATTTAAAAAAAAATGACAGGCAGAGGCAGGCCACCCCGCAGGTTCCGTGGTCGTGGTCGTGGTGCTGTGATTCCTTTAGACCCTACAAATATGCACATTGTTCAGACGCCGGGTGCCAGGGGGGACGCGAAAAGTTCTGAGGTCCTTGAATCAGCCAGACAGCACGCCGACGCCCATCAACGCATGCTGTTGCCACCACCAGAATGCCGTCATAGCAGAGCTCAGCAGTGTGGCATTTTTTTTGTGTGTCTGCCTCTGACAACAGCGATGCCATTTGCAACCTGTGCCAAAAGAAACTGAGTCATGGGAAGTCCAACACCCACCTAGGTACAACTGCTTTGCGAAGGCACATGGTCTCCCATCACAAACGCTGATGGGAAGAACACATGAGTAGAAGCAGCACACAAAGTGAAAGCCGCCCTCCTCCTCCTGCTCCAGCATCTTCAGCCATGTCAACCAGTGCTGTCCTCCTTGCCCCCTCTCAACCATCCTCCACTCAGTCTCTCTTACGTAGCAGTTCCTGGTCATCTGCCCACAGTCATGTGTCTGTCAAGGACATGTTTGAGCGTAAGAAGCCAATTTCTCAAAGTCACCCCCTTGCCCGGCGTCTGACAGCTGGCTTGTCTGAACTCTTAGCCCGCCAGCTTTTACCATACAAGCTGGTGGAGTCTGATGCTTTCAAAAAATTTGTATCTATTGGGACACCGCAGTGGAAGGTACCTGGCAGAAATTTCTTTTCACAAAAGGCAATCCCAAACCTGTACTCTGTTGTGAGAAAGGAAGTTATGGCATATCTGGCACACAGCGTTGGGGCAAGGGTCCATATGACCACGGATAGCTGGTCTGCAAAGCATGGTCAGGGCAGGTATATCACCTACACTGCGCATTGGGTAAACCTGCTGACTTCTGACAAGCATGGAATGCGTGGCTCTGCAGAAGAGTTGGTGACACCGCCACGACTTGCAGGCAGGCCTGCTGCTACCTCCTCTACTCCTCCTACTCCATCCTCTTCCATAACCTCTTCCTCGGCTGAGTCCTCTTCAAATTCTGCATTTTGCTCCACATCTATGGCACCCCCCCAGCTCCCCAGGAACTATGCTACATCCCGGGTACGGCAGTGTAACGCCGTCTTGGGGTTGACTTGCCTGAAAGCGGAGAGTCACACCGCACCAGTACTCCTGACCGCCCTGAACGCACAGGTGGATCAGTTGCTGACTCCGCACCAACTGGAGATTGGCAAGGTTGTTTCTGACAATGGAAGTAATTTGGTGGTGGCATTGAAATTGGGCAAGTTGACACATGTGCCGTGCATGGCACATGTGTGTAATCTAATTGTACAACGATTTGTCCATAAGTACCCAGGCTTACAGGATGTCCTGAAGCAGGCCAGGAAGGTGTGTGGCCATTTCAGGCATTCCTACACGGCCATGGCGCACTTGTCCGATATCCAGCATCGAAACAACCTGCCAGTGAGGCGCTTGATTTGCGACAGCCCGACACGGTGGAATTCAACACTCCTAATGTTTGACCGCCTGCTCCAACAAGAAAAAGCTGTTAATGAGTATTTGTATGACCGGGGTGCTAGGACAGCCTCTGGGGAGCTGGGGATATTTTTGACAAATTACTGGACGCTCATGCGCAATGCCTGTAGGCTCATGCGTCCTTTTGAGGAGGTGACAAACCTTGTCAGTCACACCGAAGGCACCATCAGCGACATCATACCATTTGTTTTCTTCCTGGAGCGTGCCCTGCGAAGAGTGCTGGATCAGGCAGTAGATGAGCGTGAAGAGGAAGAGGAAGAGTTGTGGTGTCCATCACCCCCACAAACAGCCTTATCAGCATCGCTTGCTGGACCTGCGGCAACGCAGGAAGAGGATTGTGAGGAAGAGGAGTCAGAGGAGGAATGTGGCTTTGAGGAGGAGGAGGAGGAGGAGGAAGACCGAGCACAACAGGCATCCCAGGGTGCTCGTTGTTGTCACCTATCTGGTACCCGTGGTGCTGTACGTGGCTGGGGGGAAGAAGATACCATCAGTGAGATCAGTGAGGAGGAGGAACGGGACATGATTAGTTCGGCATCCAACCTTGTTCAAATGGGTTCTTTCATGCTGTCGTGCCTGTTGAGGGACCCTCGTATAAAAAAGCTGAAGGAGAACGACCTGTACTGGGTGTCCACGCTCCTCGACCCCCGGTATAAGCATAAAGTGCCTGAAATGTTACCAAATTCCCGCAAGTCGGAAAGGATGGAGCATTTTAAGAATAAATTAAAAACTATGCTTTACACAGCGTATAAGGGTGATGTCACAGCACCACGGGAATGTAACAGGGGAAGAGATGAAATTAATCCTCCTCCTCCTCCCATGACCATGGCGGCAAGGACAGGACGCTTTCCTGACGTCTTGTTGATGGAGGACATGCGTACCTTTTTAACTCCCATGCACCATCAGAGCCTTTCAGGATCCAGCCTTAGAGAAAGACTCAACCGACAGGTAGCAGACTACCTAGCTTTAACTGCGGATCTCGACACTCTCAGGATCGATGGACCCCTTGACTACTGGGTGTGCAGGCTGGACTTGTGGCCTGAGCTATCCCAATTTGCAATGGAACTTCTGGCCTGCCCCGCTTCAAGTGTCCTGTCCGAAAGGACTTTCAGTGCAGCAGAAGGTTTTGTCACTGAGAAGAGAAGTCGCCTAGGTCAAAAAAGCCTTGACTATCTCCCTTTTTTTTAAAAATGAATGAGGGCTGGATCCTGAAGGGACTGACATTGGGCGATACATTTGAATAAAAAAGGCCTGATGATGAGATGAGCTGGCTTGGGCTACAACTGGTACACAGGCTGGCCTTTTTTTTTTTTATAAAGCTGGAGGACTTGCTTGACTTATCCGCCAACAACTAGTGTTCAAGCCACAAGCTTTTAGGGCACTTTATAAATGTTTTACAAACATCAATTTTTCTGGCCGCTGCTACAGCAGTTGCTACAACAATACCCAAATTTTTCAGTCATTTGTACATTCCTAATTTTTCTGGCCTCTGCTGCAGCTCTGTGGGTACAAAACTCAAATAACAAAAATAAGGCACATAACACTAGTGATTAAACTGTTACGAATTGTACAACTTAGCACACCACTCATATCTGGTGGACCATTAAATTGAACGCAAAATGCCACAAATTTGAAGGAGGAGGACCGACCAAGCATCTTTATCTGTCTCTTGGTTGCTCTAAATTATCTCTGTGTTCCATCTATGCCATACCTGTACTCTATTGTGCAAAAGGGTGGCATATGTGGTGTTTCATGCTGTTGTGCCTGTTGCGGGTCGTGGCCCATGGTATAAAAAGGCTGAAGGAGAACGACCTGTAATGGGTGCCCCATCAAATTTTTAGAAAAATGTTCCTGGTTCCTCTCAATTATCTCTGGGTTTCTAAAATGGATGCCATACCTGTACTCGCTTGTGCAAAAGGATGGCATATGTGGTGGTGTTTCCTGCAGTTGTTTCTGTTGAGGGTGCTGGACCCTCTTATAAAAAGGCTGAAGGAGAACAACCTGGAGTGGGAGTCCAAGCATGGTTTTTGGGGCTATTTCACTTTTCCAAACAATTATCTGTGGGTTTCTAAAATCAATGCCGTACCAGTACTCTATTGTTCAAAAGGATGCCATATGTTCTCTTTCCTGCTGGTATTTTGTTTGAGGGTCCTGGACCCTCTTATAAAAAGGCCTAAGGAGAAAGAGGTGTACTGGGTGTCCACTCAATTTTTTTTTCTATTTCACATTTGACCAAAATTATCTCTGGGTTTGTAAAATCAATGCTGTACCTGTACTCTATTGTTCAAAAGGATGCCATACGTCCTCTTTCCTGCTGGTGCTTTTTTTGAGGGTCCTGGACCCTCTTATAAAAATGCAGAAGGAGAAAGAAGTGTACTGGGTGTCCATCGAATCATTTGTTTGATTCAAATTCCCTGTTGCAACAAATTATCTCTGGGTTTCTAAAATCAATGCCTTTCCTGTAATCTAATTTTCAAAAGGATGCCATATGTCCTCTTTCCTGCTGCTGGTTTTGTTGAGGGTCCTGGAGCCTCTGCTAAAAAGGCCTAAGGATAAATAAGTGTACTGGGTGTCTAATCAATGTTTTTTTAGATTTCACGGTTGCAAAAAAATAATCCCCGGGTTTCTAAAATCAATGCCTTTCCTGGAATCGATTATTAACAAGGATGCCATATGTCCTCTTTCATGCTGTTGTTTCTGTTGAGGCTCCGGGAGCCTCTTATAAAAAGGACTAAGGATAAAGAAGTGTACTGGGTGTCTAATCTATGTTTTTTTAGATTTCACGGTTGCAACAAATTATCCCCGGGTTTCTAAAATCAATGCCTTTCCTGTAATCTATTATTCACAAGGATGCCATATGTCCTCTTTCATGCTGTTGTTTCTGTTGAGGCTCCGGGAGCCTCTTATAAAAAGGCCTAAGGATAAAGAAGTGTACTGGGTGTCCAATCAATGTTTTTTTCTATTTCCCGGTTCATATAAATGATCTATGGGATTCTAAAATCAATGCCTTAACTGTAATCAATTGTTCGCAAGGATGCCATATGTCCTCTTTCATGCTGTTGTTTCTGTTGAGGGTCCTGGAGCCTCTGCTAAAAAGGCCTAAGGATAAATATGTGTACTGGGTGTCTATTCAATTTTTTTTAGATTTCCCGGTTGAAACAAATTATCCCCGGGTTTCTAAAATCAATGCCTTTCCAGAAATCTATTTTTCAAAAGGATGCCATATGTCCTCTTTCCTGCTGCTGGTTTTGTTGAGGGTCCTGGAGCCTCTGCTAAAAAGGCCTAAGGATAAATAAGTGTACTGGGTGTCTAATCAAGGTTTTTTTAGATTTACCGGTTGCAACAAATTATCCCCGGGTTTCTAAAATCAATGCCTTTCCTGTAATCTAATTTTCAAAAGGATGCCATATGTCCTCTTTCCTGCTGCTGGTTTTGTTGAGGGTCCTGGAGCCTCTGATAAAAAGGCCTAAGGATAAATAAGTGTACTGGGTGTCTAATCAATGTTTTTTTAGATTTCACGGTTGCAAAAAAATAATCCCCGGGTATCTAAAATCAATGCCTTTCCTGTAATCTATTATTCACAAGGATGCCATATGTCCTCTTTCATGATGTTTTTCTGTTGAGGCTCCGGGAGCCTCTTATAAAAAGGACTAAGGATAAAGAAGTGTACTGGGAGTCTAATCTATGTTTTTTTAGATTTCATGGTTGCAACAAATTATCCCCTGGTTTCTAAAATCAATCCCTTTCCTGTAATCTATTATTCACAAGGATGCCATATGTCCTCTTTCATGCTGTTGTTTCTGTTGAGGCTCCGGTAGCCTCTTATAAAAAGGCCTAAGGATAAAGAAGTGTACTGGGTGTCCAATCAATGTTTTTTTCTATTTCCCGGTTCATATAAATGATCTCTGGGATTCTAAAATCAATGCCTTAACTGTAATCAATTGTTCACAAGGATGCCATATGTCCTCTTTCATGCTGTTGTTTCTGTTGAGGGTCCTGGAGCCTCTGTTAAAAAGGCCTAAGGATAAATATGTGTACTGGGTGTCTAATCAATGTTTTTTTAGATTTCCCGGTTGAAACAAATTATCCCCGGGTTTCTAAAATCAATGCCTTTCCAGAAATCTATTTTTCAAAAGGATGCCATATGTCCTCTTTCCTGCTGCTGGTTTTGTTGAGGGTCCTGGAGCCTCTGCTAATAAGGCCTAAGGATAAATAAGTGTACTGGGTGTCTAATCAAGGTTTTTTTTTAGATTTCCCGGTTGCAACAAATTATCTCTGGGTTTCTCAAATGCCTTAAATGTAATCTATTGTTCAAAAGGATGCCATATGTCCTCTTTCCTTTTTTTTTTTTTTCTTTTTCTCTGTATTTGTTTATTTTAGAAAATTTAATGCACTTATAGGTTCACTAAGATTATGACTTTGCACACTGCCATTTTCCATGCAGCATTTTGACATGTCGTGTGATATGACTAGAAGAATGGTATGTTTTGAATCTGCTGAGCATAATAAAAAAATTTTTTTTTTATTTAACTTGAGTTACTAACTGAAGCATGACATCAGGAGTCAGGTGTGGTCCTAGGTAGTGGTTGTTAGCAGATTCTTTTTAATGCAAATTGCAATTGCCACAGTCTCCGTACCCGTTGATATAAGGGGTGACTAGTGCTTTTCCTTCTCTTTGTCAATAGTTGTGATTAACGAGTTGTCCAGTTACTATAGAACTGGTTTGATAACCCAGGGTCCTGGGGGGGTATATTGGCGGCAGCTTTGACAGCACTATCAGGCTAGAGAGGCCTCTCAGTCTCGCAGCTAGCTGTAACGCAGTCAGCTGAGGAACATAGGTAAGCCGATATGAGTAAGGTATCTCCAGGCTCCTCTTGGATAGCCCCAGAAAGTGTGACTATGAATCCCAAAAAGAAAATTAAATTAAGGTTGAAAACTAACTCCAAAGTAACTTGTAAGACCTGGAGCTCCTCAAACACACGTCCTACCGCAACAGCTATAGGCTCCGCCCCCCAAATCTTACCTTTTTAATGCCAATTGATATTGCCACAGCTGGAACAACAGTAAATAACATGTGCGTCCCCACAGTCTCCGAAGCTGTTGTCGGATGTATACAAAAACACTAATAAAGTATTCCTTTCGGGGCGCAAAGAGATGGCTACCGGAACACTCCAGGAACTTCCCAAGAGTCGCTGTCTTGTGTTTCTGGTGATGTTGGAGACATCTGGGTAGTGTACAGGGAGGCCCAAAATCCTCTCCATATCTGTACACCACACCACAGGACAGGACGTCCTTGTCATCCATAAGCACATGAAATTGCTTGCATTTTCCTTGTTTCAAGAAGTTCAGCTTTTGTGGTGATAGTACAGAATTAAAAAAACTTTGGTTTCCTACCATACTCAAGACAATCTTGTAGTTCAAGCTTCGGACTTGCTGTGGGAAACAGTGGCCTGTCCATACCAGGAAGATGATTTAGACAGAAGTAACGAGCTCTGCTTGCAGGTGACACATGTTTATCGTCAATCATCAAAGGGGTTGCGTGCAGAATATGGCTGATGGCCCCTTATTCACATGTTTGTCCAGAGCCACAACATTTGCAAACAGCCAGAAGAAAGGTCGGTTCTCACCAGCCTTAAGTTGAGCTTCATTTACCAAATGCTGATATTCAAAAAATAGACAAACAGTGCCTTAAAAAACACATTTGCGATATGGATTCACCAGAGCAAGGTCATTGCAAGTACTTCCCACAATAACAAAATTAAAATGCCACAACTCCGCAATCTTCCCCTTCACATTATTATTGTCACACTCCATTGTACTCCTATGCCTAGCTCCCTGCTCTTGTTTTTGTTGAGGGTCCTGGAGCCTCTGCTAAAAAGGCCTATGGATAAAGAAGTGTAATGGGTGTCTATTCAATGTTTTTTTCTATTTCCCGGTTGCAACTAATTATCTCTGTGTTTCTAAAATCAATGCCTTTCCTGTAATCTATTATTCAAAAGGATGCCATATGTCCTCTTTCATGCTGTTGTTTCGGTTGAGGCTCCGGGACCCTCTTATAAAAAGGCCTAAGAATAAATAAGTGTAATGGGTGTCTAATCAATGTTTTTTTCTATTTCCCGGTTGCAACTAATGATCTCTGGGTTTCTAAAATCAATGCCTTTCCTGTAATCTATTATTCAAAAGGATGACATATGTCCTCGTTCATGCTGTTGTTTCGGTTGAGGCTCCGGGACCCTCTTATAAAAAGGCCTAAGGATAAAGAAGTGTACTGGGTGTCCAATCAATGCTTTTTTCTATTTCCCGGGTCATATAAATGATCTCTGGGATTCTAAAATCAATGCCTTTCCTGTAATCTATTATTCAAAAGGATGACATATGTCCTCTTTCATGCTGTTGTTTCGGTTGAGGCTCCGGGACCCTCTTATTAAAAAGGCCTAAGGATAAATAAGTGTACTGGGTGTCTAATCAATGTTTTTTTCTATTTCCCGGTTGCAACTAATGATCTCTGGGTTTCTAAAATCAATGCCTTTCCTGTAATCTATTATTCAAAAGGATGACATATGTCCTCTTTCATGCTGTTGTTTCGGTTGAGGCTCCGGGACCCTCTTATTAAAAAGGCCTAAGGATAAATAAGTGTACTGGGTGTCCAATCAATGCTTTTTTCTATTTCCCGGGTCATATAAATGATCTCTGGGATTCTAAAATCAATGCCTTTCCTGTAATCTATTATTCAAAAGGATGACATATGTCCTCTTTCATGCTGTTGTTTCGGTTGAGGCTCCGGGACCCTCTTATAAAAAGGCCTAAGGATAAAGAAGTGTACTGGGTGTCCAATCAATGCTTTTTTCTATTTCCCGGGTCATATAAATGATCTCTGGGATTCTAAAATCAATGCCTTTCCTGTAATCTATTATTCAAAAGGATGACATATGTCCTCTTTCATGCTGTTGTTTCGGTTGAGGCTCCGGGACCCTCTTATAAAAAGGCCTAAGGATAAAGAAGTGTACTGGGTGTCCAATCAATGCTTTTTTCTATTTCCCGGGTCATATAAATGATCTCTGGGATTCTAAAATCAATGCCTTTCCTGTAATCTATTATTCAAAAGGATGACATATGTCCTCTTTCATGCTGTTGTTTCGGTTGAGGCTCCGGGACCCTCTTATTAAAAAGGCCTAAGGATAAATAAGTGTACTGGGTGTCTAATCAATGTTTTTTTCTATTTCCCGGTTGCAACTAATGATCTCTGGGTTTCTAAAATCAATGCCTTTCCTGTAATCTATTATTCAAAAGGATGACATATGTCCTCTTTCATGCTGTTGTTTCGGTTGAGGCTCCAGGACCCTCTTATTAAAAAGGCCTAAGGATAAATAAGTGTACTGGGTGTCTAATCAATGTTTTTTTCTATTTCCCAGGTCATATAAATGATCTCTGGGTTTCTAAAATCAATGCCTTTCCTGTAATCTATTATTCAAAAGGATGACATATGTCCTCTTTCATGCTGTTGTTTCGGTTGAGGCTCCGGGACCCTCTTATTAAAAAGGCCTAAGGATAAAGAAGTGTACTGGGTGTACAATCAATGTTTTTTTTCTATTTCCCGGGTCATATAAATGATCTCTGGGATTCTAAAATCAATGCCTTAACTGTAATCAATTGTTCACAAGGATGCCATATGTCCTCTTTCATGCTGTTGTTTCTGTTGAGGCTCCGGGAGCCTCTTATAAAAAGGCCTAAGGATAAAGAAGTGTGCTGGGTGTCCAATCAATGTTTTTTTTTATTTCACAGTTGCAAAAAAATTATCTATGGCTTTGTAAAATCTATGCCTTACCTGGATGCCATATGTCCTCTTTCCTGCTGTTGTTTTTGTTGGGGGTCCGGAACACTATTCTAAAAAGGCCGAAGGAGAATGACCTGTACTGTACTGGGTGTCCAATCATGTTTTTGTTTTCAATTTCACGGTTCATAATAAATATCGCCGTGTAACTAAAATCAATGCCATACCTGTACTCTGTTGTTCAAAAGGATGGCATATGTGGTGTTTCATTCTGTTGTGGTTGTTGAGGGTCGTGGCCGTGGGACAGCGTATAAAACGGCTGAAGGAGAACAACCTGTACAGCCTTGCTCCTCTTTTTAGGCAGGCCAGCTCTTTGCATACATGCCCACAGACTCTGTAACGCATGCCTCTTTTAGGGAGAGGTGCAGCCATAATGCAGGGTCAGAACCTCTGCCTGCAACTGTTATACTCGATTTTGCGAAAGGAAGTAACCTTACCATGGTTCCCTGCACGCACGTATTGTTGTTATATTTTGGTGAGGGTAATCATGATGGCCATGTAGACCACCACCACTGAGAGTCCTGGAAGTGACAGGGATGAGATGAAAGAGCTAAGAATAGTAGAACTTGAAACAACAGAGTTAGCCATGGGTGTTAGTGCAAGACCGCTTGGCTTTTTTTTGGCTTTGGGTGCGGCTATTCATGCAGGCCATATAGAGCTGCCACCATTCGGTGTTGTATCAGGTATTAAACTAATAAGAACAGTACTACCAAAATACAGCCAATGAAGGGCCTATGAAGACTGAGCAAAGGTTGGATTGTAGTATTTTGTTCGGCTAATCATGATGTCCATGTAGACCACCCGTAACAGGGATGAAAGTGCTAAGAATAGTACTAATTGAAACAACCGAGTTAGCCATGGGTGTTAGTCTAAGACCACTCAGCTTTTTTGGGGGTTTGGGTGCAGCTAATCATGAAGGCCAGATAGACCTGCCACCATTTGGTGTTGTAACAGGTATTAAACTGCAAAGAACAGTACTACTTAACACAACCTACTTACCATGGGTCCCAGAGCATATGTTTGGTTATTATATTTTGTAAGGGTAATCATGCATGCCATATAGACCTCCACCGATAGGGTGAGTATGAGTAACAGCTATTAAAATGCGAAGGACATTACTAATTAACACAACATAAGGACATTACTAATTAACACAACATAGTTACCATGGGTCGCAGACCAAGAGCAGATGTCTTATTATTATATTTTGTATGGGTAATCATCCAGGCCGTATAGACCTCACCAAATAGGGGGAGTTACAGAGATTAAAGTGCTAAGAATGGTAGTACTTAAAACACAACATAGTTAAAATGGGTACCAGACCGCATGTCTTATTATTATATTTTTTTCAGGGTAATCAGGCAGGCCATATAGAACACCCCCGATAGGGGGGGGGGACAGGGATTAAAGTGCTAAGAAAAGTACTAATTAACACAAGCTAGTTATCATGGGTCCAACACCGTGTGTCTTGATGTTATACTTTGTCAGGGTAATCATGCAGGCCATATAGACCTCCCTTGATAGGGGGAGTAACAGGGATTACAGTTATAAGAATAGTACTACTTAAACACAACCTAATTACCATGGGTCCAAGACCAGATGTTTTATTATTATACTTTGTCAGGCTAATCATGCAGGCCATATAGAGCTCCAACAAAAGGGGGTGTAAGAGGGATTCAAGTGATAAGAAAAGTTTTACTTAACACAACAAAATTACCATGGGTCCCAGACCGCGTGTCTTGTTGTTATACTTTGTCAGGGTAATCATAACCGCCATATAGACCTCCACCAATAGGGGGAGTTACAGGGCTGAAAGTGCGAAGAATAGTACTACTTAACACAACCTAGTTGGGTCCAAGAACGCATGTTTAATTATTAGACTTTATCAGGGTAATTATATATCTAACAAATCTATCTATTTCTCTTCTATCGATTCTATCTAACTATCAATCTGTGTATATCTATCTATCAATCTATCTTCTGTCCGGGATGTTTTGAGACAGCCACTTGTGTTTCTGACAAATTTGAAGTAGGAGGACAGAACAATCATCTTCTTCCATCTCCCGGTTCCACAAATGAAGGCCATATAGACCTCATCTGATAGGGGGAGTAACAGGTTGTAGTAAAATGTTAAGAATAGTACTACTTAACACACCACGGGTCACAGACCGCATGTCTTATTGTTATACTCTGTCAGGGAAATTATATATATTTCAAATCCATTTATTTATATATCAAATCGATCGAACTACCAAACGTATCGATCAAATGTAGATTGCATCTATTGATCGATGTAATTCGTATCTATAAAATGTATATTACATATTTTGGTTGATGTCATTCGTATCTATAAAATGTATATTGCATCTTTGATTCGATAACATTCTTATCTATCAAATGTATATTGCATCTATTGATCGATGTAATTCGTATTGATCGAATGTATATTGCATCTATTGAGCTATGTACAGTGTATCGATCATATGTATATTGCATCGATTGAGCTATGTTATCTATGTATCTATCTATCTATCAAATCTATCTATCTTGTGGTTGTGCAAGTGGACTGTTTGCGGTTGATTGCGGTGCGTAACACTTGTCACTGTGATGCGGCCGTAACCCTTACACTACCTGATAGATACAACATCATAACTGATGTTTTAAAGCACGTTATTGCAAACAATTTGGGAATGTTAGTTGATTTAGGCCCATTATGGCTTAAAAGCAGACTCTGCATAAACTATGTGATTTTCCATGGGAGTTTTCCCTGGGATCCCCCTCCAGCATGTGACAGTCCAGGTGTTAGTACCCTTGAAACAACTTTTCCATCACTATTGTGGCCAGAAAGAGTCCTTGTAGGTTTTAAAGTTCGCCTGCCTATTGAATTCAATGGCGGTTCGTGGGTTCGCAAACAGTACCGGAAGTTTGAGTCCGCCGTTCGCGAACCGAAAATTTTAGGTTTGCGACATCACTATATACAATATACAAATTATCTCTGTGACACTAGAACTTGAGTCATAACACCAACAATAAAGCATAATTACACTTACACTGCTATAACTTTAATAAACTGATATTAAATCAAATTGAATGGCTTAAATCCATTCTTACTGCACATATCTGGCTAATGTAATAATGTTAAGGATCTTGGTGAAGAGAATACAATGATATGATTAATATGTTTGCACTTATATACTCAATGCAATGCCTTGACGTAGGGACACCAATAAGCACCTTGCAGCTGATATACAATTTTATCTGAGAACTGCAGCAACCTGGAACAAGGACTACTATATCTGTGACACTAAACTTGAATGTCTACAGTCACTGTGGGACAAGTACTACTGTTGGATTTTTGAAGCAGAGAGTCCTAGTGAAGCACACGATATGATAGGTCATGGGATGGTCCTGTATTTTATACCTCAGATTAGAAATTGAAAAAAAAACTGCATTTTAAGGTACAGTGTGTCATGCACCTATGTTCTTGCATTGGATGAAAAATCCTTACAAGATGTGCATAGACTGATTCATATCTGGCAAGCAGTATAACAAAGACTGGAATACTCTATGGCAGTGGCAGGAAGATTAAAGATTTCAGAGGGACTAGTGTTATGTCACATGCTGAGTACAGTCTTACATCAGGGATTTCTTTTATTTCTCTACACTGTAAGTACCCAGAAGTAAGTTCTCCTTAAATACAAGAATGTAAGCTCTTTGAACAAAGCACTGAAACACTAGATTGTAAGCTCCTTGGAACTGGGTATACACTTACACCCATGGAAATCCTTTAGAGCAGGGACTCCCATTGTACCAAATAAATGTATTGTTGTTAATAGAGTGAAATAAAACCTCCATTTAATTAGTTCAGCAAGAAATAAATATACAATGCATAGAATATACAAATTATCCCACAGAGTATTACTAATTCAAAATGCATTTTAATATGGCACCCCCCTTATGCTCCTGTCAGTTTAAACCAGTAGTATAGCAAACTGTGAAATACACGAGGCTTAAATAACACAGCATCAACCATAGGCAGCCTGTTTCGCTACTTTGGGACTCTTTCTCACTCAAGTCATTATGGTTGATGCTGATGTCCTCGAGCATTCCACCCTTTGCTACAGGGCTGCCCATTATATTGAAATGGATTTTGAATTGTAAGTGTTGCAATTTTGCACAGATAAGTACATTTATTTTTGCTAGGATTAATAGAATGGAGGAATGAGCCCCAAATGGGCCAAACAGGCTGTCTATGGTTGGTGCTGCTGTTCTACTCAAGCATTAATTTCACGCTTTGTAAGTGTGGTTACGAAAATTAATGTAATCATCAGCAAAACTGCCATATAGCCGTAAACCTAAAATCAATGCTTGAGTCCAATAACATAGCACCTACATCATACTGAAGAGCCCCAACAAGGGCGAAACAACCTGCCTATAGTGAAAAAATCCTTTGTAGTATTACAATATATTATTCCCCTGCAAGACACCACTCTTTTTGTACTGGGTTTGTATGTAAGCAGAACTATTACAGAATAATAAGGATTCCATATATCATAAGATTCAAAATTTTGCCTGATTTCCAAGTGCCCTTGACATAGTAAAAGTGTTCCTACCTAAAACTATTAAATGGTCAGATGTTCTGCACATATCTGCAATAAATATGTTTGTATATTTAAATATGAGGACGCAAAGAATATCTCTTAATGATAGCAGCAACTGGATCACCTGAATCACCCAGCAGCAACTGGGTCACCCTGGATCACCCGAAAACCTCTAACAGTTGTGTCCATGCTTAATTCAGTGCAGGCCTCCATTTACCAAGTTGCCTACAAGCTCATCATACTGTAACACACCTAGTAAAGAAGGCTTATTTACAGTATACTGAGAACTTGAAAAACAGCCCTTTTAAAACTTAGAAATCAGCTATTTAGATATTTTAAATTGCTCTTTTATCTGGTGTCAGATCAAAGTAATTGCCAAAGAAAGAGGATAACTACATTATTTGTTTACAAACTGAATAATAAAGTATGCATTTTTGCACATGTCTAGTACATTCTTTGCCTTGATAAAAAAATATAATGTTCTAATTCTTGAGAGCATTTATTGTTAAATGTTTGCAGTACACTACAGGTTACATCGTATGGGACCTACTAAAGGGATATAAAACCCATTTTTGTTCTTTCCGGATTCAGATAGAATATTACAAGCAATTTTAAATGATTTTCCAATTTACTCCTATTATCAAATGTGCTTAATTCCCTTGATATACGTTGCTGAATTTACAAAACACATCAACATTTAAAAGTACAGTTACACTCATAATAACACTATCTGATACAAAAATATTAAATAAAAATATTGCATTAAAAAGTTATAAGGGCTCAAAGATATGAGGTCTCAGGTGTTATATATATAAAAAAAGACTGCAAAGGGCTTTAACATAGAGATATTGTACATTCATACACATGCCTAAATATGTATATGTATGTATATGTGTGTGTTTGTACATATGTATTTATATTTGTATATACGTATTTACAGAATATAAACACTTAAATACATATGCATACATATATAGACATATATATAAGTGCATTGGAGCCCTTTGCAGTTAAGTAGATGAAAACATGAAAAACATATATTTGCAATATTCATAAGTGTTTAACTATGTATTTACTATATAAATTTCACATTCCAATGTTTTTGCACAATGGGGAATATGTTCTATGTATTTTTAAATAGATAATCCTATATATCTGTATACATCTAGACCTATATATAATCAAGTTTATATACATATATATATATATATATACTGTATATATATATATATATATATATATATATATATATATGTGTGTGTATGTATAAATATATATTTGTGCAAATATCCATCAGATATACATTTAAATATCTCTTTAAGAATACATAGAACATATTCTGCTATCCGCAGAACATTAGATTATGAAAGATGCAATATTATCTTCTTATGTTATGCTTTTAAATAACCGCCATTGTGTTTGTGTGATTTGTGGGTGCTAGGTATTTTTCAGCTACATTGAAGTCTATGGGGGAATGCGATTTTGTATTCGCAACTTCTCAAAGTCTATTTTTTACTGTGACGTTATGAACATGAGAGAGCATCAGATATCCATCAGATATACATTTAAATATCTCTTTAAGAATACATAGAACATATTCTGCTATCCGCAGAACATTAGATTATGAAAGATGCAATATTATCTTCTTATGTTATGCTTTCAAATAACCACCATTGTGTTTGTGTGACTTGTGGGTGCTAGGTATTTTTCAGCTACATTGAAGTCTATGGGGGAATGCGATTTTGTATTCACAACTTCTCAGTCTATTTTTTACTGTGACGTAATGAACATGAGAGAGCAAACTTTTTAATTTCAACTCGTAATATGAGACTGAAACTCTGAGAGCAAAAAATAATTAAGCAGTCATTTTATCCCCTTAGTTGCCAGTAACACATATACAGAGCAATGATGTATTCCCCTTGGATGCTAGAGGTAACCAACCCAGCAATGATTGACCACCCTCATGGTTGCCTGTAACACATGTAATAGAAAATGCAGAGTGTAACTTCTTTTTGAGCCATATTTCTAATGCATAAAGGCCTAGAAGGTCCTTTACATTTAGCTGACAGGGGTCTTTAAAAATACTGAACATTTAAGTGTACAGTATTTTTGTACAGATTTTACTGGACAGCCTGTTAAAATACTGGACTGTCCGGTTTAATACTGGACACTTGGCAACCCTAAAAGCAGGGTATAGCTGTATGTAATTTTAGCACTAGTGACCCTGCAATTATGTGTGTTAAACCCTTGTAAAGGAATAACCCTGGAGAAAGTAATTGAAGAAAGGGTTAAATGACCCCACTAGGAAGCAGGGCATGGGGTGAGATAGAGGACAGGGGGCTGGGCTGAGAGAGGGGGTTTATAAGGCCCCAGCAGGAAGTAGATGCAGTCACTTTTACTGGAGCAGCACGGTGGGAAAATCTTATCTCTTACCTGTGATGGAGGCCTTGTTAGCAGAGCTGGTGTAGGTGGCCAGGCAGAAGGGAGTCAGCTGGATACAGGAGCGGTTGTTAACGGCTGGAGAGGCAGCTACTGGTCCGGAGGAGGCGAGTCCCATTCCAAGGGAGGCAGCAGGCAGGAGGAGTTAACGGCTGACCAGGAGGTGTAGGCCGCCAGAACGCCTTAGCCCGGAGCTGGGCACCGCTAGGCCTAGGAGAGGGAGTGCATCGGATATAGCGCTTCAGGCTGCAGGAGCAGTGACAACAGCCAGGCCCAGGACGGGGCTGAGGCCTAGCATGGCGGCAGTGGATGATGTCACGGACCAGCGTCGGCAGCGGGGGCCTAGCGCAAGGAGAGGCGGACATAAGAGTGGCCGATCAGAGTCATGTAGGGCCGCAGCAGGTACAGGGTGTGGGGTAAGGGGGGGGGGGTGTTGTGGAGCAGGTTGGGGGATGTGGAGGCTGATGCCGGATAGTTGTGAGAGCCTGAGCCTGGTGGGGCGGAGCTTCATCCGGCTTGTGGGTGAAGGCTGTGAGGTGAAGAGGGTGGGAAAGGAGGTGGATGGCTCAGCAGGGGGGAGGGTAGGGGGAGAGATGCATGGGGCATAGCGCAGGTGTTGTGGTGAGGTCAGCTGGCGAGGGAGCAAAAGTGTGAGGTTTCAAAACCAGTGCTAGAGGTAGTTTGCTTTGGGGGGGTTACAGGGGGACGTGGGGGGAGGATATAGAGACAGTGTTTGACTTGTTATGTTGTTATTTCAGAGGAAAGGGCCAGTACGGCCGAGGGAGAGGCGGCTGGCAAAGCCAGGGAGGAGGAGTTGGCGGAGCAACCGGAGCTGTGGATGGAGCCACCGCTAGTACTGGAGGCTAGCGGTGACTTCAGCAGGGAAGAGGATCCATTGGAAGGGACATCAACAGGAGCGGTGATGGCTGGCCAGGTAGGAGATATGACTACATTGGCGCAGCTCCTGAGGTTATTGTCCCCACAACGAGGAGGGGAGGGAGGGATAGGTAGGGAAGGGGGTGAGAGGGAGGAGGGGAGGGCTAGTGGGCAGAGGGGAAGGGATGTGACTGGCTCCTCTTCATCACAGGCTGCAAGATCTGGACCTGGGACGAGGAGGGAAAGTACCCCCCATAGGAGGCGTGATTCGTCTAGAGGACGCAGGAGGTCCAGGTCACCATTGGGCAGGAGGAGTGGAGGGTTAGACGTGCTATCGCCAACATGGGCCAGGGTGGACTGGTCCAGGGACAGGAGCAGACACGGCAGAGGGAGGTCCCCTGCCAGGAGGTGACCGGCGAGACGCCTTCTGGAGTCAGACAGAGGGGATAGGGCCAGGAGACCTTGGGCCCCCAGCCAGGACAGGAGTAATAGGTCAGCAACAAGGGTCACGGACGGAGGACAGAGAGAAGGACTGGCAACAGCAGGGCAGTTGACAGGTGAGTCGACTGGTCTGCTTCCTAGTGCGGATGGTGCTTTGACTGGAGAAAGAGAGGTGTTGTTAGCGGGGTTGAAAAGTATGATTGCAACTTTGAAGAAGGCCAGAGGGTCGGGGGGATCGCCAGCGGCAGCATGGGTTCAGCCAGGAAGAGAGGGCCAGGTGATAGCCCCACCACCAGGCGGTACGGTGGCTGGGGGGAATATGGGAACGAGCAGCAGTGGGGAGACTTTGAAGGTGCCTGAGGATGCTTTGAGGAGACCGTGTCTATGCTCCATAGGGCTGTTGGGTATCCATCTTCCCAGTGAGACGAGGGAGAAGATCTGGAAGAGGGAATTTTTGGAGATCTTATCGGTACTTCCTCTGGATAACGTGCTGGAGGTGAAGGAGGATTAAAAAGAGAAGGGGAAGAAGGAGGAGGAGGAGAGGAAGAAGGTTGGAGGAAGCTGCCTAAGACGTTTGGGAACTGGTCAAGGGTATTTTGCATTTTGGCGAGTGTGGTAAGTGAGAAGTTTCTGGAGCAGGGGTCGTCCTTGTTTTGTTATTATAATGAAATTGCTAGCGCATATAGGACGTATGGTGGGATGGCTTGGTGGCTGTATGATGAGAGGTTTAGGCAAAGGATGGCGGTGTGGCCAGAGATGCGGTGGGACGACAGGGACATGGGCATTTGGCCCGAGATAATGATGCCTCTGCGTGGGAGTCAGTCCTTTTGGGTGGGGGGTCAGGGAGCAGGCAGCGGGGGAACTAGTGGGAGCGCGTCAACGGCCATCCGAAAGGGCCTGTGCTTTCAGTTTAATGAAGGACAGTGCAGATTTGGGGCGTCATGCAAATACAAGCATGAATGCTCAGGGTGTGGTGGAATCCATTCCTTCGCAAAATGTTTCAAAAAGGCTCGGCAGCGGCTCAAGCCAGGGGAGGTGGGTAACGCGAGCACTGACCCCGGTGAGGGTAGAAAGGATGGTGCCATGGCTAAGGGATTACGCCAGTATGAAGGGGTATGAGGGGGATGCCAAGTTATTGTTGATGGGTTTTAGTTCAGGTTTTGTTATTCCATTTAAGGAGCAAGAGGGGGGAGTTTTTGAGGGCAATTTGAAATCGGCCAGGGAGTTTCCAGCGGTGGTAAGGGAGAAATTGTTCAAAGAGGTGGCTTTAGGGAGAATGGCTGGGCCGTTTGAGAGTCCACCATTGGGGGGATGCAGATTTCTCCGTTAGGGGTGGTCCCTAAAAAAGGGGCAGGGCAGTTCCGGATGATCCATCACCTCTCGCACCCTAAAGGGTTGTCGGTTAATGATTTGATAAAGCGGTGGAGCTGGTAAGGGTGGCAGGCCATGGGGCTTTGTTAGCCAAGGCTGACGTGGAGTCGGCTTTCCGGTTGTTGCCGGTACACCCGAGGTGTCACCATTTGTTGGGCTGCTACTTCGAGGGTTCGTTTTTCGTTGACCTGTGTCTGCCAATGGGATGCTCCATCTCTTGCTCGTACTTCGAGAAGTTTAGTACCTTCGTGGAATGGGTGGTAAAAAGGTGGTCCAGGAAGTCATCAGTGGTTCACTACTTGGATGACTTCTTATTTGTAGGAGCAGCTGGTTCTGGGGTTTGTGAGCAGTTGATGGAGTCATTCGGGGAGGTTGCATGGGATTTCGGTATCCCAGTGGTGGCAGATAAGTCGGAGGGGCCCGTAACTTCATTGAGCTTCCTGGGTATTCAGCTGGATACCATCCGAATGGAGTGTAGGCTCCCGGAGGACAAGCTCTGGGACCTCAGAGAGGTGGTGGGGAAGGCATTAGCCTCTAGGAAGGTCACACTGAGGCAGCTGTTGCTCGGTAAGCTCAATTTTGCCTGTCAGATTACCCCGATAGGCAGAGTATTCTGTCGCCGACTGTCATTGGCGACTGCTGGGGTGACGGAACCGAGGTACCACATCAGGGTGACTAAGGAAATGAAGGAAGATCTGAGGGTGTGGTTAACATTTTTGGAGGAGTTCAATGGGAGATTGATCATTCAGGAACGGGGGCATTCGGAGGACAGTTTGTGTTTGTTTACGGATGCATCAGGGGCCCATGGATTTGGGGCTTATCTGCAGGGTAAGTGGTGCACAGAGGCGTGGTCTGCCAGTTGGGGGGAGTCGGGCTTAATGAGGAATTTAACGTTCTTGGAACTTTTTCCTCTGGTGGTGGCACTGCGGGTGTGGCCTCACATTTTGCGGGACAAGAAGGTCAGCTTTCATTCAGACAACTTGGGGGTGGTCATGGGTATTAACAGACTTACGGCTAATTTGCTGCCGGTGGTGAAGTTGCTGAGAGTGTTTGTGCTGGAATGCTTTCAAAGCAATGTCTGCTTCAGGGTGGTCCAGGTTCCTGGCAAGTTGAATGTTATTGCTGACTCTTTGTCCCGTTTTCAGTGGGACCGGTTTTGCATGGTGGCTCCAGACACAGAGGAGGAAGGGGTTGCCTGCCCGAGGGACCTGTGGAGCTTGGGTGGTCTGGAATAGTTGGTATGGTTCAAGGAGCATTGGCACCTACCACATGGAAGGTGTACGCCCGTGTGTGGAAGAAATGGTATGAATGGGAAGGAGGTATACTTCGGTCAGGAGACAGGAGGAAGCAGTTGGGGCGTTGTTGTCTTGGGTAAAGTGGTGGGGAGAGGAGAGGCTGTCGCCCTCTGAGATAAGAAAAATGGGTGGCGGCATTAGCCTTCTTGTTTCAGTTGTTGGGGTGGGAGGATCTGACAAAGGTGTTTGTGGTAAGAATGGCAATCAGGGGTCTATGCCGGGGTAAGGGGCGGAAGGATAGCAGGAGGCCTGTGACGTTTGCGGTGTTGGAAAAAGTGACGGGTTGTTTGGGGGGTTTGTGTTTTTCTAAATTTGAAGAGGTGCTTTTCAAGATGGCATTTGTATTGGTATTTTTTGGGGCATTCAGAGTGTCCGAGTTGGTGGGAAAGAATAGGAAGGACAAAGGAGGTCTTAGTGTGGAGGAGGTGGTTGTGGAGGAAGGTGTGGTGGAGGTGTGGTTGAGAAGATCCAAGACGGATCAGTTGGGGAAGGGATGTCTGATAAGATTGAGGGAAGTAGGGGTGTGTGTTGCCCGGTAGCTGTGGTCAGATCTTTTCTCAGTCTCCGCCCTGTAAGGAGTGGTCCTTTTTTAATTCATGAGGATGGTTCTGTCTTGTCCCGATACCAGTTTATCTCGGTATTCAGGAAAGCACTGGAGGTGTTGGGTATGGAGTGTATGGCATTTGGATCCCTTTCATTTTGAATTGTGAGGCGGCGGGGTTGGGCCTGGATGTGTCGGCGATTAAGGGGATTGGGAGATGGAAGTCTGCAAGGTATCAGGGGTATGTTAGGCTGGGGATGGTGGCATAATTGGGGAGAGTGGCAGCTGATACAGCTTTCTTTTCTTGGCAGGTCCAGTGAGGTGTTGGGTGATTGGGCATTTATATGTTTATTGGGCCAGGAAAGCTGCTGCCGTGAAGAAAGATGGAAGTCAATTGGGATTGCCTAGGGAAGAAATTGTGTTAAAGTGGTTCGGAATTCGGGGCATGAAGTGGGGTCAACTGGTGGGGAAGGTGGTTGAGTATGCCAGGTTGTTTTCTCCTCCCCAGATTTTGGTAGTACATTTAGGGGGGAACGATTTAGGTTTCATGTCCCAGAAGGAGTTGGTGGACGAGATTAAGAGAGGGTTGGATAGGCTGTAGCAGCTCTTTCCTGGTTTGATCATAGTGTGGTCAGAAATTGAAAGCCGTTTGGTGTGGAGGTCTGCATGGGATTTGGGGAGGTTAGAGGCTTCCAGACGGAAGGTTAATAGGATGGTGAGTGGCTTTGTCAGGCGGATCGGGGGTGTGGGCTTGAGGCACGTGGAGTTTGAGGGTGAGTCGGGTAGGTGCTTTTATTTAAAGGCTGGGGTTCACCTGAATGAGGTAGGTTTGCACCTATTCAATTTCACTCTAAAGGAGGGGATAGAAAAGGTTTTTGCTCTGGGTGGCAGCTCTCACCCGGGGGGTGAGTGGTGGCGGGGTGCTTGCTCTGGTTGGTAGAGGCTTATGCCTGTAATGATGTGGAGTGGACTTCCTGTTTGAGCAGCAGGGGGTTGGTTTATTGGTGGTTTATTGGGCGGGGCTTGTGGAATAAATAGAGGGGGCAAGCACTGTGATTGCTTAAGAAGTTTATGTTAATTGGTTATGTTAATAAATGAGCTACGGCCTTTTCAATCCCATACAAGGTGTGAAGTGTGTTTTTTGGGGATGGGTTGGAATGACAAATTGATGATGTGGGTCAAGGAATAACCCTGGAGAAAGTAATTGAAGAAAGGGTTAAATTACCCCACTAGGAAGCAGGGCATGGGGTGAGATAGAGGACAGGGGGCTGGGCTGAGAGAGGGGGTTTATAAGGCCCCAGCAGGAGGTAGATGCAGTCACTTTTACTGGAGCAGCACGGTGGGAGAATCTCCCACCCTCCCTCCCTAACTTTGGGTTTTACTCAACTTGTCGCAGCTGTGGCGGGGTGCTTGCTTTGGTTGGTAGAGGCTTACGCCTGTAATTATGTGGAGTGGACTTCCTGTTTCAGCAGCAGGGGGTTGGTTTATTGGTGGTAGCCCCTCCCCTGAGTTGGGCGGGCTTGTGGAATAAATAGAGGGGGCAAGCACTGTGATTGGTTAAGAAGTTTATGTTAATTATGTTAATTGGTTATGTTAATAAATGAGCTGCTGCTTTTTCAATTCCATACAAGGTGTGAAGTGTGTTTTTTGGGGATGGGTTGGAATGACAAATTGACGATGTGGGGTCAAGTGGTTAAACAAAAAAGTTAAAGTATTGCTCGGGAGCCACAGAGCACAGCTGTGCAAGTCGTTGCTGATTGGCTCAGCAGCTGTATCTGTTCAGGATAAGCGGTTCTTTACAGCTTCCAAATGGTACTCTAAGTTAAACAAAGATGTTAAATGGATATAACAGTCAGTTTTCGTGTTGTTTTGCTGTAAAAACAAATAAAAAAACTAAGCATTGGATTAACATTGCAAAATATATTGTCCATCTTTTTAAAAAAGAATTTGGCCCAGATTACGAGTTGAGTGCAAATGTTTGCAACAAGCGATAAGGATTTTATCACAGGGGTTTGTGCTCGTTGGGCTTACCGCTGGTATTACAAGTTGAAAGTACGCTAGAATTAATACAGCAAACTCAGAGTTAAAGGGACACTGAACCCAAATTTTTTCATTTGTAATTCAGAAAGAGCATACAATTTTAAGCAACTTTCTAATTTATTACTATTATCAATTTTTCTTTGTTCTCTTGCTATCATTATTTGAAAAAGAAGGCATCTAAGCTTTTTTTTGGTTTCAGTACTCTGGACAGCATTTTTTTATTGGTGGATGAATTTATCCTCCAATCAGCAAGGACAACCCAGGTTGTTCACCAAAAATGGGCCGGCATCTAAACTTACATTTGTGCATTTCAAATAAAGATACCAAGATAATGAAGAAAATTTGATAATAGGAGTAAATTCGAAATTTGCTTAAGATTTCATGCTCAATCTGAATCACGAAATTACATTTTTGGGTACAGTGTCCCTTTAACTGTTTCACAGGACAAAAATTTGCACAAAATACACGAAAAATACATTACAAAGTACGCTTACACTCATAATATTACTATCTAATAAAAATGATTAAAAAAAAAATTGTACACAAAATTTATTTTGGCTCAAAGATATGAGGACTCAGGTGTTAGAAAAAAAAGGCAGGCAATGGGCTTTAACATAGAGCAGGGGTGGGCAGACTTTTGTAAGGCAAGGGCTACCTGTAATTTTATTCCAAGTGACGTGGTCACTTAACTAAAAAAAAAAAACACCAGTCGCTGGCTGAAAAAATGATTTTTGCCACAAATAGGACCTGCTGGCTGTAAATTATATTTTTGCAACAAATAATACAGATTTAAAAATCATTCACACTCTTTAATAGTAAAAATTTAGCCGCACTCTTTACTTACTGCAAGAGCTCTCTCTTTACGTCGACCCGGGACCATCAAGCAATCTTATCTGTGTACCTCACAGTCAAGACGGCTCGAGTCTAGGGCTAGCGGAGTAGTCAAGCCTGGAACACATAGGAAACCCACAGCTCAGGTACAACAATGCCAATGAACTATTCTCAGCCAATCATAGACAGACTCATTCTACAAAGTAATTTTACTGGCTGGACGCAATTTCAGGTTGGTTAGGGGGCAGGTCCTGTTGGCTGCTCTCCATCCATCCGCTACTAGCTGAAGACTATTGCAAATAGTTGTGAAAGCGGCATGACCTGCAGGCTCTGTACCGCCTTACACAGCAACCAGAGACTGGTATAGCAGCAACAGCACTGACCTGCACAATCTGGTGACAACAAATTCTGGGGACAGAAAGCTGCAGAAGCTAGCACAAAGTATAGCTAATATTAGTGTATCAGAGAAAGTATCAGAGAGCAGCATCAAAGCCTGGTACAGAGTAAGTAAAAGAACCTGAGGGGATGTAACAGACCCTGGGAAAAAACACCACCAGACCATTCACCCAGCAGAGCCTGGTGACAAGTAACGGAGGACAGAACTAGAAAGTAGCAGCAGAATATCAGACAGACCTGGGACCAGGGATACCGAGCAGCATCTCAGTTTGGCGCATGAAGAGTCGGTACTATGGACTGACCGCTCATTAGACAACAAGTATGAGATTTTTGGGACAGGCAGTAACCAAAGCTGGAGCAGCGAGTTCAGCTACAGCTGCGTCACACATGCTGAAGTACACTTACTGCTGTCATAAACTCATAGCTGATTTCAAAAGTCTGCATAAGAGAAACATTTCTCATACATCTACAGTGTCAAGGCTCTTCATCTAGAATCTAGATGTGTGAGAAATGTTTCTCTTATTATGCCGAATTTTTAAATCCTCCAGGCGGTCACCTAAAAAATTCACTCGCGGTCCACTGGTAGACCGCGATCTACCTCTTACCCACCCCTGACATAGAGATACATACACATGTCTAAAATATGTATACATATTTAAAAAGGTATATGTATGTATACAGTATATATATATATATATATATATATGCAAACGAAAAAACAAACACAGAGCGCAACCGCAACTCAAGGTAAAAGTTTTAATTATGAAATTAGCGCTATCAAACAAATTTGCACTTACAAGATAATTGTAAAAGTATTGCCTTATAAAATGTACTCTTTCCGGCTGCACCAAAGTCTTTTCCGCCCCTTCTGCTTCTGTTGTATCCCAGCGTGTACGGATGTCAGTGGCGCTGATGCAATAACACTTCCGGTGGCAGTTTATTCCTCCTTGTGCAAGTATGAACAAGAGTCTGTAAAGCTGTCCTTTGTCCTCCTGTCTACGCGTTTCATCCGATTAGTACGGACTTTCTCAAGACCCAGGACTCATGTGAAATCATCTACGGGGATCCTCTATTTAAAAGTCTTAATGCATTCTGATTGGATAAGAATGCTCCAATCCGGTGGCTACAACGGACACACCTTCCTTCCTATAGCGGAGCGGTGGTCAATTTGCCTCTACAATGACTGCAATTCACAGTTAATAGCTTCCATAACTCATATCGCATACAATACAAAAAATGCAAAAATTATATTCATATAACACCATAATACATTAATACATTAATACATTGATACTTAAAAATCGTTGCATTTAGAAAATCTAACATTTTATTCATATTTTAAAATTTAAAATAGTAATATTTAAATAAATAAAAACATTCATACCCCTCAATTAATAAAAAAATATATTTTAATATAAAATCTTATGAATATAGGGGCTTCTTAATAGTGATATGACAAACTTCATTAAAAACCAGAAACTCAAACCATCACAAAATCAAAAGCACTAAAAAACTCAATGACCCTGACAACTAAGCTAAAGATGACAATTAATTTATTTATTAATTTATTGATTAAAATTCCCACTTAACTCATACTTATTCACATCAGGATATCACACAACTCTACATCATAAAGGCTTGCAGATCTAAATCTATGTTCAAGCCTTTGGGGGCCAAGCACTGAAGGTTCTGTATCCATTTAGTTTCCTTTTTCCTTAATGTAATTAATCTTTGATGGGGGTTAGAACTAACTGGCACTGTCTCTAAAATGCTAATTCTCAAACTACTGGGATCTTGCCTATGAACAATTCTAAAGTGATCTGACACACTGTGGGTTTTAAGGCCTATTTCAATGTTATTGATATGCTCATAGCACCTACGTTTTATTTTTCTTTTAGTCCTTCCCACATAGACACTCCCACATTTGCATGTTAAACTGTACACCACAAAAGTAGATTGACATGTACCTCTAGATTTAATTGGAAATTACTTGGTATTGCTTGTGTCCATCACACTATTCCTATTCCAAATTAGAGGACACATGCAACAACTTTTGCGGCCACATTTAAAAGTTCCTGGCTTCCCTGAGATCCATATTTATTTAAATATTACTATTTTAAATTTTAAAATATGAATAAAATGTTAGATTTTCTAAATGTAACGATTTTTAAGTATCAATGTATTAATGTATTAATGTATTAATGTATTATGGTGTTATATGAATATAATTTTTGCATTTTTTGTATTGTATGCGATATGAGTTATGGAAGCTATTAACTGTGAATTGCAGTCATTGTAGAGGCAAATTGACCACCGCTCCGCTATAGGAAGGAAGGTGTGTCCGTTGTAGCCACCGGATTGGAGCATTCTTATCCAATCAGAATGCATTAAGACTTTTAAATAGAGGATCCCCGTAGATGATTTCACATGAGTCCTGGGTCTTGAGAAAGTCTGTACTAATCGGATGAAACGCGTAGACAGGAGGACAAAGGACAGCTTTACAGACTCTTGTTCATACTTGCACAAGGAGGAATAAACTGCCACCGGAAGTGTTATTGCATCAGCGCCACTGACACCCGTACACGCTGGGATACAACAGAAGCAGAAGGGGCGGAAAAGACTTTGGTGCAGCCGGAAAGAGTACATTTTATAAGGCAATACTTTTACAATTATCTTGTAAGTGCAAATTTGTTTGATAGCGCTAAACTCATAATTAAAACTTTTACCTTGAGTTGCGGTTGCGCTCTGTGTTTGTTTTTTCGTTTGCAGTTTCGTTTGGGCTGGGCGCTCTTTAGCGTCCAGCAACTTGGACAGCAGCACCGCATTCAAGATCAGTGTGAGGAGGAAGCCGGATTGTATCATACAGAGCACAGAACGTGAATATTTCTATCATACTCCTCGAGTCATTAAGGTAACATGAATTTGTGTATATTAGTTAAGCACATATGTTGGTAATTTCAAGTGCATATGTTAGCATAAGTGTGAGTTATACTCTAATATATTTATTATTGTTACTATCGATATTTGAGTAAAAATTTTTTTGCTGCCTAGAAGCTCATCTTGATTTGTGCATTTAATTGAGGCTAAATAGGGAATTCATCAGATGTGCCTGGGGACTCAAGGATATTAATTCAAGTACATCCGGGACCCAGCAGTTCTCTTAGTCTGTTAGCGCAGTGTTAGGGAGTGAAATATATATATATATATATATATATAATATATATATATATATATATATATATATATATATATATATATATATATATATATATATATATATATATATATAAAGTTCTTGAAAAAAGCACTCACTGGTCTGGCGACATCTGTGACAACAAGAAAAACTTTTATTTAAGCGTCGTCTCTTCCTCTGACAAAAAGGGACTGTTTCTGTCATGAAATGTCACCCTTGAATAAAAGTTTTTCTTGTTGTCACAGATGATGCCAGACCAGTGAGTGCTTTTTTCACGAACTTTATTTTACCTATACAGCACCCTGGCTGTTGTCCAAGGATAGTGAAAGTGCATACACACCAGTGGCTTTATATATATATATATATATATATATATATATATATATATATATATATGTGTGTGTGTGTACATATGTATTTATGCATTTTTATGTGTATATATGTATTTGCAGATATATAAACACATAAATACATATGTACACATATACAGTGGGGAAAAAAAGTATTTAGCCAGCCACCAATTGTGCAAGTTCTCCCACTTAAGAAGATGAGAGAGGCCTGTAATTTTCATCATAGGTATACCTCAACTATGAGAGACAAAATGTGGAAACAAATCCAGACAATCAAATTGTCTGATTTGGAAAGAATTTATTTGCAAATTAAGGTGGAAAATAAGTATTTGGTCAATATTAAAAGTTAATCTCAATACTTTGTTATATATCCTTTGTTGGCAATAACAGAGGTCAAACGTTTTCTGTAAGTCTTCACAAGGTTGTCACACACTGTTGCTGGTATGTTGGCCCATTCCTGCATGCAGATCTCCTCTAGAGCAGTGATGTTTTGGGGCTGTCGCTGGGCAACACGGACTTTCAACTCCCTCCAAAGGTTTTCTATGAGGTTGAGATCTGGAGACTGGCTAGGCCACTCCAGGACCTTGAAATGCTTCTTACAAAGCCACTCCTTCATTGCCCGGGTGGTGTGTTTGGGATCATTGTCATGCTGAAAGACCCAGCCATGTTTCATCTTCAATGCCCTTGCTGATGGAAGGAGGTTTGCACTCAAAATCTCACGATACATGGCCCCATTCATTCTTTCATGTACAGGGATCAGTCGTCCTGTTCCCTTTGCAGAGAAACAGCCCCAAAGCATGATGTTGCCACCCCCATGCTTCACAGTAGGTATGGTGTTCTCTCTCCTCCAAACACAACAAGGTGTGTTTCTACCAAACAGTTCTACTTTGGTTTCATCTGACCATATGACATTCTCCCAATCCGCTTCTGGATCACCCAAATGCTCTCTAGCATACTTCAGATGGGCCCGGACATGTACTGGCTTAAGCAGGGGGACACGTCTGGCACTGCAGGATCTGAGTTCCTGGTGGTGTAGTGTGTTACTGATGGTAGCCTTTGTTACGTTGGTCCCAGCTCTCTGCAGGTCATTCACTAGGTCCCCCCGTGTGGTTCTGGGATGTTTGCTCACCGTTCTTGTGATCATTTTGACCCCACGGGGTGAGATCTTGCGTGGAGCCCCAGATCGAGGGAGATTATCAGTGGTCTTGTATCTCTTCCATTTTCTAATTATTGCTCCCACAGTTGATTTCTTCACACCAAGCTGCTTGCCTATTGCAGATTCAGTCTTCCCAGCCTGGTGCAGGTCTACAATTTTGTTTCTGGTGTCCTTTGACAGCTCTTTGGTCTTCACCATAGTGGAGCTTGGAGTGTGACTGTTTGAGGTTGTGGACAGGTGTCTTTTATACTGATAACAAGTTCAAACAGGTGCCATTAATACAGGTAATGAGTGGAGGACAGAGGAGCCTCTTAAAGAAGAAGATACAGGTCTGTCAGAGCCAGAAATCTTGCTTGTTTGTAGGTGACCAAATACTTATTTTCCACCATAATTTGCAAATAAATTCTTTCCAAATCAGACAATGTGATTGTCTGGATTTGTTTCCACATTTTGTCTCTCATAGTTGAGGTATACCTATGATGAAAATTACAGGCCTCTCTCATCTTCTTAAGTGGGAGAACTTGCACAAATGGTGGCTGACTAAATACTTTTTTCCCCCACTGTATAGACACAACTACACCCTGTTCCAAATTATTATGCCAATGATATCTTTCTCATTTACCTAAATAATTGATGTAAACAACAGTCAGCATAATTCTCATGTTATCAACTATTAAGAGTACAATTCAAATTTTATTAAAAAAACCTCCTAATGATAACAATAACAATGCACTGTTCAAAATTATTATGCACAGTAAGTTTCAAAACACTTTATAGGTTGTAAAGAACTGAAAATTGTCATTTGTTGTGTTTGCAGCATATTTACTGATATCAAAAGCTATTTCAATCAAACTTTGAACAACATTTTAACTTTTTAAACATTTTAACAGGTCACGTTACATATTAACATAGGACCCCTTATTTGATAGCAGCTTCACAAGTCTTCCATCCATTGAACTTGTGAGTTTTTGGACAGTTTCTGCTTGAATTTGTTTGCAAGATGTCAGAATAGCCTCCCAGAGCTGCTGTTTGGATTTAAACTGCCTCCCACCCTCATAGATCTTTTGCTTGAGGATGCTCCAAAGGTTCTCAATAGGATTGAGGTCAGGGGAGGATGGAGGCCACACCATGACTTTCTCTCCTTTTATCCCCATAGCAGCCATTGATGCAGAGGTATTCTTTGCAGCACGAGATGGTGCATTGTCATGCATGAAGATGATTTTATTACGGAAAGCATACTTCTTCCTTCTGTACCAGGGAAGGAAGTGGTCAGTCAGGAACTCCACATACTTTGCAGAGGTCATCTTTATACCTTCGGGGACCCTAAAGGAGCCGACCAGCTCTCTTCCCATGATTCCTGCCCAAAACATGACTCCACCACCGCCTTGCTGACGTTGCAGCCTTGTTGGAACAGGGTGGCCGCCCACCAACCATCCACTACTCCATCCATCTGGACTATCCAGGGTTGCACGGCACTCATCAGTGAACAGGACTGTTTGAAAATTAGTCTTCATGTATTTTTCTGCCCAATGCAGCCATTTCTGCTTGTGAGCATTGGTTAGTGGTGGCCGAATGGAAGGTTTATACACAGTTGCAAGACTCTAGAGGACTCTACGCCTTGATGTCCGTGGGACTCCAGAGGCATCAGCAGCTTCAAATATCTATCTGCTGCTATGTAATGGTATTTTAGCAGCTGCTCTCTTGATCCGATTAATGGATCTGGCAGAAATCTTCCTCAATGTGCCTTTATCTGCACAAACCCATCTGTGCTCTGAATCAACCACAAATCTCTTAATAGTGCGATAATCACGCTTAAGTTTTCGTGAAATATCTAATGTTTTCATACCTCGTCCAAGGCATTGAACTATTTCACTCTTTTCGGCAGCAGAGAGGTCCTTTTTCTTCCCCATATTGCTTGAAAATGGTGCTTTGCTTAATAATGTGGAACACTCTCCTTTAGTATTTTTTCCTTTAACTGGGCTCACCTGGCAATCTTATTATCACAGGTGTCTGAGATTGTTTTCAGTGATCAAAAGAGCCATGAGACACAATGCCATCCATGAGTTAAACTGAAAAAAAATATTTAATCTTTGTGACACTAAAACAGAATTTGCATAATATTTTGGAACAGGGTGTATAAATGCATTGGAGACATTTGCAGTTAAGTAGATGAAAACATGTTAAAGCATATTTAGGCAATATTAATTTTAAATAAATGTTTTTACTGTAAATGTTTTGCATACCAATGTTCTTTTCATAGCAGAATATGTTCTTTCTATTTTTAAATAGATATTCTTGAAGAGATATGCCTTTGCAATATTAGATAAAATACAGTGGTGCTTGTATTTGGTATAGGATTATCTGCTGCCTAATTCAGTCTAGTTTATTATAATCATGAACTTATTTTGAATATGCTCTCTCCTTTTTCTATTATTATTGTTTTTATTTTTGCCTAATTCTAGTATGGTCCTTATTTGATGAAATGAAACAACATAGTTAATGAAATGAAATGAAACAATATGTTTAATAATGCCAAATTAATTTAATAATTTTAACAACTTTAATATGTATTTGTATTGCATGTATTGTATAACAATTAACAGCTGGTAATTAATTGGTTAATGAGTGTTGATTTTAATGGGCGGATGAAAGCCCTATAAGAACACCTCCCATATACCAAGGGAGTATGTCTATGATTACGGCCATGGAGGCTGAAACATGTAAGACAAAGTGTTAACTATTTTACCATATGGAAGCTCTGTCTTCAAACCTACCTTTTTAAACTTTTGAATAAACGTCTATGTTTTAACGGACTTGGAGACGCCTGGATTCATTTCTTCATTGTTATATCTGTATATATCTATACCTATATGTAATTATATATATATATATATATATATATATATATATTTGTTGTTTCAACTTGTTAGTGTGGGGTGGATCACGCCCCCTTTTTGTGTGTGATTGGCCTTCCCATTATTTGTGTTGTGGTAACTAAGACCACCATTGCCGCGCCCCCTGGATGTCTTTGTGTGGAGGGTTGCGTGTTTCTGACGAGGTAGGTTGGTCTCCTATGTGAGGCTCACTGCTCTTGTGGCTTATGTTTATTTTGAGGCAGGGATCGTTTCCTTTTCTTCTTTTGTTCGATACTAGCGTTAACACGCCCTCCTGTGTGGGCGAAGCACAGCCCCCTCTCATCCTGAGCTGAATAGTAAAATATGATGATTTGCTTGGGGTGTGGCTATGTTATTCTGATTGGGTGAACCACACAGAGCTTTATGGTTGCTATGTGACTGCGGCGCATTGGTGTTTTGGTGCGGCCGACGTGTCTCTATTTTGATTTAATGTGTTTTTTGGGTGCAGTGGTGAGGTTTTATATGTTCCCATGTAGCCAGTGTTCATCCATTTCTTTTTTGCGTTATAATACTGACTAGATCGACTTTGAATGGGGTTTGTTTTGTATTTAGTTTAGACAGCACGTCATGTTAAGGGGTGTGTGTTGATCCACCAATCAGATGTTGTGATTTTCGGCATTCCCTTTTGTCTATTTTATATGAACTTTTCAGGTTTGGATATTGTTATTATGTTTCCTTTTTTCAGTTGAAGACTATTTGGGTGCCCTGTTGACATGAATATGACCACCTCTCTGTCTGCATTATTAGTTATTATCCCTTTACATAGGTGTATACAGCTAATTAGCTGGTTTGTCACACATGTTATGTTTTTTGCACACGCTGCTTCTCGATTGGCAGACTGCTGGAGGAGGGCCTATCTAGGCTTTATAATACTGCTTGTATTTACTCCTTGTTTGTCAGAAGAAGGGGCTTGTTTACCCCAAAACATTACACTTGAATACATTTATTTGCTTGTTGACTAAAGACCAGTAAGTGCTTTATTCTCTACTTTGGATTGGTTATTCTCAGAGCACCCTGGCAGCTGCTGTTCTTTTGGTGAGAGTGCACACACCCTGCATCCTTTGTGTGTATATACTGTATATATATATATATATATATATATATATATATATATTGTACCAAAAAAATATGTAGAAATATGTGTATTTATGAATAAATAGAACCTATTCTTGCACGTGAAGAACATTGGAGTGTGAAATATTTCATATTTTCATGTCGGGTTAACGCACTTGAGAATATGCGATCGGGTTTGTGGGAGAGTGGTGTCTTAGTTTTTTTCCCACTTTTTTTGCTCCATTGACTTATATAGGGGAATACGTGAACACGCACACAATATTCTAAGTTCGCTTACTTCTATCGCAATTAATGCTTGAGCGAAATTGATCATTTGCACTTCTTTTTTTCTTTTTTACTACACTTGTGAAGGGTCTATTTCTTCCTGTCACAGCCCTATAAGAGGGCTGTGGTCTCTACAAGCAGGCAAAGGAGGAAATTTTATTTTTAAGTGGTTGCTAGGTGCACTAGCTAGAGTCAGATTTTTGCCCATTCTCAGTAGAGGACTTTTGCTGCAAAATTCATATGTCAGAAATAGGGATAGGCGAATGTGTTTATATCCGAATTCAAATGTTAGAACGAATGTTATTGTAGAAATTCGATTTGCATAATAGGATGTTGATAAGAACGAATATTCTTAAAAATTCGAATTTTGAATGTTATTTACAGTTTTCGAATGTCACATTCGAATTCGAATGTCACATTCGAATTCGAATGTCACATTCAAATTCGAATCTCGCATTCGAATTCGAATGTTACATTCGAATATCACATTTGAATTCAAATATTACATTTATAAAATACAATTGTAGACTAGAAACACTATTTCGAATGTCACATTTGAATCGAATATTACATTCGAATCGAATGTCACATTCGAATTCGAATATTACATTTATAAAACACAGTATTAGACTAGAAATACTATTTCGAATTCGAATGTCACATTCAAATCGAATATCACATTTGAATCGAATATCCCATTTAAAACACAGTATTAGACTAGAAATACTATTTCAAATTCGAATGTGACATTCGAATTCGATTGTAGCATTCGAATTCGAATATTACATTTATTAAACACAGTTGTAGACTAGAAATACTATTTCAAATTTGAATGTCACATTCAAATTCGAATGTCACATTCGAATTCGAATATTACATTTCGAAATTGAATGAATACATAGCTAAACATTCTATTATTCGAACGAATATTTTCGAATTTTATTGAAAAATTTGAAAACGAAAATTTGAAAATAGAATGTTAGAATGTTATATAATCATTCGAAATTCGATTCGAACGAACGAATGTATCAAAATTCGTTTTAAATTTAGAATTTTTAGAAACATTCGCCAATCCCTAGTCAGAAAGCAACCCACATTGGCTACACTGAGAATAATAAGTGCTCATTTTGCAAGTAACTTGTTGCTGTTTTTTTTTTTAAAACAATCCGTTTAATATTTTATTTTGTTTTTACTTTTTTATTGATTTTGACAGACATAAAGTACATGAAAATAAGATATGTTGAAACAATGAAAAGAAAAAATATAAAGACAATATGCATATCACATAAAAAAAACAATAATATATCCTTTAAAGCTTAGATCTGACAGTGCAAACAATACTTTGCAATTTACATACAATTAATAGGCATTTTTTAATTTATTTTGTTTTGTAAATTTGCATATCTGGGGCACCTACTCTCATTAGATTTTTTACCCTGTAGAACAATATTGTATATTAGTTACACAAAGAACTACCATATTTTTATGGAATGCCATTTTACCTTTCCTCGTATAGTAAAATTATTCTAAAGTTTTATTATTATTTACCTCTTTAGCCCAAGTAGATAAAATGGGAGGGGTATCTTTTTTCCACAACTTCAGAATCATCTTTTTTGCGCAATTAAACATGATTTGAATCAAGCAACTTGTAGGTTTTTTATTTTTACTTATTAAATGGTTCAGGATTACACAATAAAAATCAAGTAGTTTATCCTCTCATTATTTTCTTTAAAAACTTCTTTCCAAATTTTCTCTATTTTAGGACAAGACCACAGTATATGGGCTAAATTACCTTCTATTCCACGCCCTCTCCAACATAGCCCTTTTGTATGTGGGTATAATTATTTTAATCTTATATGGTGTCAGATACCACCTTTTCAATATCAGATACAATCGAGATGATTGACACCCCCTGCTAGGGGTCGTTTGGCAGGGGGCGGCATTGCACAAGTATTTCACTAGGCATTTAGCGATGCCGGACGGACATGATTCGCTGTAGCGGATCATGTCCATCTGGCATTTGGTAAATTGGCCCCATTGTTTTTAAAAGTTACTAGTAAATCATATGCTTTTGATACGTTGTGTTTTTTACTCTTGCTGCAAAGCTCTTCAAACTTAGTTAAACTACGAGTAAGGTTATTTTGTTGGTTATTTGAAAAAATATAATGTTTCAGTTGTAAATATTTAAACCAATCCATTAAAATCTCATACCTTTTCTCTCTTAACATTTCTCTAGACAATAAGTTTCCATCTTTAAGTATATCATGAATTCTTATATTCCCTGCTCTCATAAAGTTTAATTGACCCCCCAGATAATCTGTATTATCAATCAGTGATGTCAAAGGGGGTGGTATGGTGGATATCCCCTGATAATGTTTTAGTATTCTATCCCATATAAAAAAAGGTTAAAATGTTTACTCATTTACAATCTGTTTCTTTCTGTTTACTTTGATTTACTTTTTCAGATCCTTTTTGTGTATTAAATAGTTTAGACTTGACTGATATGTTATTCTATAACAAGACAACAGAAATATCTTACTGTTCCTTTAAGATTGGCCAAGAACAAATGTAAAGCAAACACAAGAATCGATTAACTGACAAGGACATTGCCGAATTATTATTAAATAGTGTAAAATGTGAAGCCTTTCCTACCTGCAAAAAAATCCTTTCCTATTTTTAGAGTAATGGTTTTTAAAGCATAAATGACGTTCATTGGCTCATCAAATAACTGCATGTTCATTGTATTTATGACTGAGGAAGAAACTAGCAAAAATTTGTTAAATGTTAGCATTCGTCCAAAAACAAATGTATATTATTATTTATTTTTGCACATTTTAATATATTGACAAATAACTCTGACCTGTTGGTGCTCTACAAATACCTAATAATAATAATAATTTAAGTGAATGAAAATGCATGTAGTTTAATCTATGTAAACATTGGAAAACAAATAGAGTTTAATGTCACAATATATTTTGCAATATTTTTATGCTCATATACCTGACTAACTAATAGATTATAGAATTTAATGATTAAAAATATGAAAAACAACATAATAAAGGGAGCAATTATGATGTATTTAAAAAAATACATTTATTTTAAGACTCTAACTAAACTAGCAAAAATTTGGTAATTTTAGCATTCGTCCAAAACCAGATTTACATTTATCTGAATTTTTTAACATGTTTATTATTATGTATCTTTGCATATAAGTAATTTTTTTTTAGAAATAATTCTTATAATATAAGCAAAGAAAATGTATACATTTTAATTTATGTAAATGTTGAAAAACAAATAAGGAATTTTGGCCTTGATTACATTTTTACTCCCATAAACTAACATAGAACCGCAAGTAAACTATTAACCCCTAAACCGACAACCCACCACAATACAAACACCTAAGTAAACTATTAACCCCTAAACCGCCAACCCCCATATCGCAAACACCTGAGTAAACTATTAACCCCTAAACTGCCAAACCCCCACATCGCATCGCAAAGTATTAAACTAATAACTTAGCCCCCTAACCTAACAACCCCTAACTTAACCCCAATTAAAATACACAAATAAAATTAAAAATATACTAAATCTATACTAACTACTTTAAAAATAAATTAAAAAATTACAAAAAATTAAAAGCCTAAATTACAAAAAAAACTAACATTACAGAAAAAAAAAACATTACTAAAAAGAATAAATCCTAACATTACAAATAAAATTAAAAAACTACCATTACAAAACCCCCACTAAAATTACAAAAAATACAAAAACCTATTCTAAAATCCCGTTAAAAAAAAAACAAAATAAAAAAAACCTTATCTAGAAATAAACTACCAATAGGCCTTAAAGGGGCCTTTTATATGGCATTGTCCTAAGTTAACAGCTCTTTTGAAAAAAAAAAGAAGAAATCAGCTGCTAACATTGCAAACCCCCACTCACCAAACCCTCCAAAATATTTTTTTTAGGTAGTTATTTTTTATTTTTATTTTATTTATGTGTATTTTAATTTGGGTTAAGCTTTATGTGTATTTTAATTTGGGTTAAGCTAGGGGGTATAGTTATTAGTTTAATACTTTGCGTTGTGGGGGTATGGCGGTTTAGGGATTAATAGTTTAATTAGGTACTTTGCGTTGTGAGGGGATGGCGGCTTAGGGGTTAATAGTTTAATTAGGTACTTTGCGTTGTGGGGGGATGGCGGTTTAGGGGTTAATAGTTTAATTAGGTACTTTGCGTTGTGGGAGAATTGAGGTTTAGGGGTTAATAGTTTTATTAGGTACTTTGCCTTGTGGGGGGATGGCGGTTTAGGGGTAAATAGTTTTATTAGGTTCTTTGCATTGTGGGGGGGTGGCGGGTTAGGTGTTAATAGTTTAATTATGTAATTTGCGTTATGAAGGGATGGTGGTTTAGGGGTTAATCGTTTAATTATGTACTTTGCGTTGTGGGGGGGATGGTGGTTTAGGGGTTAATACATTTTTGATGTTATTGCGATGTGGGGGGATGGCGGTTTATGGGTTTTGGATGGCGTTTTGACATGTTGTTTTTTTAATTTATTTTGCTTTCGATTTTTTCTTGTGAGTTTAACATAAAAATAAAATTAGTCTTTATTTTTTAGTTACGCGTGCAATATACTGGCGTAAGTTACTCTCGATGCAAGAAATGTGTAGTTGCGCACATTTCTGAACCTCACCAGTTTTTACAACTTACGCTAGTTTATCATATTGTGGCGTGTGTTATGTAATTCACCCGATGTGCGAGGTGGACTTACTGGCTGAAAAATATGCAACATATATAATTGTGCCCTTTATGTCAAAAGATATTTTGCAAAATGTGAATACTTATTACTTAATACTTGTTCATAGACCCTCCTGCCTATTAGATTATAATATTTAATGATTCTAAAAAATAAAATAAAAGAAGAAAGGCTATGTCATAAAATATTATCAGTATTTTTTATGTTTTGTTTATAGGCGGACCTACCTAATAGATTGTAGGAGTTTATGTTTAAAAAATATGCAAAAATAATAAAAAAAATACATTATGCTAACAGGTTTATCAAAATATTTTTGTAATAGTCATTTTCTAAGAACTAAGTATTACTATCAATATAATAAATAGAGCAATAATGATGTAGTTAAAAATACATTTTAAGAATTTAACATTTCCTTCACGCCTTATTCTAATATATCACATTGTATAAAAAGCGTATTCAGTTAAAAAAATATATATATATAATTTTGTAATAGTTATGAAAATCAATATATACATAAAGGGCCAGATTACGAGTGACGTGCTAATACAGTTAAGTGTGAGCGATATCGGATTTATCACGGCTGTTTACGCACGTCGAAAGGAGAGTTTGTGTGATAAAACTGCAACCTTAGAGCTTTGGTTAACTGTTTTGCGAAACAAAAAAGTGTCACAAAGCACATAAAAAATAACACTATATGATAAAAATTATTTTAAATTTTTTATCACAAAAATTTTATAAGGGCTCAAAGATATGAGGTTTCAGGTGTTAAAAAAAAGACATGCAAAGGGCTTCAACATAGACATACGTACATATACATGTCTAAAAAGCGCGAGCGGGAGTGATAAATAGCACTCCACTTGTCATCTGGCCCAAAATATTTTAGTATTCTAGTACAGAAATGTTCTTAAATTGCAAAATTTCCATTTGTCACGGCAAGCTGTACTGTATCCTCTTCATAAACCCCTTCATCTAATGCTTTGCGAAGCTTAAGCCAAAAGATTTCTTCACCCTCTGGGTCGTCAGGCCATCTAATGTAGGTATTTTGTTTTATGAGCTTTCTTAGTTTGTGGTAAGAAGAAAGTCTGAAAAGGATAACAGGGATGCATCAAAAACTGGCTGAGGTGCCCACAATCATACAACTACTGTTGTTACTGACTCATACAATTATTTTTCTAAAAATAAATCATGTAATAATAAATATTGCATTTAAAGGGACAGTCAACACCAGAATTTTTCTTGTTTAAAAAGATAATCGCTTTATTACCCATTCCCCAGTTTTGTATAACCAACCACAGTTATAATAATACACGTTTAACCTCTATAATTACCTTGTATCTAAGCCTCTGCAAACTGTCCCCTTATTTCAGTTCTTTTGACAGACTTGCATTTTAGCCAATCAGTGCTGACTCCTTGGTAACTTCACGTGCATGAGCTCAATATTATCTATATGACACACATGAACTAACACCCTCTAGTGGTGAAAAACTGTCAAAATGCATTTATATTAGATGTGGCCTTCAAGGTCTAAGAAATTAGCATATGAGCCTACCTAGGTTTAGCTTCCAACTAAGAATACCAAGAGAACAAAGCTAAATTGGTGATAAAAGTAAATTGGAAAGTTGTTTAAAATGGCATGCTCTATTTGAATCATGAAAGTTTATTTAAGACATGACTGTCCCTTTAAAAAATTAATAGATTACATATTTGCTACACTAAATCAAGATATTATTACATGACATGAACCATAAATACTATTACTAGATCCATGATCTAATCCTCGTTAGTTCAGGCATGTTTTTTTCTCAACCTCCTTTGCATGGGCTGCCCTGATGGAAATAATGTTAAAAATGGGCAGTCCCTGCGAGTGGCGAGATGTCTCCTATTGAAAGTAATAGCGCTCGCTAGAAAGGGAAACTTTGCTCTGTAGAGCGAAGTTAGCAGAGAGCAGGGGGCGCACTTTAAAAATGAAATCCTGCCGCCAATATAAATCACATTACACTGCTTTCTGCTATAGCATTTTATCATCTCCTATATTTTTCGTATGTATGTCTTTGTCTGTTAGGGTTATAAGTATTTTCAGTGTTTTGAGAAAAGCTTGCCACCTTTTAGTTAGCAAGAAAGAACTGCAAGATTTGTAGTGCGATGATCTTTACAGAATTACGCTGGGATTAGAGAGACAATTTCAATATCAGCCCATTTTGCAAAAAAAACCAATTACACTTTGTATTTTGTATTTAAAAGTACAAATTTCAAAGTGATTTTTAAACATCCAGTGTACTTAAATAAAGTTTTACGCTGTGCATATTTAATAAGATTTATTCCTGAGTAATTTAAATACAAATTTAACATTTTTGATAAAATTCGGTTTTTAGTGAATATTTTGTTACAATTTTTTCTGCATATTTTTGTGTGAATGGTTTTCAGGGTAAAAAGTGGCTTTAGATCATCATTCCACCAGGGAACAGAAGGACTGGCGATCATTCTTTAATAATCTCACCAGCCCAGAGACTTTTTGATCATCGGGCCCTTAGAGATTTAAAGGTACAGTAAACTTAAAATGAAATCCACAAAATAGTTCTTAGTCTTGCTGGAATTTTTCCATTTGCTGATTTTACTCTATTGAACTCTAAGTTGCATATTTATCAAGCTCCGTATTCCAGAAACAAAAGTTATGAAACATCATTGTATCATGTCCGCTCCCACTATAATAAATATACCTCTAAGAGCCTTATTCTTAGAATCTTACTAAGCATTATATTGTAAACGTGTATCTCCTTAACACAAAGTTCATTAGTGAACTCCCCTTTAATGAGATACACATTTCCCAAGGCAAAAATTGCCTTTAAAACTTTCCCTGAGGTATTGTGTAATCCTCTACACTATCATCTGTGTTATTCTATGCATCTTCTTCTCTAAAGCTCACGCCTAAAACATAATGGGCCAAATTACAAGTGGAGAGGTATTTATTCACAAATACATATTTCTACATATATCTAACAATATTTTGGTACAATATATATCTAGACCTATATACAGTTGTATGCAAAAGTTTAGGCACCCCTGACAATTTCCAGAACTTTCATTTGTAAATAATTGGGTGTTTGGATCAGCAATTTCATTTGATCTATCAAATAACTGAAGGACACAGTAATATTTGAGTAGTGGAATGAGGTTTATTGGATTAAAGGGCCATAATACCCAAATGTTTAAACAATTGAAAGTGATGCAGTATAGCTGTAAAAAGCTGACTAGAAAATATCTCCTGAACATCTCTATGTAAAAAAGAAAGATATTTTACTTCAAAAGTTCCTCAGTAGCCACCTCCCATTGTAAAGGATTTCTTAGCAGCATTTTAGTGTGTCTGTCCTGGGACAGCTGAAAGGATGAGCCTTGTGAACTCTCATATTATTTCACCAATCAGGTAAAGGAAGCTTACTATGAAATCTCATGAGAGTTAAGTCAAATCTCATGAGATCACAGTAAGAGTTCATGACCTCAGCACTGCTGATGCTGATTGGCTGCTGTTAATTTCTTCATTTTTTTAAAAAATTTTTTACCTGCAGCTGGGAGCAGCTGAGTATAACATTTTACACAGAACTAACTCTGCTGAGCTGAGGAAATTGTGAGGTAAAACATCTTCCTTTTTTACATAGAGATGCTAAGGTGATATTTTCCTGTCAGCTTTTTACAGTTATACTGCATCAGTTTCAAGTGATTTAGCATATGAGTATTATGTCCCTTTAACAGAAAATGTGCAATATGCATCAAAACAAAATTAGACAGTTGCATAAATTTGGGCACCCCAACAGAAATATTGCATCAATATTTAGTAGAGCCTCCTTTAGCAGAAATAACAGCCTCTATATGCTTCATATAGCCTGTAATGAGTTTAATGAGTGGATTCTGGATGAAAAGTATTTTGGACCAATCCACCTTGAAAAACATCTCCAGTTCAGTTAGGTTTGATGTTTGACGAGCATGGACAGCCCGCTTCAAATCACCCCACATATTTTCAATGATATTCAGGTCTGGGGACTGGGATGGCCATTCTAGAACATTGTACTTGTTCCTCTGCATAAATGCCAGAGTAGATTTTGATCAGTGTTTTGGGTCGTTGTCTTGTTGAAATATCCAGCCCCAGCTTAACTTCAACTTTGTGACTGATTCCTCAACATTATTCTCAAGTATCTGCTGATATTAATTGGTATCCATGCGACCCTCAACTTTAACAAGATTCCCAGTACCGGCACTTGCCCCACAGCATGATGGAACATCCACCAAATTTTACGGTGGGTAGCAAGTGATTGTCTTGGAACGCTGTGTTCTTTTGCCACCATGCATAACGCCCCTTTTTATGACCAAATAACTCAATCTTTGTTTCATCAGTCCACAGCACCTTCTTCCAAAATGAAGCTAGCTTGTCCAAATGTGCGTTTGCATACCTCAAGCGACTCTGTTTGTGGCATATGTGCAGAAAAGGCTTCTTCCGCATCACTCTCCCACACAGCTTCTTCTTGTGCAAAGTGCCCTGAATTGTTGAACAATGCACAGTGACACCATCTGCAGCAAGATAATGTTGTAGGTCTGGAGGTGGTCTGTGGGCTGTTTTTGACTGTTCTCACCATCCTTTGCCTTTGCCTCTCCAATATTTTACTTGGCCCGCCACTTCTAGCCTTAACAAGAACTGTGCCTGTGGTCTTCCATTTCCTCACTATGTTCCTCACAGTGGACACTGACAGCTTAAATCTCTGCAATAGCTTTTTGTAGCCTTCCCCTAAACCATAATGTTGAACAATCTTTGTTTTCAGGTCATTTGAGAGTTGTTTTGAGGCCCCCATGTTGCCACCCTTCAGAGGAGAGTCAAAGAGAACAACAACTTGCAATTGGCCACCTTAAATACATTTTCTCATGATTGGATGCACCTGTCTATGAAGTTTAAAGCTTAATTGACTCACCAAACAAATTGTGTGTTTCAATTAATCAGTACTAGGAAGTTACAGGTATTCAAATCAACAAAGGGACAAGGGTGCCCAAATGTATGCACCTGTCTAATTTCGTTTTGATGCATATTGTACATTTTCTGTTAATCCAATAAACCTAATTTCACTACTGAAATATTACTGTGTCCTTCAGTTATTTGATAGATCAAAATGAAATTGCTGATCCAAACACCCAATTATTTATAAATGAAAATCATGGAAATTGTCAGGGGTGCCTAAACTTTTGCGACTGTATATAGATGATTATATATAGATATATACAGATATATATATAGGAATATCTTTTTAGAAATAAATAAACATATGTTCTATTTACTCATAGATATATACATATATATAGTATTTTGGTATGATATCTATCGTATATATATATATATATATATATATATATATATATATATATATATATATATATATATATATATATATATTTACATATATAAATAAATATATATATATACTGTATATACTTTATATATACATGATTATATACAGGCATATATATATACAGATATATATATATATAGGAATATCTATATAAAAATGCATAGAACATATTATGCAATGTGCAGAACATTGGAATGTAAAATAAATACAGTAAATACATAGTTAAACACTTTATTAAAAATGAAAATAGCATAAATATGCTTTTTTTTTGCTTTATCTACTTAACTGCAAAGGGCTCCAATGCACATGTATATGTCTATATATGTATACATATGTGTTGATGTATTTATATGTGTATATATGTCTGTAAATACATTTATACATACATATAATTGTTTTAACCCGAGACCTCATATCTTTGAACCTTTATAATTTTTTTGTGCAATAGTTTTTTACATTTTTTTTATCATATAGTGTTATTATGACTAACTTTACCTTATAATATAATTTTGATATGTTTTGTGACACATTTTGTTTAAAAAAATAGTTGACCAGAGCTCTGAGGAAGCATGTTAACTTCAATTGGGCTTAAGTGCGCACGTTTACTTTTAATATGAGCGCAAACACCCGCAATAAAACCCTTTTCGCTTGCACATAGCTGTTAGTGTGCCACTTGTAATCTGGCCAGTTATAGGAAGTGGGGAAACTGGTGAGGTTAAATGACAGCTTAGTGAATTTTCCAGTTAACCTTGTCCTGCTCTAGGTGCATAGTTGGCACAGGAGGTTCTAGACATGAAACTCAAAATTACATTTTCATGGTTTAGATAGAGTGTAAAATTGTAAGAGATGTATTTCTATTATCAAGCTCACATAGTTCTCTTGGTATTGTTTGTTAAAAAGCTAAGTAGGTACAGGTGGAACAATGTGCTACTAGGAGCTAGCTTGTGATTGGTGGCTATCACATTTGCCTCTTATAACCAGATGTGATCAGCTAGCTCCCACTAGTATATTGCTGCTCTGGAGCTTACTTTAACCATGTGCTTAAAATATTTACCTATGGCTCACTATGGCCTAGATTTAGAGTTTGGCGATAGCCGTGAAAACCAGCGTTAGAGGCTCCTAACGCTGGTTTTAGGCTACCGCCGGTATTTGAAGTCAGTTAGGAAAGGGTCTAACTCTCACTTTTCAGCCGCAACTTTTCCATACCGCAGATCCCCTTACGTCAATTGCGTATCCTATCTTTTCAATGGGATCTTCCTAACTCCGATATTTAGAGTCGTGTCTGAAGTGAGCGTTAGAAATCTAACAACAAAACTCCAGCCGCAGAAAAAAGTCAGTAGTTAAGAGCTTTCTGGACTAACGCCGGTTCATAAAGCTCTTAACTACTGTGCTCTAAAGTACACTAACAGCCATAAACTACCTATGTACCCCTAAACCGAGGTCCCCCCACATCGCCGCCACTCGATTAAATATTTTTAACCCCTAATCTGCCGACCGCCACCTACGTTATACTTATGTACCCCTAATCTGCTGCCCCTTACACCGCCGACCCCTATATTATATTTATTAACCCCTAACCTGCCCCCCACAACGTCGCCGCCAGCTACCTACAATAATTAACCCCTAATCTGCCGACGGCCATCTACGTTATACTTATGTACCCCTAATCTGCTGCCCCTAACACCGCTGACCCCTATATTATATTTATTAACCCCTAATCTGCCCCCCTCAACGTCGCCTCCACCTGCCTACACTTATTAACCCCTAATCTGCCGAGCGGACCGCACCGCTACTATAATAAAGTTATTAACCCCTAATCCGCCTCACTCCCGCCTCAATAACCCTATAATAAATAGTATTAACCCCTAATCTGCCCTCCCTAACATCGCCGACACCTAACTTCAATTATTAACCCCTAATCTGCCGACCGAATCTCGCCGCTACTGTAATAAAAGGATTAACCCCTAAAGCTAAGTCTAACCCTAACCCTAACACCCCCCTAAGTTAAATATAATTTTTATCTAACGAAATAAATTAACTCTTATTAAATAAATTATTCCTATTTAAAGCTAAATACTTACCTGTAAAATAAACCCTAATATAGCTACAATATAAATTATAATTATATTATAGCTATTTTAGGATTTATATTTATTTTACAGGTAACTTTGTATTTATTTTAACCAGGTACAATAGCTATTAAATAGTTAAGAACTATTTAATAGCTAAAATAGTTAAAATAATTACAAATTTACCTGTAAAATAAATCCTAACCTAAGTTACAATTAAACCTAACACTACACTATCAAACCTAACACTACACTGATCCAATCAGCCAATCAGATTGAGCTCGCATTCTATTGGCTGATCGGAACAGGGGGGCTTTGTTATTTTATTAGGGGGCTTAGAGTAGGTGTAATTAGTTTAAAATTGTTGGAATATTTTTCTAATGTTTCTAAATATTTTTTTATTTTTTGTAACTTAGTTCTTTTTTATTTTTTGTACTTTAGTTAGTTTATTTAATTGTATTTATTTGTAGATATTGTATTTAATTCATTTATTGATAGTGTAGTGTTAGGTTTAATTGTAGGTAATTGTAGGTATTTTATTTAATTTATTTATTGATAGTGTAGTGTTAGGTTTAATTGTAACTTAGGTTAGGATTTATTTTACAGGTAAATTTGTAATTATTTTAACTATTTTAGCTATTAAATAGTTCTTAACTATTTAATAGCTATTGTACCTGGTTAAAATAAATACAAAGTTACCTGTAAAATAAATATAAATCCTAAAATAGCTATAATATAATTATAATTTATATTGTAGCTATATTAGGATTTATTTTATAGGTAAGTATTTAGCTTTAAATAGGAATAATTTATTTAATAAGAGTTAATTAATTTCGTTAAATTTAAATTATATTTAACTTAGGGGGGTGTTAGTGTTAGGGTTAGACTTAGCTTTAGTGGTTAATACATTTATTAGAATAGCGGTGCGCTCTAGTCGGCAGATTAGGGGTTAATGTTTGAAGTTAGGTGTCGGCGATGTTAGGGAGGGCAGATTAGGGGTTAATACTATTTATTATAGGGTTAGTGAGGCAGATTAGGGGTTAATAACTTTATTATAATAGCGGTGCGGTCCGCTCGGCAGATTAGGGGTTAATAAGTGTAGGCAGGTGGAGGCGACGTTGTGGGGGGCAGATTAGGGGTTAATAAATATAATATAGGGGTCGGCGATGTTAGGGCAGCAGATTAGGGGTACATAGGGATAATGTAAGTAGCGGCGGTTTACGGAGCGGCAGATTAGGGGTTAATAATAATATGCAGGGGTCAGCGATAGCGGGGGCGGCAGATTAGGGGTTAATAAGTGTAAGGTTAGGGGTGTTTAGACTCGGGGTACATGTTAGGGTGTTAGGTGCAGACGTAGGAAGTGTTTCCCCATAGCAAACAATGGGGCTGCGTTAGGAGCTGAACGCGGCTTTTTTGCAGGTGTTAGGTTTTTTTACAGCTCAAACAGCCCCATTGTTTTCTATGGGGGAATCGTGCACGAGCACGTTTTTTAAGATGGCCGCTTCCGTAAGCAACTCTGGTATCGAGAGTTGCAGTTGCGTTAAATATGCTCTACGCTCCTTTTTTGGAGCCTAACGCAGCCATTCTGTGGACTCTCAATACCAGAGTTATTTAAAAGGTGCGGCCAGAAAAAAGCCAGCGTTAGCTACGCGGGTCGTTACCGACAAAACTCTAAATCTAGCCGTTAATATATTTGAAAGCTGCACACAATTTTGATTTCAAATAAGGGTTTCAACTCATGTTGAAAATGTAATGCTTGATCTTACACGCTCTCAAAAAACCATAACTGAATTAATTTCATAGGTATATTCCATTGTTAGGAACATATTTACAATCTCATTTGTTTTGAAAAATTGGTTTAACTATAATTCTCTGTATCTTTTTTTACACAGAATTCATCTTAACATATCAAAATGCCCTCAAAGAGAAATGAAACATTTTAAAGGGACATGAAACCAAAACTTTTTCTTTCATGATTCAGATAATGGGGCCAATTTAGCAAGCCCCGTATTGATAGGGTCACCGTATTGCCGCTTTAAAAAGGGGCACATATGAAAAATACATATGGCAGGGTTCTTATACAAAATATTTCTTTTAAAAACTCTGCAAACAGCCCTGAAATATGTATTTTTCATATATGTCCCTTTTTCAAGCGGCAATATTGTCACCCTACGTATTGACTTGTTTCCGCGCAAGCCTTCAGGCTCGCCAGAAACAGAAGTTAAGACTCGTCCTGCACCTCTGAGGCGGCGGAAAGTAATCTGCCCGATCGTATACGATTGACAATTTACAGATATTGCTTTAGTAGATAAACAATTACCATCATTTTAGAAAATACATTATTCTCAGGCTAATCTTAGCTTGGACTACACCATTAGATCTAGAATTTATTTGCTGTATAATGTCATTTTAATACATCATTGTAAGTTCCTAGAGGCTATTAAAGGGCTATGAAACCCCTTAAAAAAATATTATTTTGTGATTTAGACAGAGCATACCATTTTGGAAAAGCTTCCTATTTACTTCTATTATCAAATTTGCTTAGTTCCTATGATGTGATCTGTGTTGAAGAGATACCTAGGTAGGTATCTGGAGTACTAAATGGCAGGAAATAGAGCTGCCATATAGTGCTCTTGCAAATGGATAACATTCTTGCAAAACTGCTGCCATCTAGTGGTCCAGAAATAGGCAGGCTCCAGAGCTTACTTCCCTGCTTTTCAACAAAAGATACCAAGAGAATTGATAATAGAAGTAAATTACAACTTTGTTTAGAATTATATGCTCTATCTGAATCATGAAAGAAAAATGTTGTGTTTCATATCCCTTTAATTCTGCCTTTTTAGCAAAAATACATTTTATTAATTTATTTCAAGTATTTAAAGTTCAATAATCACAGTTCATCCCTTATGTATCTTACTTTAATTATGTTGCTACAGTTGTTATTTCTTTTCTTCTAGAGATTGTACAGCCCTTTCATCCTATTCTGTGCACTTGTCTCTCATTATACTTCTTAGTTAAAGGGACATGAAACCCAAAAATTTTCTTTCATGATTCAGATAGAGAATACAATTTTAAACAACTTTCCAATTTACTTCTATTATTTAATTTGCTTCCTTCTCTTGTTATCCTTTGCTGAAAGGTTTATCTAGGTAAACTCATGAGCAGCAAAGAACCTAGGTTTTATCTGCTGATTGGTAGCTGCATATTTATACTGATTGTCATTGGCTCACCCATGTGTTCAGTTAGAAACCAGTAGTGCATTGCTGCTCCTTCAACAAATGATACCAAGAGAATGAAACAAATTAGATAATAGAAATAAATTAGAAAGTTGTTTAAATTTGTATTCTCTATCTGAATCATGAAAGAAAATTTTTGAGTTTCATGACCCTTTAGTAAGATCTTCACGATAGGGATTACTTACTCATATTGTTTACGTGTATGTTTTGAGCACTAATTGTCATGTGCACTTTATGATTACTTGTAGTTTGGTTAAACTATTTTATTAAAGGGACATTAAACAATTAATAAATGCTAGATAGAATGATGCCTTCAAAGACAAGATTTGTTTGAGAATAACATGTTGATGTATTTTTTAAAGTTTCATTAGTTGTTTAAATATTGACAAAAATTGTAAATTGTTAGTGTCTATAACACAATGGGAGCTGCCATGTTGTAACTTAGATTACTTTCTCTGCTATGGCCAATTAGGGACAGGTATAAATAGGTCACTAGAGTGTGCAGCCAATGGCTGTGCGAAATATAAGTGTTATGCACTTCGATTTATAGCAGGAACTAAAAGGCTCACAATATCAGAATGGAATTACCGGAAAAGGGGACAAAATAAAAATGAAAGTATATTGCAGAGTGTTTTTATATATATGATTTATAATTTTATACTACCATCTCAAAGTGTTTAATGTCCCTTTAAGAAAAAAACAAAACCAGTATAATTTGTATATGTGTCTATAAACATCCAAATCCAATGAGACAGCAGCACTCACCAACTCTTCATAATCCAAATATTTTTTGAGACACCAAGGTGCAAACTAAGACTTGTCTTACTTTGCACCTTGGAGTCACAATAAATATTTGGATTATGAAGAGTTGGAGAGTGCTGCAGTCTCATTGGATGTGGATGTTTATGGACTAGAGGCCTTGTATGGAGCCTCTGACAGATTCGGATCATGTCCGCTCGCACAATGATAATTTGATTTGATATTTAACCAGAAGTTTACACATCACTTTATTATTGTATCGTATGTTAGTGTTGCTGTTTGTTCTTTAAGGTTTGGAGGCATTGTTGAGATGCTGGTATAATTCACAGTGGAAGCCTTCTATATGCTAAGAAGGGAATGGTTAGATGCAGCTACTGTACATCAATTATAATGGAGCTTAAAGGGACACGATACTCAAATGTTGAAGCACTTGAAAGTGATGCAGCATATCTGTAAAAAGCTGACTAGAAGATATCAACTGAACATCTCAAGGAAAAAAAGGAAAATACTTAAAGGGACAGTCTACACCAAAAATTTTCTTATTTAAAAAGATAGATAATCCCTTTATTACCCATTCCCCGTTTTTGCATAACCAACACAGTTATATTAATATACTTTTTACCTCTGTGATTACCTTGTATCTAAGCCTTTGCAGACAGCCTCCTTAACTAAGTGCCTTTGACAGACATACAGTGTAGTCAATCAGTGAAGACTTCTAAATAACTTCACGGGAGTGAGCACAATGTTATCTATATGACACATGTGAACTAGCACAGTCTAACTGTGAAAAACTTTCAAAATGCTCTGAGCTAGGAGGCGGTTTTCAACTGTTTAGAAATCAGTTTGAGCCTAGCTAGGTTAACTTTTCAAAAATACCACCAAGGGAACAAAGCAAATTTGATGATAAAAGTAAATAGGAAAGTTGTTTAAAATTGCATGCCCTATCTGAATAATGAAAGTTTAGTTTTGACTAGACTGTCCCTTTAACGCACTTTATCACATTGTAAAGGGATGCTAAGCAGCCAATCAGGATGCTAGTCCTGGGACTTGCAAGGGAGTGTGCATCTGGTGTATATGATCATGTTAATTCCCTCCTCAGTATAAGGAAGTTTACCATGAAATCTCACAAAGTTACAGTGCTGTGGATACTAAGTTATTGTATGAAATCTCACAAGATTTAAAGGGACAGTCTATACCAGAATTTTTATTGTTATAAAAGATAGATAATACCTTTATTACCCATTCCCTAATTTTTCATAACCAACACAGTTATATTAATACACTTTTTACCTCTGTGATTACTTTATTTATCCAATCAGTGCTGGCTCCTAGGTAACTCCACATGCATGAGCACAATGTTATCTATATGACACACATGAACTAACACCCTCTAGTGGTGAAAAACTGTTAAAATGCATTTAGATAAGAGGCGGCATTCAAGGTCTAAGAAATTAGCATATGAACCTCCTAGGTTTAGTTTCAACTAAGAATACCAAGAGAACAAAGCAAAATTGGTGATAAAAGTAAATTGGAAAGTTGCTAAAAATTACATGCCCTATCTGAATCATGAAAGTTTATTTTGTACTAGACTGTCCCTTTAAGTGAAATCTCATGAGATCACAGTACAGCAAAATGTAACTTCAGCACTGATGAAACTGTTTGGCTGCTGTTTTTTTTTTTTTTTCTTCAACATGCAGCTGACTATAGCTGAAGGATAACTGGTCACAGAGAACTTATTTTGATGAGCTGAAGAAATTTTGAGGTAAAATATCTTCCTTTTTTAAATAGAGATGTTCAGGTGATATTTTCAGTTTTACACTATTATCATGCATTACTTTCAAGTGATTTAGCATTTGACTGTTATGTCCCTTTAACTTGTAACTAATAGCTTTGACAAAGGAATGGTACAAGTCTTTATAAATTACACAATGTTCAAGTTGTGATGTTGCAAGATATTGGTTTCATCAACTGGTTTTACTATATCTAGTCTATTAAGTAGCAAGCAATGTCTAAGGGGCGGAATTATCAAGCTTTCAATGGAGCTTGATGTCCCTTGTTTCCGGCTCGCTGGTAACAGAAGTTATGAAGCAGCGGTCTAAAGACCTCTGCTCCATAACTTGTCCACCTGCTCTGAGGCGGCGGACAGAAATCAACCCGATCGAATACGAGCGGGTGGATTGACACTCCCTGCTCTGCAGGGGACGGTATTGCACAAGCAGTTCTGGTGAACTGCGTGTGCAATGATAATTGCCGACAGCGTATTCTGTCGGCATTTATCGATATGCAGTGGACATGATACGCTACATCGTATCATGTCCGCTCGCATTTTGATAAATATGCCCCTAAGTGTCAGTTGAGCGCAAACAACATGCATTAGCTTGATAATCAATCTAAATGGACCTAACTTGATTTTTTTTTTCATGCAAAAATATGTTTTTAACATGCATGGTATATTCTTTTTATGTTTAATCACATGTAGCCCCAAACTATAATCATCCCTCTTACTATAGTGATGATTTCCTTGGGAATTATTAGTGGCTCCTCTACTTCCTATCTTGGGACGCAGAGTGATCCCCTCTTTATATGGTACTTGAAACACGCCTGTGTTTAATGTCTCTTTAAACTCTGCCCTCTCCACGCAAAAAAAAATTGAACCTTTTGCTAAATGAATAATTAATAGTTATGGTGTTGCATTCATTTGTTGCATCGCAGGTAGAGTTTAATATCTGTTTTTCCATTAAATAGGTACCGAAACCATGAATTTCCATGTTTTTTGTGTTTCATTTAAATAAGGATATATTTCAAAAGATATCTCATTTTTTATGTTTGAAAATGGATGTCCTTTGGCTCAGTAAACAATTTTCTTTGTCAGTCACATAGAGATGTGTCTATCTACCAAAATAGCTGTGAGAGTTATTCCTATCAACCAGTAGACAATTATACAGCAGAATTGTTTGTGGACATAAAATTCACTAACAAAATTTTCCTGCATACTTCAATATCAAGATAATCAGCTTTTAAAGGATTTTTTTGTCATGCCAAAATATTTTAAAATGTTTAATTGCTGGTGTTTCATATGCATGATGAATTTGTTTGACGTACAATATTCTTTTTGAAGTATTGCATGAATGTAATTGTTTTCGCAATTTCTTATTACATATAGTTGCCAATTCATTTTAGGCAGTAAAATGATAATCAAATATGTTAAAGGAATAAAAAACACTATATACATTTTATAAGCATAGTTTGGAAGATATTCCCTGCTTCCCTCTAGTCATGGGTGCCGCCATGTTGAAATCTAGCTTTCACTACATTCCCTTGCTTAGTTGTTTGTACATGTGCAGCAACTCTCTTTCAGATATCTGCAGTGTAACCTAGGTTCAAATATAGCAGGATTTATAATTAGAGGGAGATACATGAAGATTTATTTTAATATTTTAAACAAACAGATTATTTACCTGTAATTTGGAATTTCTTCCAAGAACACCATGAGGAGGACATCTTCTTTGTTATAGAATATTCTTGAACAAGCCATTTGAACCTCTGTCAGGCACCATTCACTTTCTAGATATTTTTTGCTGACTACACACAAAGTCTTGCGACTACTACTAATAGCACTCTGAATGTTATCTATGTGGTAATTTCCAGGCATAAAATCTCTAGGCTTAAAACAGAGTTTGTACCGATGTTGACCACACTCTTCCAACTGGTATAACAGATTGTCCATGACCCACAACTCATCATCTGAACAGTAGGAAATAAATGCATCGTAAATATAAACTTTTTTCTCCTTCTGGATCCTCCACTGGAACCATACACGTAGCATATAGTAGCCATACCATATAGTCCACTTCAGCTTTACCAGCAGAAGATTTACTATTATTAGCAGTAAAGTTGTAACAAAACTTCCAATAAAAAAGAACATAGAAATATCTGTTCCACAAAAACTAAAATCCTGATGTGCAAAATTAATCTCACCAACAAACTGGCCATAACAATTGTATGACTGAATAAATGGCACTTGTACAAGAGGATTAGACAGAGACCAGTTCTGAAACCAATAGTTCTCACAGGAACATGCAAGTGGATTCAAATATATATCAAAAAAGGTTAGGTGGGATAAGTTTTGCAAAATGTTCATACTAATATTTCTAAGTCTGTTGTTTTTGAGTGACAGGTTTTCTAGCAAGGTTAAATGAACAAATATATCTTCTGGAAGCTCACGTATTCTATTATTGTCAAGTGAAAGATACCTCAGTTGAGCAAGTTTTTTATATAACCCCGCTCTAAACTGTAATGGACCTTCTATATCTTGGTAGATTTGTGACATATCCAATTCAGTCAAGTTTGAAAGATAATCAAATGACACATTCTTGAAAAATTGGCTTGGGTTACCTCTAAGGTTTAATGTTTTCAGGGACTGGAGGCCTTCCAACAATGTTCTTGGTACAATCATGAAATCCTCAAGCATCTGGTAGCTTAGATCCAGGGATTCTAAATGTTTAAGGTAAACAAATGGATTTGGGGACTGTAATTTATTAAATGACCACATCTGATTGTTTCTGAGGTCCAAACTAACAAGTGATCTCAGCTGTTTAAAAGTATTATTTGTTATTTTGTAAATAAAGTTTTCTGATAAAGAGAGATATTTCAATGACTTGAGACCCTCTAGCGCATATTTGGAAATTGTTTTTATTTTATTTCCTGACAAAAAAAGACTATTAAGTTTGTTGAGTTTGTAGAAAGACTTATCCTTTATGGTTAATATACAGTTCTCGCTTACATCCAACACGTTAAGGTTCTGTAAATGTATAAAACTGTCTTTTGTGAGGAATGCAATATTACACAATTTAAGAGTGAGATGTCTTAGAGTATCTAAACCATAAAATGCTTTATTGTTTACATATGTCAAGTGGTTTTTTGATAGATCTAGGAACTGAAGATTTTTAAGGGGAGTAAACAAATAACTTTCTAGCTCAGAAAGTTTGTTTCTTTGTAGTATCAATGTGTGTAGGGACACTAGCCCGTTCCATGTACTTTTTCTGATCTTTGTAATTTTACATTTATCTAAGTAAAGAACCTCAAGATTCTTAAATGTCTGAAGTTCATTGTTATCTAATCTATGTATAGCTGATGTGGACAGTGTTAATGATGTAAGGTTTGTGCAGTTACCAATAATCTGCAGTTTATTGTTTGATATCTTTGAATGTTTTATGTCCAGTGATTGTAATTTTGGTAACGTCTGGAAAAGTTGGCAGGCCATTGAATAATTTTGAAGTGCAGGCCTCATGCTTGACCAATGAAGTTCTGTTAGGTTATGGAGCGGACTTCCCAAAAGTTGTGAAATATGTAATGGGTTTTCATCAAAGTAAACATTTTCCAAAATAGGTGTATTGTAGAATGAACTCCCATTTATTGCTGTCATATTATTTCTAATCAAACTGAGTTCTGTTAGATAAGGCAAATAGTAGTATGTAAGGTCAAACACAGAAATTTTATTATAATCGAGGTTTAAGTATTGTAGAAATGGAAGAACAACAAAACTTCTTTTATCGCTTAGGTCACGTATATAATTATTTTTCAGGTATAGTTTAGAAAGTGATTGAATGTTTTGGATTGATTCCGTCACTATTCGAAAATCTGAGATACAATTGAAGGCTAAATTAAGTTCTTTTAAGGCTCTTAAAGGTTTGAACACAACATTTTGCAGTGTACATATTTTATTGTGACTAATATTTAGAACTGACAGATTTGTAAGCTTTTGAAAATCCAGAGAATCCAATGATTTAATTAAATTATAGCTAAGATCAAGAAAATAAAGTTTGTCTAAGCAATGAAATGCACTTTTTTCAATTTTGCTGATTTTGTTTCTTCCGAGCCCAAGTTCTAGGAGGTTGGACAAGTGACAAAAGGCTTCATTTTGGATCACGGTGATTTCATTTTGGGATACATTTAACCATTTAGTTTGTGTAGGAAGATATTGAATTGCTGTAGTTAAGTTCACAACATGATTAGCTGTACAGTCAGCATAATATGTGTTGTTATAGGCCAGGTAACATTTGGAAAAACCATAAGCTGTTACCAATATTATATGTTGAAGAATCAGTGTCAAAACAGCAGATCCTTGCCTGTTGATGTACTGATTCATGATGTTGATGGATTATTTGATTTCAGTTTTGGTCAGAAGGATGATAAGTCACTCATGTAATAATAACATTCCATTATAAAGACCTGTACAAAAAAAAAATCATGAATATTATTATAATGTTAAAGCATTTTTTGACATGTCAACATGCTTTGAATAACAACAGTATTAAAAGCTAGTACCAATCTAAATTTCCTGTATTTTTTTTAGAACAATACTTTCAAATGAAGAAAAGTTATAGGTTGTTTTTTTTATTTGTTTGCATATCATATCCTTAGAAGTATTACTCAAGTTTTGGAGCATTCTTGCTATGAAAATAACAGTGAACAGCTGATTGGTGAGACAAAATATATAAGTTTTAAGGGAACTAAAGTAGGGCACATTTCTTAGCTGTCTACCTGTGTGCAAGATTATATATCCTCAGGGCCAGAATGGGAATAAAAAGCAGCCCTGGAAAAATTTGTACACCAGCCCTATTTTCCATTGAGTCCATAGAACAAACACACACACCATTTTTCTCAAGGGGATTACTGGCATACTCACCCCCAATATTGTTTTTTTTATAATAAAATTATTTGTAATAGAAAATGCCAGATTGTCAACGCATTTTTATCCATGACTCCCTTTCACAGTGTGAAAATGATTATCCATAGTGTGATATAGAGGAGACACTTAAAACAGTATGTCACTCTAGTGTGATCTGACTAAACATTAGAAACCATTCAATAGGAGGGCTACTAAATGGTACATGGTCTACAACATAAATGTAATGGTTTAGGATATAAAGCTTATTACGTACAGCTCAGAGGAGAAAAAAACCTGCATTGCCTAACCAGCAGCACCATCCTCTTGTTGTAGTTGGCCAGCCCCTGATCCTGCAGCCCACTGGGAAATCTCCATGTTTCCTGATAAGCCAATACAGCCTTGTATATACTACAGCTGCCTGATACAGCATCTATAGCTTAAAGGGCCATAATACCCAAATGTTTAAACACTTGAAAGTGATGCAGTATAGCTGTAAAAAGCTGACTAGAAAATATCACCTGAACATCTCTATGTAAAAAAGAAAGATATTTTACCTCAAAAGTTCCTCAGTAGCCACATCCCATTGTAAAGGATTTTTAAGCAGCATATTAGTATTTCTGTCCCGGGACAGCCGAAGGGATGAGCCTTGTGCACTCTCATCTTATTTCCCTATTCAGTGTATGGAAGTTTACAAGGAAATCTCATGAGAGTTAAGTCAAATCTTGTGAGATCACAGTAAAAGAGTTCATGACCTCAGCACTGCTGATGCTGATTGGATGCTGTTCATTTCTTCATTATTTTTTTGTTTTGCCTGCATCTGGGAGCAGCTGAGTATAAGTTTTTACACAGAACTTACTCTGGTGAGCTGAGGAGATTGTGAGGTAAAATATCTTCCTTTTTTACATAGAGATGCTCAGGTGATATTTTCCTGTCAGCTTTTTACAGTTATACTGCATCATTTTCAAGTGATTTAGCATATTAGTATTATGTCCCTTTAAGATCAGTCAGCATTCCCATTATAATCCTGATTTTCTAAATACATCTAACTGGATTGCAGTAAAATGGCTGATATAAATGTAGTATGGAGACAATAATGTTCAATTATTTTTCTAACCACTAATCCAGACACATAAACATTTCTAACAACTAATATAAGCAATGTGGCACGTTTTAAACAACTTTGATTGTTTTTGTTTTAACAATGGAGGCTTGTTGAATATAATATTTATTGGTGTCAGTGTGTGAATCTCAGCTGTCTATTACCTTAGAGTCCCACTCCCAGTACAAGCACAGTAAACCTTGCTGTATGTCAGTACAGGCTGCTCTCTATTTCTACCAAACTGCAACACTGGCTTCTTACAGTTCTCCTCCTCAGCACACACTGCTCCTCCTCGGCACACACTGCTGCTCCTCCTCGGCACACACTGCTGCTCCTTGGCACACACTGCTGCTCCTCCTCGGCACACACTGCTGCTCCTTGGCACACACTGCTGCTCCTCCTCGGCACACACTGCTGCTCCTCCTGGGCACACACTGCTGCTCCTCCTCGGCACACACTGCTGCTCCTCCTCGGCACACACTACTGCTCCTTAGCACACACTGCTCCTCCTAGGCACACACTACTGCTCCTCCTCGGCACACACTGCTGCTCCTCCTCGGCACACACTGCTGCTCCTCCTAGGCACACACCGCTGCTTCTCCTAGGCACACACCGCTGCTCCTCCTAGGCACACACCGCTGCTCCTCCTCGGCACACACTGCTGCTCCTCCTAGGCACACACTGCTGCTCCTCCTCGGCACACACTGCTGCTCCTCCTAGGCACACACTGCTGCTCCTCCTTGGCAAACACTGCTGCTCCTCCTCGGCACACACTGCTGCTCCTCCTCTGCACACACTGCTGCTCTCCTCGGCACACACGGCTGCTCCTTAGCACACACTGCTCCTCCTCAGTACACACTGCTCCCATTTTTGTAGCATTCTGTAACCCTGATCCCAGCTACTTTTAGATTTGAAAATGGCTCAGGAATGCATCTCTGAGAATTGTACTTTCCCGGTCATGAACAGCACTTAGTCAACAGTGTTTGGTGATACTGCAGGACCCAAAACATGTATATCTGATAATGTTAATGTAAAATAGATATCTATACCTATATATCTAAAGGGATAGATATACAGGTTTCGGTATATACAGATAAATATAGAAATATGTTTTACAATAAAAGTTACGTTATCCTGCATGTGAAGAACATTGGAATGTGAAATATGTACAGTAAATATACAGTAAAACACACAAATACATATGTACACACATATATACATATAAACACATATATAGACATGTATATGTATGTATATATACATTAAAACTCTTTGCGGTCAAACACCTTGCCATATACCATATTTCTTTTAAACCTTATAACTTTTTTTTATATTTATTTGAATACTTTTTATCAGATAGTGTTTTTATGAGTGTAACTGTATTTTTAATGTATCTATGTTGTGTTTAGTGCCAGTTTTTATTTAACACACTACCCTTTAGGCAAGCGTTTCAGTCGCTCTAACCCGACAAACGTAAAATGCGATGGTGCCCTTGAGATTGTGTTTACTTTCAACTTGTAATACATGTGCAAATTCTGATGCGTGTGAAAAGCTGATATTGCACGTGCACAACAGTCAGCGCACCACTTGTAATCTAGCCCTTTAAAGTGTCAATATAATCATTGTGCAAACCCATCATGCCTATATACAATTGGTATTCAAATTGCTAGTATTTGGACTACAGTAGCTTCATTTCACACATGTAAATAGAAACATAGATTTTGGCCTAATTAAATTATTAGTGGCGCACTAAGGTTAGTGGACGTGATAAGATGTTAGTTTGCATGTGTATTACAAGTTGAAACTTGAAAGTAAACACGTTCCCTTGAGTGCAATCAAATGTAATGCGCATCAGGTTAGCATGATTTAAGATCTTGCATAAAAGCTTAGGGATAAAAATAAAAGTTGCACCAAACACAACATACACATTTTAAAGTATACTGTTACACTCATAGAAACACTACCTGATAAAAATTAGCCATAAAAATAATCATAAAAATATTTATAAGGGTTCAAAGGAATATGGTATATGTCCTTGTATTTGATTTCAAAAGACTATAATATATATATATATATATATATATATATATATATATATATATATATATATATATATATATATATATATATATATTAATTCCATAATAATATTTTACTGTGTATTTACTGTAAATATTTAAAGGTAAAGTCTGCTCCAACACGGTTGTATAATTATACTTTTTACGTCTGTGATTACGTTGTATCTAAGCCTTTGCAGACTGCCCCTTTATTTTAGTTCTTTTGACAGACTTGCATTTTTGCCAATCAGTGCTGACTCATAGGTAAATCCACAGAAGTGAGCATATGGCACACATGAACTAGCGCTGTCTAGCTGTGAAAAAATGTCAACATGCAGATGAGAGGTGGCCTTCAAGGGTTTAGGAATTAGCATATGAGCCTACCTAGGTTTAGCTTTCAAAAAAGAATGCATCATGAAAGTTTAATTTTGACTAGACTCTCCATTTAACATTCCAATGTTCTTCACATACAGGAAAAAGTTATTTTTCTTGTAAATATATATATATATGTGATGGTTGTGCAAAGATAGGCGTTTTCTATCTTTTTAAACAATAACAATTTTGGTATTGACTGTCCCTTTAACAACAGAAAATACGTTCTTGGAAAACTTTCTGTTGGGTTGTTAGTGACCAAATCCATTTTAGATTGTGATCAGCAAAAAAACATGATTCCCATATCATCCAAAAACAGCACTGAGTTGTCAAGAGCTGATATCAGAAATACAGGCATTGACTCATTTGCCTGTCTAGTAGCTCAGTATTTATAAGGCACAAAGAATAAGCAGCTCTTAATGGTCAGCCATTTAGAAGGATTATCAGTAGACAAACCAGGGGTTAAAACCAGAGGTGCACTCCAGAACCAAAAATCAAACAGGAGGACTAGTCAATAGCACAAGTCAGAGGGCTGTTCCAAAGTTCAAAAGCCAGAAAGTAAGTCCTTAGAACATATAACTCAGCAGGAGGATAAAACAGACAGCAAACTTTGCCGAAGTCAATGTCAGGAAGATGGGCCAGGAACATTGATGCTTTCATCTCCATGCAGAAATAATCAAGCTTGGCTCCAAAAGCAAGACCAGAGGTCATTTCCAAAAATGAATATAAAAAGGGCGGCTAACTAGTGCATATACCTTTAACAAGAGTCCCAGCACAGCATCCAGGAAGCTGGCAGCGCTAATCTGAAGTCACTTAGTGCAGCTCCTGGCTCCTGCAGCAACAGGCCTCACTCTTCTAGCGCACCCATCCTTCTTACCACGATGAGTAGCACAGCCCCTAGAGAACAGCACATCCTGATTTCTTCCACACACATCACAGCACTGGTCGTGCTGCATCTCCCTCCCGGGTAGTGTGGCTCTGACCACGCAAAAGATCATTACAATATTATTAGTCACTTCCTCAGGTTCCTAATGTTCTATTACATGATACTATTATGACTAGAGAGTTTTAGTCCTCATCTTTTCACTACATCCATCTCTCCTCACAATACCTCAAGTCAATAGTCATGCTACCTTTACAGGTCACAATAATAATCTGCTGGTCCACCTGATCTTCATCAGGAATCCATATCTGACTACCATGACTATAAGTCCTTCCATTAACAATTCAAGTGCCTTTTTGTTTTAATTACAAGATGTTTGGATTGAGCTTGAGCAATATTTACCCTCCATACCACTAGCATAAATGTGCACAGGATTTTTATGTGGACACTTTCTGAGGTACCAACTAATACTGAGCAAGAGTTTACTTTATATGTATATGCTTTTGTTATTGGTTTATGGTTGTCAGATACAGGGGGCAGGAAAAATTAAGGCAACAGAGAATTGGCAGGAAAAAAATCTACTGCCCATTTGAAATTAAAGTGAATGTAAAGTTAAATCGCTTACCTAAAGTGAAACGATAGACGTTAAAAAATGAATGAGTTTAATTCATGAAATCTTTAGGATATACTTATCTTCAGAGCTATTTCACTATAAACGCTACACGAATAAGAGCTGAACTCTGGTCGCCATTTTCATCAATTGATTGACAGATGACTCATCTGCAATTAACTAATCGTTGTTTCCCCGGGCAGTGACGTTTCTGCAAAGGGGCTGATCGCCCACGGGGGACGACGACAGTTGAAAAAAAAATTGTGACCGGAGCTTCAGCTGTTATCCGTGTAGCATTTATAGTTAAATAGCTCTGAAGATAAGCAAATCCTAAAGATTTCATGAATGAAACTCTCATTCATTTTTTAACTTCTATCGGTTCACTTAAGGTAAGCGATTTAACTTTACATTCACTTTAAGTGTAAGTGTAATTGCATTTTTCATGCAGTAGTTCATTATGCAATATTATTACTACTGTATCTAATTGTCCTTTTGGCAACATTTACTATCATTTAAAAGGGTTTCACATCTATATATGTAATTTAATTGACTATATTCTGTTAATGTTTTGTTGCAATGCTTGGAGTGTGTATGCCACACTTTCTAATTTTAACAAGCTGTGTGTTCAACGCTTTTTTTTCTTTGAGATGTTAAAGGTCCACTAAACCCAAAGTCTTTCTTCTATGATTCAGATAGAGAATACAAATTTAAACAACATTACAATTTTCTTCTATTATTTATTTTTCTTCATTTTTAGATAGCCTTAGTTGAAGAAAAAGCAATGCACATAGGTGAGCCAATTACACAAGGCTTCTATGTGCAGCAACCAATCAGCAGCTACTGAGCATATCTAGATATGCATTTCAGCAAAGAATATCAAGAGAATAAAACAAAATAGATTATAGAAGTAAATTAGAAAGATGTTTAAAATGGCATTCTCTTTCTAATTTAAGAAAGAAAATATGTGGGTTTCATGTCCCTTTAAGCTCCAATTTGTTCACTGTATGGTGAGCATACCTAAATGAACAAATAAAATGTCCAAATAATCACACATTGATGGTTCTGATAATCTGTGTGCACATATTATTTTCTGTATGCTTAAAGGGACACTGTACCCAAATTTTTTCTTTTGTAATTCAGAAAGAGCATGCAATTTTAAGCAACTTTCTAATTTACTCCTATTATCAATTTTTCTTCGTTCTCTTGCTATCATTATTTGAAAAAGAAGGCATCTAAGCTTTTTTTTGGTTTCAGTACTCTGGACAGCACTTTTTTATTTGTGAATGGATTTATCCACCAATCAGCAAGGACAACCCAGGTTGTTCACCAAAAATGGGCCGGCATCTAAACTTACATTCTTGCATTTCAAATAAAGATACAAAGAGAATGAAGAAAATTTGATAATAGGAGTAAATTAGAAAGTTGCTTAAAATTTCATGCTCAGTCTGAATCACGAAAGAAATTTTTTGGGTACAGTGTCCCTTTAATGGAAATATAGACCTTAGGGTTGATGTATCTGCAAATTGAAGCCACTGACTAGAATTTCTGAACTGCATTAAGTAGAAGATAAGATATATTAATTTTACTTCTAAAATTAAAAATAAGCTATATCATTTGCAACAGTACACAGCAACATTCATTTATGCATGTTCTTACATAATACATCATTTTGAAGAAGTGGACTATGTTACAACATATGTGTGTGTGTGTGTATGTATATATATATATATATATATATATACACACACACACACAGACACACACACACAGACACACACACAGACACATACACACAGACACACACACAGACACACACACACATACATACACACAGACACACACACAGACACACACACACATACACACAGACACACACACATACACACAGACACACAGACACACACACACATACACACACACACACACATACACACACACACATACACAAGAATAAAGTCTAGCACTCGCTCACAAGCTCTCAGCTAATTTTAAAAGAAACTGGAAGAGTCAGTTACCACATTTGGCCAAATGGGACAAGCCCAGGTACCACGTCAAGGTCTCTTCCAAAACCTGGGACCCTAATACAGCCACACAAATGCAGGCTCACACACAGGTGCAAGCTCATATTCAAACAAACTGGGAACTAGTCAGGGTTCACAGACATTTGTAATCACCCTTAAGCACAAGGAAAGTGGAAATAAAACCAAAAACAGTATAGGTGAGCGCTAAATGAAAAGCCCTTGGGGCCTATCTATCAAGCTCCGTATGGAGCTTGAGGCCCCGTGTTTCTGGTGAGTCTTCAGACTCACCAGAAACCGCAGTTATGACGCAGCAGTCACAAAGAACGCTGCTCCATAACCTGTCCGCGCTCTGAGCAGGCGGACAGACATCGCCGGAAATCAACCCGATCGAGTACGATCGGGTTGATTGACACCCCCCTGCTGGCGGCCCATTGGCCGCAAGTCTGCAGGGGCCGGCGTTGCACCAGCAGCTTTTGCGAGCTGCTGGTGCAATGCTGAATACGGAGAGCATATTGCTCTCTGTATTCAGCGAGGTCTGGCGGACCTGATCTGCACTGTCGGATCAGGTCCGCCAGACTTTGTTAAATAGAGGCCCTTATCTCAAATTGCTTTTCATTTAGCGCTCACCTATACAGTGTTAATTTTAGATCAGGCTAGAACTAAACCATGAAAAACAGGAAGATTATGAATCTTCTACAGTTTATAACTAAAAAGGGCAGAAATCTGACCCTTCAAAGAACTGTCGGAACCCATATCCAAACCATCCTGTAAAAACAGAAAGAAAACCAGGAATTCTAAAAGAATGCCAAAAAATAAAGGCCTTCTAGAGCTTCAAACAAAAATTCCCCTAATCACAATCTTACAAGCTTGTATAAGAAACTCAGCAACTGAACAAATAGTACAAAGACAAAGAGGGTTTCTGATTCTATATCCATGCCATTAAGCTGAGAGTATTAGAATCCAGATAGAAAAAAGAACCTTAAAAAAAGAAGGTCTGGATGCAAAAGAAGCAGCCAAGGAAAGAAACTGGACCTCAGAACCAGATCTGCATACCAAATTTTGCAGGAACAAGCTGAAGCCCTCAGAATCACCAAAGCTCTTCCTGCCAAATCACCCTGGGTAAAAAGAATGGAGGAATAAACAATATAGACAAGCCAGAAAGACCACTGAACTACCAGGACATCCAAAAACACAGTTCAAAGATCACAGGACCTTGCACAGTACTTGCAAATTTGAGATTCAACCATAAGGCCATAAGAAAAATCTCTGGGTGAAACCAAAGATCTATTATCTGATAGAAAATAAACAGACTAAGAGACCACTCTTCCAAACAAAAGAAACTGATGACTGAAGAAAACTGCTTCCCAGTTGCAATAAGCTTCTCCCCAGGAAAGATACTATTCTCGTAACTAGGGAACTAGAAGTTCCCCAATGATAAACATGTTACAGATGTAACATAGTCTAATCTGAAAACCAAGAAAAGATTCAACCTTGAAGGGCCTTGAATATTGCATGGAATTTAAAAACAATAAAAGGTAACCTCGCCTCCCGAGGAGACCAAACTCCTTACGCATTCTGAGACCCCCAGACGGCACCCAATCCTGAAAAAACCTAGCATTTGTAAAGATTTACAGACCAAGAAGAATGAACATAGGACAGAAAAAAACTTCCCTTGGGAGGCCTTGATCTGAAATATATTCAACATCTTTGAGAATATAATAGTCAGAGCCTTTGGATCAAGGACTGAATCAACATTCAAACTTGGATGGGGAGAGGATAATACAACTGCAGGATCTGTTCCAGTTAAACTGATTAGAACTGACCCTGTCAGCATTTTCCAGAGCATATAAATAGACCTGGTAAATAGGTTTGCAAGCAGAGGTATTAGTGCTCAAATTTAGTTATAGACACTGAAGTATTTACAAATACTATTCTATTACTTCCAGAAGAAACCAGAAGAACTCAGATACTGGGCAGAGGCACAGTAATTGCACAGATCTTTAAGACCAGATACTGTATTAGTGTAACATTGCAACATTGAATATTTTGACATGTATTTTATTTATATATATATATATATATATATATATATATATATATATATATATATATATATATATATATATATATATATATATATATATAGGCAAATGTCCAGAAGTCTCAAGGAATTTATTGGGCTAGATTACAAGTGGATCACTATTTATTACTCCCGCTCAATCGCTAACTGAGCTTGACTTCGGGTTTTTGCCCACGTTGGATACCTTGCTAGTGCACTAACCCGACGCGCACAAAAAGCTGAAGTTACAATATTGCAATCAGATAAACATATTCTTCTATAGACTTCAATACAGTGTAAAAAGTGGGGAACAAAACCTAACACCCAACAAGTCATGTAAACCTGATTGTTTTTTCTTAAAGTGAAGGTAAACTTTGATGAATGAAAGCCCATTTTTTTAAAAATACTATTAAAAACAGGGGCACTTTCATTCATCAAAGTTTAGAAAGCAGCCGTTTTGATTAAAAACTTACCTTTGTTTTTTTCACAGCCAGAGCAATTTTCCCCACCCGGAGATCTTCTCTTCACACATCATCAATGACTAATCCAGCTTCCTCCAATCACGGCATGGCCTCAGGCAATGACTACCCTGCGGGGAAAGCCGTGATTGGAGGAAGCTGGATTAGTCATTGATGACGCGTGAAGAGAGGATCTACGGGTGGGGGAAGCTGCTCTGTCTGTGAAAAAAACAAAGGTAAGTTTTTAATCAAAACGGCTGCTTTCTAAACTTTGATCAATGAAAGTGCCCCTGTTTTTAATAGTATTTTTTTTTTTTTTAAATGTTCTTTCATTCATCAAAATTTACCTTCACTTTAAGTGCACTAACCCAATAAGAAATATTAATATTTTACATTTCAATGTTCTTCCATTAGAAGAATACGTTCTATTTATTCTTTAATAGATATTTCTACATGTATCTGATGGTTTTTATATATATATATATATAGGTACATACAGATAAACAGATACGGGTAAAGTAAGAAAACTGACATTACCCAAGCGGCTGTGGGTAAAAGCCTGATGTACTGTAATTCCCCCATCTACACTATTTCTTTTGCCTCTGTATGGGGGGTTCAAGGAAGGCGCCCCGCCGATCCTTTGGCATCCACCCAAAGTGAACCTTGGGGAATGAGGTTAACAAGGGAGGCTTTATGATCATACATTGGGCCTTACCCACAACTGCTTGGGAAATATCCATTTTACCCAGGTAATGCAAGGATTACCCAATATCTGACTTTACCCGCAACATATACATATAGGAATACCTATTTATAAATACATAGAACATATATTGCTATGTTATGAGGCTCTCTGGAATACAGAATCTCAAAGGAAAGCACCTGGTACCGATATAAATTCTCAGTTTGCTGAAAAGAAACCTGCCCTCATGAACAGGCTTTCATGAGAACAAAGTGAAAAGACGTTCACAACAGTGCATTTTACAGTTCTTCCGCCTACATTATTGAACTTTTAAATGGGATTGCACTTTCATTAGCAGGAGTTGTAGGAGCAAGAACTGTAAAATGCACTGTCATGAACATGTTTGGACTTTGTGCTCCATTTGAAAGCCCATTCACGAAGGTGCGCTCCCTTTTAAAAACATGTTCACAAAAGCACAATCTTGTTTAAACATGTTTTTAGCAGCTACAGAATTACAATAGAGCAGTTTCATGTCTTACAGTTAAAATCCAGAGAAGTCATTGTAATAGAAAACCATTATCTTCTTCTTGTTTTTTAGATGTACAGTAGATCACGTCAAACCAGAAATGGGTGCTTTGAAAATTAATAAATGTATATATAAAAAAAATACTTTTAAAATATGTCAATATAGTTATTGAGCAGACGCGACAGTGTGCCCATCATGACTATTTACAAATGGCATTAATTTCACATTTTTAGTAGTGATCAGGATGGATTCCGATTGGAATAGGTTTTATTTGAACTCACAAATGCACAATCCCATTTGAAAGCCCATTTATGAAGACACCTGTTCTGAAAGTGACAGTGTGTGTGTGACTTAGAAGCAAACATTAACATAAAGAGATACCTACACTCTATATTTTAGATGTTGGGGTCCTGATTTCACTTTTCCTGAATATCCCCTCAACTATACAGGATATCACATACTCAGTACAAATACATATGTAAATTAACATATACAGATATAAATGGGTGCCCTGCCAATGCAGACGCACTACACAATTGCAATGAATAGAGCTTTAATGAATAGAGCTTTAATGAATTGATGTTTCCTGCGGCCATTGCAGACTGACTTGGACATGTGCAACATCATGGAATTATTCCATATTGTCTTGGAATTCTTGCAGAGATGTTCAAAAGGCAATTTTGGGGGTTTAATTTGGTGCCTTCGGGTGTTGAATTTGATAAATCTAAAACCTGTTGTAAAGTATCTTGAAAATGGATTGTGTAATCACAGAGAACTATTTAGCTCCATGTTAATAATTGGGCTTTATTTTTTTTTTGGGGGGGGGGGACGAAAACATGAATGTGGCCGCTAGAAATAACCAAAAACATGATATTGTGATCCCATCAAAATAAAAAGTGTCCTTTTCACCCTGAAGAAAAGCTGAAAACAAGCCAGCTATAGATTGTGATTGAGTTCATAAATAGAAAGTACAAAGCACAAAAGTAATACAATTTACAAGACAAAATCTCAAACTAAAGTAAATTAACTAAATTGCAAAGCACAAAGTGTAAATGTAACACAACTCTCATGCCATGCATTGCTATTTGTACTGTGCTTGTCCTTCCCAACATGAAATGCAGAGAATGGTTCTTAGGGCCTATTCAATCTAAATCTCTCTGCTCCCTTAAGATTAGCTAATAAATCTTGTCTGTACAGCAAATAATTTTAGAAATTTAAATAAAACCTTCATTACAGTATAAGATGTAAAAACTACCAAAGATGTTCATGGTTTCTTTCTACACTGGCAAATTTTTGATTATCGGGTAATTTGCCTTTCTAGAATCTTGTAAGGGATCTCACGGTGTTGGAGGATCAGTTTAGATAATCTCATCTGAGCAGAGAGCTTTAGAGAATCGGGCTCCTTATTCTGAATATGAATGTTTATGTAGAGAAAGAGAGATAGATGTTACATATTTAGAAAGATATGTTAATCTATTAAAGGAACATGAAACCAATTTTTTTTCTATAATGATTTAGAAAGAGCATGCAATTTTAACACTCTGAGTGCTAAGCTGAATTTAATATTTTTCTGTTGTTTTACTATTTTCAAAAAACATTTTTTTTTACTTTTTTATTTTTCCCTCAGATCCCCAAGACTTATACCATTGGACAGGTTAGGCGATTACCTTTCCAATAGTAGGTCTTGTTGGTATGTAGCTGCTTAGATCCCTGAGATACAGGTTTCTAAGCAGTATGCCCCCTTTCCCTATACTTTGTATTGACAATTTTAAATAAAGTTGCGTGGTGACATCATCACGTCATTGCGCGTGAGGTCACTGCACGTAACGGAAGCCCCGACGATGCCTGTCACTATGCAGGCCCGATCGCTGGGGTAGGAGTGGATGGGGGCCCCCAGATTGCAAAAAAGGTAGTTGAGTGCTAATGACAGCTCTGAGCCATCATTAGCACTCAAGGGTTAAAACAACTATCTAATTTACTTCTATTATCTAATTTGCTTCATTCTCTTGATATCCGTTGTTGAATAAATAGGCTCAGTAGCTGCTGATTGGGGGCTGCACATAGATACCTCATGTGATTGGCTCATCAATGTGCACTGCTATTTCAGAGGATACCTATAGAATGAAGCAAATTAAATAATAGAAGTAAATTGGAAATTTGTATAAAATTGTATGTACTATCTGAATAATAAAATAAAAATGTGGGGTTTCGTGTCCCTTTAATGTGACATGCTCAGAAGGGACAGATGTAGGGTGGAACAATAAGGTTGCAAAGTTGACAAAAGGTATGAAAGGTTCAGAGTATAAGAGAAGCTGGAAATGTAACAAAGAGACATGGGGGTAGATTTACCAAGCAGCGGATGCTGCAATCTACCCCCCGATGTTTCCGGCTCGCCAGATAAATAAGTTAAGAAGCAGCGGTCATAAGACTGCAATCATCCCAATACGAAACGATTGGGATGATTGACACCCCCTGCTAGCGGCCGCGAGTGTGCAGGGAGCGGCATTGCACAAGCATTTCACTAGAATGGCCGGTAACGCATACTACGAGGCGTGTCGGTATAGCTATACCGCAAGCATTTTAGCCTGTAACGCAATGTCCTTTCCGCACTCAAAAAACTGACGTTTGAGTGTGGGATTTCCATAGGGCCGGTATTACAGGTTGTGCGTTCAGGATAAAATGCTTCCGTTACAGCCTATACCGACACGATCTATATCGCCATCTGAGACCAGTAGTTTTGGATTTTGCGAAACAAAAATGTTTCACAAAACTCATAACTAAACTGTTACAAAGTACACTAACACCCATAAACTACCTATTAACCCCTAAATTGCCGCCCTCCAGCATCGCAAACACTATTAAAAAAGTATTAACCCCTAATCCGCCGTCCACCCACATCGCCAACACTATTGAATATATTAATCCCTAAATCGCTGCTCCCAGACATCGCCGACACTATAATAAAGTTATTAACCCCTAAACCTCTGGCTTCCCACATCACCGCCACTAAATAAACCTATTAACCCCTAAATCGCCGCCCTCCCGCATCGCAAACACTATTTAAAACGTATTAATCCCTAATTCGCCGTCCACCCACATCGCGACTATTAAATAAACCTATTAACCCCTAATCTGCCGTCCACCCACATCGCCAACACTATTGAAATATATTAACCCCTAAACCACCACTCCTCGACAATTTATGTTAGGTTAATTTATAGTTTAAACTTAGGTTTATTTTATTTCATAGGTAAGTTTTTATTTATTTAAATATAGTTATATTGCAATGTTAATTTAAAGTTAGGGGGTGTTAGGTTTAGGGATTAATAGTTTAATTTAGTGTTTTGCGATGTGGGGGGCTGGCGGTTTAGGGGTTAATAGGTTTATTTAGTGGCAGTGATGTGGGAGGCCGGAGGTTTAGGGGTTAATAGGTTTATTTAGTGGAGGCGATTTGGGAGTCCGGAGGTTTAGGGGTAAATAGGTTTATTTAGGTGGCGGCGATGTCGGGGAGTGGCGGATTAGGGGTTAGTAACTTTATTTAGTGGCTGCGGATTAGGGGTTAATAGCTTTTATTTAGGTGGCGGCGATGTCGGAGAGCGGCAGAATAGGGGTTAATAATTATTTTTAGTATCGGGGAGCGGAGGATTAGGGGTTAATATATTTTATTAGTGTCAGCGATGTCCGGGAGTGGCGGAATAGGGGGTTAATAACTTTTATTACTGTCGGTGATGTTGGGGAGCGGAGGATTAGGGGTTAATCACTTAATTTAGGTGTCAGCGATGTCGGGGGTGGTGGATTTGGGGTATTTAGACTAGGGGTTTATGTTAGGGTGTTAGGTTTAAACTTAATTTTCTTTTCCCCATAGACATCAATGGGGTTGCGCTACAGCGATCTCCATTCTGCACTTCAGGTGTTAGTTATTTTTCTAACACTCTCTCCCCATTGATGTCTAGGGGGGAAAGCATGCATAAGCACGTAAACTCAGCCCTTGGCTTTTGCGCGGTATGGAGCTTAACGCACCATAACGCACAGCACAGGGTGGTTTTTCAGTTACTCATAATGGCAGTGCTAAGGAGAGTGAAATAACACAACTTTTTTAGCGTTATTTTCACACCCTGTTTAGCGCAAAACTCGTAATCTAGGCGACAACAATGATTCTGGTTAGCTGTGTCTACTTAAGTAACAGGTCCTGATTGGCTCCTCCAAATAAGACAACAAAAAAGATGTGAATGCATTCAAAACATTTTCAAACTTGCAGGACTGCCAAAAAGTCTTGTAATTATTACATTGTTTACTGCACTTACAGTGGAAGGGGTCCAGCACCCACTTTTCTGTTCAATAAAGTGTATGTGGAATATAGGGGGATCAGTGCACAACCATTGAGCGACAGTCAATAAGCATTTCTGCACAACGCTTACAAAGTAATCTTTACTAGAAATGCAGATCACATAAACAAGGTCATGCAAATATAATATTATATATATCAAAGGGTAAACAGCGCTTATAGATATTCTTAATTACGGATTATATTTGAGTCTCAGAGGTGATAGTTAGCCCTATATAAAATAAAAAACGAAGTGTATGAGTATATAAGTATATAAATATAAAAGAGTCTTTGACAAAGTTGATGAGATCCAAGTGTAGTGTAGGAGTATTAGATACCCTTACCAAAAGTTACCTCAATCCTATGAGGTAAGTTTGCCGCATTGGAGGATGTATCTAGTGGTTGGTGGGTCCTGGATAGTATGATCTGTATGATTCAACTGCCTCTTGGAATAACACAAGATGTGGATCCCCCTTATGCTGGTCTCTTTAGGAAACTTCCTGTGCTTGTTGCCTCTTGGAGCTTGGTTCTCTTGTCTTGGTATGAACTTTCTTGTCCCGATTTATACCCAGAAAGACAGAAAACAGCAAAGAAAGTGTAATACCGTTTTATTCAATAAAAGTATAAAAAATGGCATATATCACACTCACATTTTATGTCCTCACTGATATGAGGTATAGTGACAGCACATAAGTTTAGAGGTGAATTCACAGATGGTTGTGTCCCAAGCCAGTCAGAGAATAAATATATAGTCAATATTTCTTTGGTGTCACAGGCAATAATTCCAGCCAAGTCGATTTATATAGCAGATAATTAATCCAGTTATTATCGCTTGTTAGGTTAGTGACTAAAATGGGATAGTCTGTTCCTATATTCAGACTTATCCAGTATATTTGTGTTAGTCACACCAATAGCGGTTAGCCAGATAAAAGCTGTTAATGCAGTTTGTAATGCTGCTGAATGTGAAAACAGGTTAATATAGCAGCGGTATGGCCAGTCAGGCAGTCACACCAATAGTGGTTAGCCAGGAAAAAGCTGTTAATGCAGATTGTAATGCTGCTTGAATGTGAAAACAGATTAATATAGCAGCAGTCTGGCCAGGCAGGCAGTGGGTAAAGTTAGTAGCAGATCATAAACTCAATGCGTGCATAAAAGGCAAGCATTCAAAAACAAACAGTTTAAAAACAGTTATAAAAGCAATGAAAAGGCAATATTGTGGTACCCTGACGCGTTTCAAAGGTTTCTATGTCCTTCTTCCTCAGAGGGGTTTGTTGTCCCCCTCTGAGGAAGAAGGACATAGAAACCTTTGAAATGCGTCAGGGTACCACAATATTGCCTTTTCATTGCTTTTATAACTGTTTTTAAACTGTTTGTTTTTGAATGCTTGCCTTTTATGCACGCATTGAGTTTATGATCTGCTACTAACTTTACCCACTGCCTGACTGGCCAGACTGCTGCTATATTAATCTGTTTTCACATTCAAGCAGCATTACAAACTGCATTAACAGCTTTTATCTGGCTAACCGCTATTGGTGTGACTGCCTGACTGGCCATACCGCTGCTATATTAACCTGTTTTCACATTCAGCAGCATTACAAACTGCATTAACAGCTTTTATCTGGCTAACCGCTATTGGTGTGACTAACACAAATATACTGGATAAGTCTGAATATAGGAACAGACTATCCCATTTTAGTCACTAACCTAACAAGCGATAATAACTGGATTAATTATCTGCTATATAAATCGACTTGGCTGGAATTATTGCCTGTGACACCAAAGAAATATTGACTATATATTTATTCTCTGACTGGCTTGGGACACAACCATCTGTGAATTCACCTCTAAACTTATGTGCTGTCACTATACCTCATATCAGTGAAGACATAAAATGTGAGTGTGATATATGCCATTTTTTATACTTTTATTGAATAAAACGGTATTACACTATCTTTGCTGTTTTCTGTCTTTCTGGGTATAAATCGGGACAAGAAAGTTCATACCAAGACAAGAGAACCAAGCTCCAAGAGGCAACAAGCACAGGAAGTTTCCTAAAGAGACCAGCATAAGGGGGATCCACATCTTGTGTTATTCCAAGAGGCAGTTGAATCATACAGATCATACTATCCAGGACCCACCAACCACTAGATACATCCTCCAATGCGGCAAACTTACCTCATAGGATTGAGGTAACTTTTGGTAAGGGTATCTAATACTCCTACACTACACTTGGATCTCATCAACTTTGTCAAAGACTCTTTTATATTTATATACTTATAGACTCATACACTTCGTTTTTTATTTTATATAGGGCTAACTATCACCTCTGAGACTCAAATATAATCCGTAATTAAGAATATCTATAAGCGCTGTTTACCCTTTGATATATATCCTCTTATATTGTATAGACTTAGTCTATTACACAATACTTGTACCTTAATAGCTGCTCCATTAGATCTTCATACATTTGACTAGCGCATGCACCAGAGTAACGCTTGCTTCCACTCACTGACACTGAGTGGTAACATTCTACTTAACCCTATATATATATATATATATATATATATAATCCATCAGAAGTATGCACTCACTCCAATGTAGAAACTTCCATGCCCGGATGTCTCCTCAAAATGTAAAATAGAAATTCATGACTGAAAGAGGGCACTCACAGGTCTTTGCAAAAATATATTTTTATTTCATATATATGTCGACGTTTCAGCTTGCATGTCGAGCCTTCCTCAAGACAGTCTTACTTACTATAAGCCAAAGCATGTAACGCTGCTTTCGCTAAGTAATCTTTAGGGAAAGCAGCGTTACAAGCTTTGGCTTATATCAACTAAGAATGTCTTGAGGAAGGCTCGACATGCAAGCCCAAAGGTCGACATATGTATGAAATAAAAATATATTATTTGCAAAGACCTTAGTGCCCTCTTTCAGTCATGATTTTTTATATATATATATATATATATATATATATATATATATATATATATATATATATATATATAGAGAGAGAGAGAGAGAGAGAGACATAGATATAGATATATATATAGATATATAATCCATAGATATAGATGCAGCAGATTATATGTTTTTGTAAAACAATAAATTGCTTCAACTCTGTTTGTTCCTCCTGCATCTTCCACTTCAGAGCAAGTGTCATAATTTCCAGAGCAAAGCTAGGGACTACCCTGGACCCGCCCACAACAATTCAGCATACCCCCCAACTGTCCTGATTTTCGCGGGACAGTCCCGATTTGAGGGGTCTGTCCCGCTCTCCCGGGTTGCTAGCAATCTGTCCCGCATTGCCAGATGCATTTAAAAAAAACAAAAATTTTAAATTCTATTGGGCACATACTCAGAAGCAGCTGGCTTTTCTCTCCCAGGGTTATATACCTGTTAGATTCCTTGTGGAAAATGAATGGTGTGTGGGTTAAGCAGTAGTAGGCAGGCTGTATACCCTCTTGTAGTGTTTGTAAATCCAGGTGGTTTAGAAATATATCTGACACAGAGTCCATTTATACAGCAACTAACTACACACTTTATTTCCTGGTTCCTCACTCCAACAACACTGTCCCCGCCCCTGCTTCTTTGCAACAATTATATACATTTACAAGTCAGAGCACAAACTAGGAAGAAAGCATTATATATTATAATATCACAACAAACACCATATCTCTCCCTTACTTTAGATTAGAAACATAACAATTAAACTAAACATAAATATAACTATATATATACTATGCTTAATATCTAGAAATAAGACCAACTATATTTCACATAAAAGAGTTGCATGATGACATAATACATTACATGAAAACACATTATTTTTCATAGTTTTTAAGGTATTCAGGAGGTCTTCTGTTTTCTCTGAGAGGGTATTTTCGATTAGTATCTAAGGACTGATCATATGCTATGTTTTCTTCCCCCTCACTGCTCTCTGAGTTATTCATATTATCAGACAGATACGGATAGGGTATAGCGCTAGACCAAAAACCTACTTAGCCTCACTAAAGGTTATTGTCTCCTCCCTAGACAATAGAGAATTAAGAATGTAAAATCAGTGGATATAGGAGGCGCTATAGAGCCGTAGGATATATAGATATAAATAAATGTAAAATTCACTGTATCTTGACCAGTTAAAACATTCAAAAAATTAAAAATCCGAAAATCCCAATGACCCTTAAGGGATACGTTAAAATACTATTTATGTGCAAAATCTGTGATAAAAAATCGCGACTTTGTGGCAGGCACTGCAGTGTTGGATTTTAATCTAGGAAATAGTTACCTGCGGAAAGGTGTTGTAGCAATAGCGAATCACCTGTGCAGAGAGTGGATTTAAGGGCAAAGGTTGCAGGAAGTAGCATCTTGAAAAAGACCCAGAAGGGGTTGAAACGCGTAGAGGACTTACCTGCTACTGTTTGCGATTATTTGGAGGACCGAAGCTGAAGTGAACTCTCTGTACCCTGGCGTACAGAGGACATCCTGTGGAAACAAACACTTGCTCAAGTGGTCACCTAGGATCCGGAACCGGGTGACGTCACTCACGGGATTTTCGCTGAGCAGACATCTAAAGGAGCAGCCGGAGTGTCGGGCCAGGTAAGGAGATCGCTGGCAGACACTTGTTAGAAGGTAGGAGAGCCTCCCGGCTAAGTTATAAATACTTGATTGCCTTTAACTAAGAGAACATTAAGGAAGGAGCTCTATACCATCGTGGGCTTTTATTTGTGACCAAATAAGACTGGGGATATAACGGCACCATTCAGAAACATTAACATTTATATATTTGGATTTACAATAATTAAACCTACATTGTCATTCCGGACCATCTTCTTTGGGGGATCCCCTTGAACTACTAACACCAAGATTAGAATACAGTCATTATAGGTGTTCTCCGCCAGCCCCATTTGATTTGGGGAATCTGAGGGGTTATGTATAGTGTGTATGTTTAACCGGTATTACTTTACTTTATTTTATGTATGATTGATTGTTATATGGATTGTTTGAGTCAACCTTTTATGCATTGACTTATTAAATATCACATCTGTGTTTTACTAATTATTGTCACTTGATCATTGATTGCACTTTGATACTGCATTTATTTCACTTTGATTTTTCACTTGGATAAATAGTTTTTATATATATATATACGTAGATATTTTCCTTTATTTTTAATTATCACCGATTTTTTATCACAGATTTTGCACATAAATAGTATTTTAACGTATCCCTTAAGGGTCATTGGGATTTTCGGATTTTTAATTTTTATTCCTATTATCATCATGTTCTTGAAATAATTTGGGTATATCAGAATCATCATCTTCTGCATCAGATATTTCAGTGTCCTGTTCTTTGTGTAGTTTCTTGAAGAAAGAAGAGTTCCGAGTAATTGTATGTCCATTTCTTACTGCAGTGATCATTGATCCTTGAATTCTTGTAACTGTATATGGGATGACATCATATAAAGTATCCAACTTATGTCGTCTATCTTGCCTACACAGGACTCTGTCTCCAACAGCAAAAGGAGCAGATTTGGTATGATAATATTTATCCGCATAAGCTTTCATCTTGGCTTTGGCATGACTGTCTTTTTGTATTAAGTCCTTGTTGAGTGTCTCTGTTAGCGAATCATTTATATCCGGAATTTTGATCCAAAGTTTGCGATTGAATAACAGCTCTGCAGGTGATCTGCCAGTAGTACAATGGGGAGTTGATCGATAGTCTCTCAGAAAAGAGTATAAATTTTGTTTCCATGGTCTACCTTGCGCTGTAGTTGCCCTTAGAAATTTCCCCATAGAACGCATGAATCTTTCAGCTTCTGCATTAGCTTGTGGCCACAAAGGAATAATGCGCCTATGTTTAAATCCAAGATATGAAGCAAATGTATTAAACTGAGTACTGTTAAATGGGGAACCGTTATCTGTTTTAACAATTTTAGGAATTCCCAATAAAGAGAAAACTTTGTCTAAAACCGGAATAACAGTGACTGAAGATATTGAGCTGATAACTTCTACTACCGGGTATCTTGAATATTCGTCTATAACCACCATCAAATAATCTCTAGTAGGTAATGGACCATAAAAATCTATACTCACATTACACCATGGTGCTTCAGGCAATGCAGACATTTTTAAAGGTTCTTTGTGAGCTCCTGGAGTTGTGGCTTGACACACAATACAATTTCTCACCAACTTTTCTGCTTGTTGATCTATTGATGGAAACCACACTTTTTCTTGCAATAAACTTTTCATTTTAACTATTCCTTGGTGACCTTCATGTGCTAAGGATAATACTTGCTGTTGTAAACATGTCGGAATGACTAGTCAATTACCTCGCAAGATAATACTGTTGTCATTATTCACTGAGCGTTCTTTGCTAAATCTTGCAAATGACTTCAACTCTTTTCCATGTATTTTGTCAGAATCAGCTGTGTACCATTTTCCATTCCGAACTAATACAGCGAGTTTTTGCAGTATAGGATCAGCTAATGTTGCTTGTTGTATTTCTTCTAAACTCAATGCTTTAGGTATAGCATGATTAGTAACAAAATTGATATATTCCTCTGCATCCATGGAACTTGGTGAACTTGTGAATGAATCTGTTGATATAGGATGTCGAGACATATAGTCTGCTGGGTTCTCTTTTCCAGATTTGTAAACCACAGTAAAATTATATGGTTGTAGTCTTAAACCCCATCTTTCTATTCTAGTGGGCGGTTTGGATTTTGGATTATGCCAGATCAACTGTAAAGGCTTATGATCTGTGATCAGTGTGAATGGACAACCATATAAATATAAATGAAAGTATTCACAACCCCAAACTATTGCCAGAGCTTCACGTTCTGTTTGAGAATAATGTTTTTCCACATCATTTAAAGAACGGCTACCATAAGCAGTTATATAATGCTTGCCTTTGTCTCTCTGCACCAGAATAGCACCTAAACCAACAGGGCTAGCATCTACTAAAAGAATAGTTTGCTGTTGAGGGTTAAAATAGAACATTGTCTTGTTACTGGTCAAACTCTGTTTTAGTTGTTGAAAAGCTTGTTGTTCAGTTTCAGTCCAACGCCATGGCACACTTTTCTTTGTTAACTCTCTTAAAGGTGTGGCAATAGTAGAGAAATTAGGGATAAATCGAGAACAGTAGTTTACCATCCCTAGGAAACTTCTGACTTCACTGGCGTCTATTGGAGGATTTGCATTCTGAATTGCTTCCACTTTCTTTGGGTCTGCTGATATGCCTTCAGCTGAAAAAACAAATCCATAAAATTCTAGTTTAGTTTTGTTAAATTCACAATTACTACAATTTAAGGTAAGTCCTTTCTCATGAAGTCGCTCAAAAACTGCTGTGAGATTTTTATCATGGTCCTCTTGAGTAGCTCCAAACACAATGATATGATCGCTGAAGTTTTTAACTCCTGGAATTCCAGATAATGTTTGCTGTATTGCAGCAGGTTACTCACTGTTTGCTGAGACAAAGCACTAGGGTTCAAACATAATCCTCGTCGCCAGAATGTAGTGTTTGTAAATCCAGGTGGTTTAGAAATATATCTGACAAAGAGTCCTTTTATACAGCAACTAACTACACACTTTATTTCCTGGTTCCTCACTCCAACAACACTGTCCCCGCCCCTGCTTCTTTGCAACAATTATATACATTTACAAGTCAGAGCACAAACTAGGAAGAAAGCATTATATATTATAATATCACAACAAACACCATACCTCTGACCTCAGGTAATGGTGACCTCTAACCCCTGGTAGTGATGGCGTCTAGCCCCTGGTGATAATACTAGCATGCCTTCAGTTTTATATGATGAACAGTGCTAACACCAGGGTAACGAACAGTGGCAGCCTCAGACTGCCAGCTAATGTGCTTGCCAAACCCAGGACCCCATACAATGAGTTACAGATACCCATATATTATGTAATGTGTGTGTGTGTGTATCTGTATCTATAAGTGTGTATGTGTGTGTATCTGCATGTATAAGTGTAAGCTGTGTAGTGTGTGTGTGTATATCTGTATGTATAAGTGTTTGTGTGTGTGTGTGTGTGTATCTGCATGTATTATTGTATGCTATGTAGTGTGTGTGTGTCTGCATGTATAAATGCAAGCTATGAAGTGTGTGTATCTGCATGTATAAGTGTATACTATGTAGTGTGTGTGTATCTGTATGTGTAAGTGTATACTATGTAGTGTGTGTGTGTATCTGTATGTATAAGTGTATGATATGTAGTGTGTGTGTATCTGCCTGTATAAGTGTATGATATGTAGTGTGTGTCTGCATGTGTAAGTTAGTGATGTCGCAAACTTAAAATTTTCCGTTCGCGAACAGCGAACGCGAACATCCGCAAAAGTTCGCGAACGGGCGAACTGGGCGAACCGCCATTGACTTCAATAGGCAGGCGAATTTTAAAACCCACAGGGACTCTTTCTGGCCACAATAGTGATGGAAAAGTTGTTTCAAGGGTACCAACACCTGGACTGTGGCATGCCGGAGGGGGAGCCATGGCAAAACTCCCATGTAAAATTACATAGTTGATGCAGAGTCTGGTTTTAATCCATAAAGAGCATAAATCACCTAACATTCCTAAATTGTTTGAAATAACGTGCTTTAAAACATCAGGTATGATTTTGTATAGATCAGGTAGTGTAAGGATTACGCCCGCTTCACAGTGACAGACCAAACTCCCCGTTTAACGCACCGCAAACGACCGCAAACATTCCATTTGCACAACCGCAAACTCCCCATTTGTACAAGGTTGGATACCAAGCTAGCCATGTCCCGTTCCTTGTCCTCACTGATGTCATTGAAGGTCTCTTCCTCCACCCAGCCACGTACAACACCAAGGGCCTCCGAAAGGTGACAACAAGCCCCCTGGGACTCCTGCTGTGTTTGGTCTTCCACCTCCTCAAAGCCACCTTCCTCCTCTGACTCCTCTTCTTCAGACTCCTCTCTCTGCATTGCCTCTCTCTGCGTTATTATAAGGTGTGTTAACTAGTACTATTCCTATCAGTTTAATCCCTGTTCCGTCCCCTATCAGGGGACGTGTATATGGCATGGATTTTAGGAACTGGGAGATGGAAAAAGATGCTTGGTCGGTCCTCCTACTTCAAATTTGGGGCATTGCGCGTGCAATCTAATGTGCCACCACATAGGAGTGGTGTGTTAAGTAGTACTATTCCTATCAGTTTAATCCCTGTTATGTGCCTTTTTTATTGGTTTGGTTTTTGAAGCCACAGTGCTGCACCAGAGGCCAGAAAAATTAGGCATGTACACATGCCTGAAAAATTAGGTATTGTTGCAGCCGCTGCTGTAGCAGTGGCCAGAAAAATTGATGTTTGTTTCCTAGGCAGAAAGTACCCTAAAACATTGTGGCTTGAACCCTAGTTGGTGGCGGATAAGTCACGCAAGTCATCCGGCATTCAGAGATAAAATACAGCACTGTGTGGACCATTTTTAGCCCAAGGCAGCTCATCTCATCAGGTTCTCTGAGGGTGGACCCCGAAGGGCTGTGGCGATGCATAGGAGTTAAAAAGCTCCGCATGTCCTCCATCAACAACATATCTGTAAAGCATCCTGTCCTTGCCAGCGTGGTCGTGGGAGTCGTAGGATTACTTTCACCTATTCCCCTGTTAGATTCCCGTTGTGCTGTGACATCACCCTTATACGCTGTGTAAAGCATACTTTTTAATTTATTTTGGAACTGCTGCATCCTTTCCGACTTGCGGTAATTCGGTAACATTTCAGGCACTTTATCACTTGTATCTGACAAATCAACAAAGGAAGCAGCAGCGGGTACAACATCATCATCATCATCACACCATACGTCCATGTCTGTAATGCTGCCTGACTGAGACATATCACTGTTATCTACATCCTCTGTCAATGATGGTTGCGCATCACTCATTTCTTCCAACTGATGTGTAAAAAACTCCTCTGACAGATCAAGTGAAGCGGCTGTGGTGCTAGTGTTGGTGGTGGTGGCAGGCGGGCGAGTGGTAACTTGAGAGGTGCCCGAAGATAAGCTGGAGGAGGATGGTGCGTCAAGGTTCGGAGCGGAAGCTATAGAAGATTGGGTGTCCTGTGTTAAAAAGTCAACTATTTCCTCTGAAATTTTCGAGTTCATGGGACGTGGCCTCTGAACACTGGGCATTATTCTAGGGCTAATGGGAATCACAGCACCACGACCATGACGGCACCTGCGGGGTGGCCTGCCTCTGCCTGTCATTTTTTTTTAAATGTACACTTACACTACTATTAAACAAGATATGAGTGGTGGAACTGGGCAAGTGGGCACAGTATACGCTGTGAGCCTGACACAAAAAAGCAGACTGATGTTTCACAGTCCAAAAAGTTTTTATTTTTTTAAATGTACACTTACACTACTATTATAAAAGATATGAGTGGTGGCACTGGACAAGTGGGCCCAGTATAAGCTGTGAGCCTGAAACAAAAAAGCAGACTGATGTTTCACATTTACAAAAAGTTTTTTTTGTTTTTAAATGTACACTTACACTACTATTAAACAAGATATGAGTGGTGGCACTGGGCAAGTGGGCACAGTATACGCTTTGAGCCTGACACAAAAAAACAGACTGATGTTTCACAGTCCAAAAAGTTTTTATTTTTTTAAATGTATACTTACACTACTATTAAACAAGATATGCGTGGTGGCACAGGGCAAGTGGGCACAGTATACGCTGTGAGCCTGACACAAAAAAGCAGACTGATGTTTCACAGTCCAAAAAGTTTTTATTTTTTTAAGTGTACACTTACACTACTATTAAACAAGATATGAGTGGTGACACTGGGCAAGTGGGCCCAGTATAAGCTGTGAGCCTGACACAAAAAGCAGACTGATGTTTCACAGTCCAAAAAGTTTTTTTTGTTTTTAAATGTACACTTACACTACTATTAAACAAGATATGAGTGGTGGCACTGGGCAAGTGGGCACAGTATATGCTGTGAGCCTGACACAAAAAAGCAGACTGATGTTTCACAGTCCAAAAAGTTTTTATTTTTTTAAATGTACACTTACACTACTATTAAACAAGATATGAGTGGTGGCACTGGGCAAGTGGGCACAGTATACGCTGTGAGCCTGACACAAAAAAGCAGAAGTCCAAAAAGTTTTTATTTTTTTAAATGTACACTTACACTACTATTAAACAAGATATGAGTGGTAGCACTGGGCAAGTGGGCCCAGTATAAGCTGTGAGCCTGACACAAAAAAGCAGACTGATGTTTAACAGTACAAAAAGTTTTTTTTTTGTTTTTTAATGTACACTTACACTACTATTAAACAAGATATGAGTGGTGGCACTGGGCAAGTGGGCACAGTATACGCTGTGAGCCTGACACAAAAAAGCAGACTGATGTTTCACAGTCCAAAAAGTTTTTTGTTTTTAAATTTACACTACTGTTACACCAGATATGAGTGGTGGCACCGGGCAAGTGGGCACAGTATACGCTGTGAGCCTGGCACACACGCTGGCAGGCAGGCAACTGCAATTAGATTACACAAGCAGACTGATGTTTCACAGTCAAAAAAGTTTTTTTTTTTTTAAATTTACACTACTGTTACACCAGATATGAGTGGGGCCACTGGGCAAGTGGGCACAGTATACGCTGTGAGCCTGGCACACACGCTGGCAGGCAGGCAGGCAACTGCAATTAGATTACACTAGCAGACTGATGTTTCACAGTCAAAAAAGTTTTTTTTTTTAAATTTACACTACTGTTACAGCAGATATGAGTGGTGGCACTGGGCAAGTGGGCCTGGCACACACGCTGGCAGGCAGGCAGGCAACTGCAATTAGATTACACTAGCAGACTGATGTTTCACAGTCAAAAAATTTTTTTTTTTTAAATTCACACTACTGTTACACCAGATATGAGTGGTGGCACTGGGCAAGTGGCTTGGCAGGTAGGCAACTGCAATTAGATTACACAGGAAAAAAATAAAAATAAATAAAAAATGATGTTCTAGCCCTAAAAAGGGCTTTTTGGGGTGCTGTCCTTATAGCAGAGATCAGATGAGTCATTCAGGACTGTAGTGGACAATGAATACACTAGCCTAGCTATCAATTTCCCTATTAAATCACCAGCAGCTACACTGTCCCTCCTCTCACTAACAATGCAGCTTCCGAATGAATCTAAAATGGATGCTGTCCAGGAGCTGGGAGGGTCTGGGAGGGAGGGTCTGCTGCTGATTGGCTGGAATGTGTCTGCAGACTGTGAGATACAGGGTCAAAATTTACTCAATGATGATGAATAGGGGGCGGATCGAACATCGCTATGTTCGCCGGGAACTATTCGCCGGCGAACTATTCGCGACATCACTAGTGTAAGTGTATGCTATGGAGTGTGTGTGTATCTGCATGTGTAAGTGTATGTTATGTAGTGTGTGTGTATGTGCATGTGTAAGTGTATGCTATGTAGTGTGTTACTGTGCATTTTTGCTAACTTTAAAAGCCAGAATCTAGAATATTAATAAGGAAAGCAGAGAGCGGTTTTAAAGAATCTATTATTAAATGTCCAATTAAGATAAAAATATTTAACACTGTCTCTGCAAAGGCTAATTTAATACAGAGCTCACGTAGCTATACCAGTAGTTTGAGCTTGTGTTTGATTTGCTGCCTAAGAGTATTAAAACATATGACTTTATTTAGAATTTTATTTATATTACTTTGGTCTTATGATTTTTTTAAACCCGCCCCCGCTCCTGCACACCAAATTTCAAATTTTGAAATGTTGGGAGGTATGATTCAGACCCCACCCATGGTCCTTCCAATCCCACCAATGACACATCAAATCCAGCACAAGGCATTCCAGTGGCTCCACCCATCTAGTCACAGCCCCACAAATGAGCTACCATCTACAAGTTCCTCTCACCTTCCACTCTTGAAAAGACTCTGGAATATATTGGGTGGGTATGTCATTAGGTGGTTCATATTCTTCCTTTCAGAAGATGTGGTGAGAGAAAGCTGTGTGCCAGACACACACATTATAAAATGGTTATAATAAAATGATTTATATTTGAGTTATCACAAAAATAAAATTGTACTTACCAAGAATCTGTGAAATAGCTTTACTTATGTCTTCAGGAGAGACAAAGACACTTGCAGAGTTAGGAACAGAGAAGCAGAAGGCAGAGATAAATTTAAAGATTAAACATTTGAAATGGATTGATGAAACAGGAAGAAGTAATGAATCACCACTTTATTTTCCTCATACAGCGTGGAAAAATTTAAATGTGGGTTTAAACAACAAAAAACGCCCTTATTTTTACTTTTAAAAAATGTTTATATATATGTGTGTGTGTAGAGCAGGGCCGGACTGGGGCCAAAAATAGGCCTGGGCATTTAAAGTCAAACCAGCCCACTTCCTTCCCTCCCTCCCTCACACACACACACACCTCATTTCTTATTTAACCCTATACCAAACATGACAAGTGTAATGTACTTGTTTAAGGGACAAGAAAAAAAATTACATTTCTAACATCCTAGGATCTCTGTATTTTGTAAATTGGTTGGTATGGAAAAATAAAAAAGTAATATATACCGTATTGTGCCGAGTATAGGCCGCACCCGGTTATAAGCTGCACCCTTAAAGTTTGGTGCTATTTTAAAGAAAATTTATTTTTTGTGTCATTAAAGTAGCATATGAGCCTACCTGGGTTTAGCTTTTTTCAACAAAGAATACTGTGAACAAGGCAATTTTTAGTAATTATCTAAGGACATTGCAGAAAAGCTGGGATACAGATGAGGAAAGCTTAGGGGAGGGGCAGCTTGCTTTTTTTTGTGGTTTTTATTATGGGGAATCTGTAGAGGTTAAGCAATGGGGATTTGTTTAGAAAGAGGTTTTGCAGTTGGTGGTAGGTCTCATGGGTGTTTAGATTTAGGGAGTTAAACAAGAAGGAGAGCTTGCAACTGAGGTTAAAGGAGTAAAGGTGGAATGGGTCAGATATTTTTTTTTGCAGGTGGAAAATGTTGGGTTAATAGCAGTAAAGAGGCTGGGACAATGCTAGTGTTAACAGCAGTGGAGTAAATAAATATGCTATAGCTAAGTCACTGCTTTACCAATAAGGTGTCTAATCACAAGTGGATGTCCGCTGGTTACTGCCCACACTTATGTGCTAGATGCTACATGATACATAATACTGGTACATTACCGTTACATTGCACTTCAGGGAGTAGGGTCACCCAGCAACTACAGTATTTTCACCAGCATCACCGCCTTATACTCTCTGCAGCTCCAGGTGGCTCTGCATTCCCTTAACAGTCGGAAACAGCACTAGCCGGCGCCGCTCTCTGTGACTCACTGCCGCGCTGCAGATTACCTCACTGTCGCTGACTACACGTGCTGATCACACGTGCAGTCAGGATTTAGGAGCCAATGTGTGAAGACCATTCCCGGTTGAGCTGCCCCAATAGGAAGCCAAAAAAAATGATAAAATACCTGATTATAGGCCGCACCCCTAATGTAAAGCATTAAATTAGTGGAAAAAAGTGCGGCCTATACTCAGGACAATACGGCATATATATATATATATATATATATATATATATATATATATATATATATATATATATATATATATATATATATATATATATATATATATATATATATATATATATACGTTGATTGGAGTAGCCGTGTTAGTCCAGAGATTTAGATATCAAAATAACAAGAGTATTGCATTGAGCAGACTTGATAAAGGAAGGAACTCTTCCGAAAGCTTGTCAACTTATAAATGTATAGTTAGTCCAATAAAAAAGTATCATTGCTCAATGCAATACTCTTGTTATTTTGATATATATATATACAATATATATATATATATATATATATACACAACAAAAACAATAAAAGAGTGCTCATTTTTAATTTATATAATGAGTAAATATTTTGTGACCACTTAAAAACATGCTGCTAGCAAAATTACCTGTAGTTAACATAGGCCTAGATTACGAGTTTTGCGTTAGCCTTAAAAAGCAGCGTTAAGAGGTCCTAACGCTGCTTTTTAATGCCCGCTGGTATTACGAGTCCTGCAGGTGTACCGCTCACTTTTTTGGCCAGACTCCGAAATACCGCAAATGCGTATCCTATATTTTCAATGGGACTTGCATAGCGCCGGTATTATGAGTCTGACAAAAAGTGAGCGGTAGACCCTCTCCTGTCAAGACTCGTACCACATTTTAAAGTCAGTAGTTAAGAGTTTTACACTACAACGCCGTAGCATAAAACTCTTAACTAAAGTGCTAAAAAGTACACTAACACCCATAAACTACCTATTAACCCCTAAACCGAGGCCCCCCCACATTGCAAAACACTAAAATAAATATTTTAACCCCTAATCTGCCGAACCGGACATCGCCGCCACTATAAAAAACATATTAACCCCTAAACCGCCGCACTCCCGCATCGCAAACATTAGTTAAAAATTATTAACCCCAAATCTGCCGTCCCTAACATCGCCGCCACCTACCTACATTTATTAACCCCTAATCTGCCGCCCCCAACGTCGCCGCCACTATATTAAAGTTATTAACCCCTAAATCTAAGTCTAACCCTAACACCCCCTAACTTAAATATAATTAAAATAAATCTAAATAAAATTACTACAATAAGCTAAATTATTCCTATTTAAAACGAAATACTTACCTATAAAATAAACCCTAAGCTAGCTACAATATAACTAATAGTTAAGTTGCTAGCTTAGGGTTTATTTTTATTTTACAGGCAACTTTGTATTTATTTTTAATTTTCTAGGTAGAATAATTATTAAATAGTTATTAACTATTTAATAACTACCTAGTTAAAATAAAGACAAATTTACCTGTAAAATAAAACCTAACCTAAGTTACAATTACACCTAACACTACACTACAATTAAATTAATTACCTAAATTAAATACAATTAATTACAATTAAATAAAATTATCTAAAGTACAAAAAAAATAAAACACTGAATTACAGAAAATAATAAAGAAATTACAAGATTTTTAAACTAATTGCACCTAATCTAATCCCCCTAACAAAATAAAAAAGCCCCCCCCAAAATAAAAAAAAGACATACCCTACACTAAATTACAAATAGCCCTTAAAAGAGCCTTTTTGCGGGGCATTGCCCCAAAGTAATCAGCTCTTTTACCTGAAAAAAAATTACAATTCCCCCCCAACATTAAAACCCACCACCCACACAAACAACCCTACTGTAAAACCCACCCAATCCCCCCACTAACCCCCTGAAGATCACCTTACCGGGAGACGTCTTCACCCAACCGGGCCGAAGTCCTCAACGAAGCCGGGAGAAGTCTTCATCCAAGCCGGGGCGAAGTGGTCCTCCAGACAGGCAGAAGTCTTCATCCAGACGGCATCTTCTATCTTCATCCATCCGGCGCGGAGCGGATCCATCTTCAAGACATCCGATGCGGAGCATCCTCTTCTTTCCACAGTCGATGACTGAATGAAGGTTCCTTTAAATGACGTCATATAAGATGGTGTCCCTTCAATTCCGATTGGCTGATAGAATTCGATCAGCCAATCGGAATTAAGGTAGAAAAAATCCTAATGGCTGATGCAATCAGCCAATAGGATTGAACTTCAATCCTATTAGCTTATCCAATCAGCCAATAGGATTGAACTGGAATTCTATTGGCTGTTCCAATCAGCCAATAGAATGCCAGTTCAATCCTATTGGATGATTGCTAGGATAGAATTCTATCAGCCAATCGGAATTGAAAGGATGCCATCTTGGATGACGTAATTTAAAGGAACCTTCATTCCGTTGTCGACCATGGGAAGAAGAGGATGCTCTGTGTCGGATGTCTTGAAGATGGACCCGCTCCATGCCGGATGGATGAAGATAGAAGATGCCGTCTGGAGGAACACTTCTGCCCTGTTGGATGTAGACTTCTGCCCGTCTGAAGGATCACTTCTGCCCGGTTGGGTGAAGACGTCTCCCATTAAAGTTAGGTGATCTTCAAGGGGTTAGTGTTAGGTTTTTTTAAGGGGGTATTGGGTGGGTTTTAGAGTAGGGTTGGTTGAGTGGGTGGTGGGTTTTAATGTTGGGGGGGGATTGTAATGTTTTTTTCAAGTAAAAGAGCTGATTACTTTGGGGCAATGCCCCGCAAAAGGCCCTTTTAATGGCTATTTGTAATTTAGTGTAGGTTAGGGCTTTTTTATTTTTTTTGGGGGGGGGCTTTTTTATGTTAGGATTAGATTAGGTGTAATTAGTTTAAAAATCTTGTAATTTCTTTATTATTTTCTGTAATTTAGTGGGGGTTTTTTTGTACTTTAGATAATTTTATTTAATTGTAATTAATTGTATTTAATTTAGGTAATTAATATAATTGTAGTGTAGTGTTAGGTGTAATTGTAACTTAGGGTAGGTTTTATTTTACAGGTAAATTTGTCTTTATTTTAACTAGGTAGTTATTAAATAGTTAATAACTATTTAATAACTATTCTACCTAGTTAAAATAAATACAAAGTTGCCTGTAAAATGAAAATAAACCCTAAGCTAGCTACACTGTAACTATTAGTTATATTGTCGCTAGCTTAGGGTTTATTTTATAGGTAAGTATTTAGTTTTAAATAGGAATAATTTAGTTAATTGTAGTAATTTTATTTAGATTTATTTTAATTATATTTAAGTTAGGGGGTGTTAGGCTTAGGGTTAGACTTAGGTTTAGGGGTTAATAACTTTATTATAGTGGCGGCGACGTTGGGGGCGGCAGATTAGGGGTTAATAAATGTAGGTAGGTTGCGGCGACATTGGGGGCGGCAGAGTAGGGGTTAATAAATAAAATGTAGGTGTCGGCGATGTTGGGGGTGGCAGATTAGGGGTTCATAAGTATAATGTAGGTGGAGGCGGTGTCTGGAGCGGCAGATTATGGGTTAATAATATAATGCAGTTGTCGGCGATGTCGGGGGCGGAAGATTAGGGGTTAATAAGTGTAAGATTAGGGGTGTTTAGACTCGGGTTCATGTTAGGGTGTTAGGTGTAGACATAAATGTATTTTCCCCATAGGAATCAATGGGGCTGCGTTAGGAGTTTTACGCTGCTTTTTTGCAGGTGTTAGGTTTTTTTCAGCTGGGTCTCCCCCATTGATTCCTATGGGGAAATCGTGCACGAGCACGTTTTACCAGCTCACCGCTAACGTAAGCAGCGCTGGTATTGAGGTGAGGTGTGGAGCAAAATTTTGCTCTACGCTCACTTTTTAGCGGCTAACGCCGGGTTTGTAAAAACCCGTAATACCAGCGCTGTCTGTGAGTGGTGAACATAAACTACTTGTTAGCACCGCACAGCTTCTAACACAAAACTCGTAATCTAGGTGAGAGTTTTGTTACCAGAGATAAACTTTTTATTTTTTTCTGTGATCTTCTGAACTCCTCTGACTGCGATATTAGATATGGCCTCCCAGCTCTTCTTTCAGAAGCTAGCGCACTGTTCTAGTTTAAAAACAAATCTTATTAAGTACTGTGTTAGCTGTGCACACTTGAAAAACTGCTGTGGTGTTACCTTAAAGGGAACAGTGTTGTCAACTGCTTCTATGTTTACTTCCTTCCCCACCGCGTGGAGATTGTGTGCTTTCTCGCTTGTGCCAGGTGACACGGCACACATGACGTCACTCGCCTGTGACTACAGCTCCAGAAAAGATTAATAGCTCAGGCTGCATGAAAATAAATAGGGCTGGCCTGGCCACCAAAAAAGAGCCGCTTTCTGCATCATGTGGACACGGCACGCTGCACCGCTGTGTGCTTGGCCTAGGCTGTGGAATGCATTGTCTGCAATAAACTTTTAGGGGGCAAAGACAGAGCCACAGGCCCATAGCAGTGCGGTGCGAGGTTGGACTGTGTGGGTAATCAATAGGTGGGCAGGGCTAAGGCAGCTGGCCCACCGGACACTTGCCCGGTATGCCGATAGTCAGTACGGGCCTGGTATATAGATATATGTTTCTACATATAAAACCCAGAAGTGGACTGCAATCTCAAACTCCACTCTGGTACACATCCACACACTTTACACACACTTTATACACACTTTCAAAACAGCAGGCATTTGTATTTGCAATCGGTTACTCAGACAGTTAACAGCAGACCAGCCTAGGTGCAAAGCCCAATAGGAGAAATCACACAAACATATCATACAAGACACAGGATAGTCAGCACTTGCTTAAATGCACACATCTATGCTAAAAGCATGAAAGGGAAAAGTTTGCTACAGCATTTCATAAGCCCTGGAACCACTTCATAGTCACTACCTAGGACCTAAACTGCAGCCAACACACACTGACTTCAAACCAAACAAACTAAGAACTCTCAAGGGTGTCACAACTATTTGTAACCTCCCATAGACACATACAAAACCCAAAAGTAGACTGCACTCTCAAACTGGGGTGGGTGCAGATCCCAAGCCACATGCAAAACACCATGCAGCTATAGATGAAAATACATAAAACCCATAGCCTATTTGAAAGGATGTTTATGCAGATGCATGGAATACAATAATCTTAGTACATTTTCCATATTTACTGATACATGCTACACATACACACACACACTGCACATACATAGTACACAGACACACTACACAAGCGTCATGTGCTCGCACACATATACACATTTTACAATAATGAATCTAGGAAATGTATTAGGAGTAAATTTATGTTAATGGCAGAGTTCACATTCCCAATCAAACATTAAAAATCATGGAATTTCTATGCTTTTTAACATATGATTTAAAGGAAGAGAAGGAGAGGCGCCAAACATAAAACAGTATCGTAGGAACGATCACAGGTAAAGACAAATTCCTCCCCCCAGTAGTAGGGTATACTCACAAACGGAGCGGCACAAACACAGTGCCTGTAGTCGCAGATCGGGACAGACACACAGGGGCCAAACACATCACCAGAAATCCTCCAATCGGTAAGTGAATTGCTCCGATACAGCAGTGCACTCTTGGATCATTTAATGTGCAAATACCGGAGACAAGAGTTTGGATCCAACTCAGCTGTACCACTGCTATGCAAACAACCTGATTTTAAAAGCACCCCAGTCTAAATAAGAAAATACAGACATTCACCTCAGCTGTACCTGAATGTCTGTATTTTCTTATTTAGACTGGGGTGCTTTTAAAATCAGGCTGTTTACATAGCAGTGGTACAGCTGAGTTGGATCTGTTGGATCCCTGTGTGTCTGTCGGGCGACCCCGAATAGTCCCGATCGGCGACTACAGGCACTGTGTTTGTGCCGCTCCGTTTGTGAGTATACCCTACTACTGGGGGGAGGAATTTGTCTCTACCTGTGATCGTTCCTACGATACTGTTTTGTATTTGGTGCCTCTCCTTCTCTTCCTTTACTGCACCTAGGAATCCATCCGGGATTACTTTTGGGAGTGCGGCTTGAATCTACTGGCTCCGTTTTGAAGTTATATACCCTGCAGTAGCGCACCTATATGGGAACTTTCTGATCCTTGTTTTGCATAACATATGATTTGCAGCTTAAACTCTGGCTATAATTTTAAGTTAAAGGTACAGTGTACTCAATAATTTTTATTGTTTAAAAAAAGATAGATAATCCCTTTATTACCCATTCCCCAGTTTTGCATAACCAACACAGTTATATACTTTTTACCTCTTTAATTACCTTTTATCTAGCGGGGAGATAATAACCTACACTGCAGCGGGGTGCAGGTCACAGGCAGCGGGGAGATAATAACCTACACTGCAGCAGGGTGCAGGTCCCAGCGGGGAGATAATAACCTACACTGCAGCGGGGTGCAGGTCCCAGCGGGGAGATAATAACCTACACTGCAGCAGGGTGCAGGTCACAGCGGAGAGATAATAACCTACACTGCAGCAGGGTGCAGGTCACAGGCAGCGGGGAGATAATAACCTACACTGCAGCAGGGTGCAGGTCACAGGCAGCGGGGAGATAATAACCTACACTGCAGCGGGTTGCAGGTCACAGGCAGCGGGGAGATAATAACCTACACTGCAGCGGGGTGCAGGTCCCAGTGGGGAGATAATAACCTACACTGCAGCGGGGTGCAGGTCCCAGCGGGGAGATAATAACCTACACTGCAGCGGGGTGCAGGTCACAGGCAGCGGGGAGATAATAACCTACACTGCAGCGGGGTGCAATTCACAGCGGGGAGATAATAACCTACACTGCAGCAGGGTGCAGGTCACAGGCAGTGGGCAGATAATAACCTACACTGCAGCGGGTGCAGGTCACAGCGGGGAGATAATAACCTACACTGCAGCAGGGTGCAGGTCACACGCAGCGGGGAGATAAAAACCTACACTGCAGCGGGGTGCAGGTCACAGGCAGCGGAGAGATAATAACCTACACTGCAGCGGGGTGCAGGTCACAGTGGGGAGATAATAACCTACACTGCAGCAGGGTGCAGGTCACAGGCAGCGGGGAGATAATAACCTACACTGCAGCGGGGTGCAGGTCACAGCGGGGAGATAATAACCTACACTGCAGCAGGGTGCAGGTCACTGCGGGGAGATAATAATCTACACTGCAGCAGGGTGCAGGTCACAGGCAGCGGGGAGATAATAACCTACACTGCAGCAGGGTGCAGGTCACAGCGGGGAGATAATAACCTACACTGCAGCAGGGTGCAGGTCACAGGCAGCGGGGAGATAATAACCTACACTGCAGCGGGGTGCAGGTCACAGCGGGGAGATAATAACCTACACTGCAGCAGGGTGCAGGTCACAGGCAGCGGGGAGATAATAACCTACACTGCAGCAGGGTGCAGGTCACAGGCAGCGGGGAGATAATAACCTACACTGCAGCAGGGTGCAGGTCACAGGCAGCGGGGAGATAATAACCTACACTGCAGCAGGGTGCAGGTCACAGGCAGCGGGGAGATAATAACCTAAACTGCAGCGGGGTGCAGGTCACAGGCAGCGGGGAGATAATAACCTACACTGCAGCAGGGTGCAGGTCACAGGCAGCGGGGAGATAATAACCTACACTGCAGCGGGGTGCAGGTCACAGCGGGGAGATAATAACCTACACTGCAGCAGGGTGCAGGTCACAGGCAGCGGGGTGATAATAACCTACACTGCAGCAGGGTGCAGGTCACAGGCAGCGGGGAGATAATAACCTACACTGCAGCGGGGTGCAGGTCACAGCGGGGAGATAATAACCTACACTGCAGCGGGGTGCAGGTCACAGGCAGTGGGGAGATAATAAAATACACTGCAGCAGGGTGCAGGTCACAGCTGGGAGATAATAACCTACACTGCAGCGGGGTGCATGTCACTGTATAAAGCTGCTGTTTATAAGAGAGCCTCACAGACTCCAGTTGCAGTTTTAACAAATTTATTAAAAGAACATCTTATAACAGAATGCATAAACTTCAGCTCTTGTTACAGTCAATGTCTGTGTAACTGCCTTACTCATCAACTACTGTATTTCCTGCTGAACTGCAGTATAACATATATTAAACTTCCCCCTGGAACCAAACACTATCAGCTAGATTTAGAGTTTTGTCGGTAACGACCCGTGTAGCTAACGCTGGCTTTTTTCTGGCCGCTCCTTTAAAATAACTCTGGTATTGAGAGTCCATATAATGTCAGCGTTAGGCTCCAAAAAAGGAGCGTAGAGCATATTTAACGCAACTGCAACTCTCGATACCAGAGTTGCTTACGGACGCGGCCAGCCTCAAAAACGTGCTCGTGCACGATTCCCCCATAGGAAACAATGGGGCTGTTTGAGCTGAAAAAAAACTTAACACCTGCAAAAAAGCCGCGTTCAGCTCCTAACGCAGCCCCATTGTTTGTTATGGGGAAACACTTCCTACGTCTGCACCTAACACTCTAACATGTACCCCGAGTCTAAACACCCCTAACCTTACGCTTATTAACCCCTAATCTGCCGCTCCGTAAACCGCCGCTACTTACATTATCCCTATGTACCCCTAATCTGCTGCCCTAACATCGCCGAGCCCTATATTATATTTATTAACCCCTAATCTGCCCCCCACAACGTCGCCTCCACCTGCCTACACTTATTAACCCCTAATCTGCCGACCGGACCGCACCGCTATTATTATAAAGTTTTTAACCCCTAATCCGCCTCACTAACCCTATCATAAATAGTATTAACCCCTAATCTGCCCTCCCTAACATCGCCGACACCTAACTTCAATTATTAACACCTAATCTGCCGACTGGAGCTCACCGCTATTCTAATAAATGGATTAACCCCTAAAGCTAAGTCTAACCCAAACACTAACACCCCCCTAAATTAAATATAATTTTAATCTAACGAAATTAATTAACTCTTCTTAAATAAATTATTCCTATTTAAAGGGACAGTCTACACCAGAATTGTTATTGTTTTAAAAGATAGATAAACCCTTTATTGCCCATTCCCCAGTTTTGCATAACCAACACAGTTATATTAATATAGTTTTAACCTCTATGATTATCTTGTATCTAAGCCTCTGCAAACTGCCCCTTTATTTCAGTTCTTTTGACAGACTTGCAGTTTAACCAATCAGTGCCTGCTCCCAGATTACTTCACGTGCACAAGCACAGTGTTATCTATATGAAATACGTGCACTAACACCCTCTAGTGGTGAAAAACTGTTAAAATGCATTCTGAAAAGAGGTGGTCTTCAAGGTCTAAGAAATTAGCATATGAACCTCCCAGGTTAAGCTTTCAACTAAGAATACCAAGAGAACAAAGCAAAATTGGTGATAAAAATAAATTGGAATTTTTTTTAAAATTACATGCTCTATCTGAATCATAAAAGTTTATTTTGGCCTAGACTGTCCCTTTAAAGCTAAATACTTACCAGTAAACTAAATCCTAATATAGCTACAACAAAAATTATAATTATATTATAGCTATTTTAGGATTAATATTTATTTTACAGGTAACTTTGTATTTATTTTAACCAGGTACAATAGCTATTAAATAGTTAAGAACTATTTAATAGCTAAAATAGTTAAAATAATTACAAATTTACCTGTAAAATAAATCCTAACCTAAGTTACAATTAAACCTAACACTACACTATCAATAAATAAATTAAATACAATTCCTACAAATAAATACAATGAAATAAACTAACTAAAGTACAAAAAATAAAAAAGAACTAAGTTACAAAAAATAAAAAAATATTTACAAACATTAGAAATATATTACAACAATTTTAAACTAATTACACCTACTCTAAGCCCCCTAATAAAATAACAAAGCCCCCCAAAATAAAAAAAATGCCCTACCCTATTCTAAATTACTAAAGTTCAAAGCTCTTTTACCTTACCAGCCCTGAACAGGGCCCTTTGCGGGGCATGCCCCAAGAAGTTCAGCTCTTTTGCCTGTAAAAAAAAACATACAATACCCCCCTCAACATTACAACCCACCACCCACATACCCCTAATCTAACCCAAACCCCCCTTAAATAAACCTAACACTAAGCCCCTGAAGATCTTCCTACCTTATCTTCACCATACCAGGTTCACCGATCGGTCCAGAAGAGCTCCTCCGATGTCCTGATCCAAGCCCAAGCGGGGGGCTGAAGATGTCCATGATCCGGTAGAAGTCTTCATCCAAGCGGGGCAAGAAGAGGTCCTCCATCCGGTAGAAGTCTTCATCCAAGCGGGGCAGAAGAGGTCTTCCATCCGATTGAAGTCTTCATCCAAGCGGGATCTTCTATCGTCATCCATCCGGAGCGGAGCGGCAGGATCCTGAAGACCTCCGACGCGGAACATCCATCCTGGCCGACGACTGAACGACGAATGATGGTTCCTTTAAATGACGTCATCCAAGATGGCGTCCCTCGAATTCCGATTGGCTGATAGGATTCTATCAGCCAATCGGAATTAAGGTAGGAATATTCTGATTGGCTGATGGAATCAGCCAATCAGAATCAAGTTCAATCCGATTGGCTGATCCAATCAGCCAATCAGATTGAGCTCGCATTCTATTGGCTGATCGGAACAGCCAATAGAATGCAAGCTCAATCTGATTGGCTGATTAGATCAGCCAATCGGATTGAACTTGATTCTGATTGGCTGATTCCATCAGCCAATCAGAATATTCCTACCTTAATTCCGATTGGCTGATAGAATCCTATCAGCCAATCGGAATTCAAGGGACGCCATCTTGGATGACGTCATTTAAAGGAAGCGTCATTCGTCGTTCAGTCGTCGGCCAGGATGGATGTTCCGCGTCGGAGGTCTTCAGGATCCTGCCGCTCCGCTCCGGATGGATGACGATAGAAGATCCCGCTTGGATGAAGACTTCAATCGGATGGAAGACCTCTTCTGCCCCGCTTGGATGAAGACTTCTACCGGATGGAGGATCTCTTCTTGCCCCGCTTGGATGAAGACTTCTACCGGATCATGGACATCTTCAGCCCCCCGCTTGGGCTTGGATCAGGACATCGGAGGAGCTCTTCTGGACCGATCGGTGAACCTGGTATGGTGAAGATAAAGTAGGAAGATCTTCAGGGGTTTAGTGTTAGGTTTATTTAAGGGGGGTTTGGGTTAGATTAGGGGTATGTGGGTGGTGGGTTGTAATGTTGGGGGGGGTATTGTATGTTTTTTTTTACAGGCAAAAGAGCTGAACTTCTTGGGGCATGCCCCGCAAAGGGCCCTGTTCAGGGCTGGTAAGGTAAAAGAGCTTTGAACTTTAGTAATTTAGAATAGGGTAGGGCATTTTTTTATTTTGGGGGGCTTTGTTATTTTATTAGGGGGCTTAGAGTAGGTGTAATTAGTTTAAAATTGTTGTAAGATTTTTCTTATGTTTGTAAATATTTTTTTATTTTTTGTAACTTAGTTCTTTTTTATTTTTTGTACTTTAGTTAGTTTATTTCATTGTAGTTATTTGTAGATATTGTATTTAATTAATGTATTGATAGTGTAGTGTTAGGTTTAATTGTAGGTAATTGTAGATATTTTATTTAATTAATTTAATGATAGTGTAGTGTTAGGTTTAATTGTAACTTAGGTTAGGATTTATTTTACAGGTATTTTTTTATTATTTTAACTAGGTAACTATTAAATAGTTCTTAACTATTTAATAGCTATTGTACCTGGTTAAAATAATTACAAAGTTGCCTGTAAAATAAATATTAATCCTAAAATAGCTACAATGTAATTATAATTTATATTGTAGCTACATTAGGATTTATTTTACAGGTAAGTATTTAGCTTTAAATAGGAATAATTTATTTAATAAGAGTTAATTAATTTTGTTAGATTAAAATTATATTTAATTTAGGGGGGTGTTAGTGTTAGGGTTAGACTTAGCTTTAGGGGTTAATACATTTATTAGAATAGCGGTGAGCTCCGGTCGGCAGATTAGGGGTTAATAATTGAAGTTAGGTGTCGGCGATGTTAGGGAGGGCAGATTAGGGGTTAATACTATTTATTATAGGGTTAGTGAGGCGGATTAGGGGTTAATAACCTTATTATAGTAGCGGTGCGGTCCGCTCGGCAGATTAGGGGTTAATAAGTGTAGGCAGGTGGAAGCGACGTTGAGGGGGGCAGATTAGGGGTTAATAAATATAATATAGGGGTCGGCGGTGTTAGGGGCAGCAGATTAGGGGTACATAAGGATAACTTAAGTAGCGGCGCTTTGCAGTCGGCAGATTAGGGGTTAATTATTGTAGGTAGTTGGCGGCGACGTTGAGGGGGGCAGATTAGGGGTTAATAAATATAATACAGGGGTCGGCGGTGTTAGGGGCAGCAGATTAGGGGTACATAAGTATAACGTAGGTGGCAGATTAGGGGTTAAAAAAATTTAATCGAGTGGCGGCGATGTGGGGGGACCTCAGTTTAGGGGTACATAGGTAGTTTATTGGTGTTAGTGTTCTTTAGAGTACAGTAGTTAAGAGCTTTATGAACCGGCGTTAGCCCAGAAAGCTCTTAACTACTGACTTTTTTCTGCGGCTGGAGTTTTGTCGTTAGATTTCTAACGCTCACTTCAGCCACGACTCTAAATACCGGAGTTAGAAAGATCCCATTGAAAAGATAGGATACGCAAATGACGTAAGGGGATCTGCGGTATGGAAAAGTCGCGTCTGAAAAGTGAGCGTTAGACCCTTTTTTGACTGACTCCAAATACCGGAGGTAGCCTAAAACCAGCGTTAGGAGCCTCTAACGCTGGTTTTCACGGCTACCGCCAAACTCCAAATCTAGGCCTATCTTTTTTGGTTCCATACATATTGATACATATTTTCCCTTTTTAGGGAAATGGCAAAAGCTATCTCTTTTAATTCTTGTAGGAATATGGATCCTGAGATGCAGTCTTTCATTGGTGCTAAATATTAGTCCACATAGTCATTTAGATATTCTTTTTTTTTTTTTAAATGTTCTTACTTTCCTACCAGTCATTATATCAGCTATTAAAAACATATCAATTCATGAGAAAGTCTGATGTGATTTAGAAATACAAGAAAAAGCCTTAATGTCTGGATTTTGAAGTCTCCAGATATCTCTTGTCCAGTTTTATGACAGAATTTATTTAATATGCGTATTTTCCTGTCTCTTTTATTCCTACATTTACTGTTTAGTCTATCTAGATTTGGAGAGAAAGCCAACTTGAAATCACCACCTATTATCAGGTTTTGACCTCTATAGGCCACTAATTTTGCTGCTAGTGAGTCCCAGAATTGGAAATCCACCTTATTTGGACCATATAGATTACACAGAATAACAACAATCAAAAATCTACCTATTGGATCTATTATTTTTTTAATTATTCTATGTGGCAGTTGCTTATTTATTAAAATTGCTACTCCATTTTTCCTATTGTCATAGTCAGAGGTAATTACTTCACCCACCCATTTAATCTTTAATTTTAATGCTTCTTTTTCTTGTAGGTGAGTCTCTTGCAGTAGCATTATATCAGGTTTGTGTGAGCCTAGAAGTTTAATTATGGTTTTTTGTTTTATTGGAGATGAAATTTCACCCACATTCCATGACACTATTTTTAAATTCTCACTCATTCATCTCAAGCATATAAACTTCACCGGTAAATCACTACAAAGGGGACAGTTCCGTAACACTATATTAAGCTTCTCACTCATTTCCAAAAAGCATATAGAATTAACCATTGGATCACTACAGGGGAGACAATTCCATAACAATATATTAAAATTCTTGCTCTTTTATAGTAGGCATCTAAAAATCATTAGTAAATCACTATAGGGGAGCCAATTCCTTAGCGATATATTTAAATTCTCACTCATTTGCATCAGGCATGTAAAAATCATCAGGAATTTCTGCAAATAAATAATAACCCCCCCCCCCCCCCCCGCCCACCCCAGCACGGTAAGCAGCACCGTACATGGGGTCAAAAAATATAACAGTCTTTAAAATAAGAACAATTCCGCCTCTGGCTACTCTATTGCATATTAATATTTGTTGTTGTTTAGCATACTTCATCAACAAAATAATACTGAGCAATATTATCCAATTTAAAATTCTAAAAATAGAATTATATAACATCTTTAAACACAAAATATAAACTTATAACCACATTCCTACCTAGGTCGTGTATAGTATACACCTTTTTAGACTATGCCTTTGTCTTTACAGAATATGTTTTGCTTCCCTGGGAGTATCCAATGTCTTAGCCTCTCCCTCTATTACCAAAGTAACCTAGCCGGGTAGATTAATCTAAAATTATAATTTGCTTTAATCAGCTTAGTACAAAAGGGAGACATTAATCTTCTTTTTTGCAGAAGTTTCTGCTGAGAAGTCTTGAAATAACATTATTTTGTTTTGTTCTAGAAATACTGGGTTCGCTTTCCTGTAATTCCTTAGCATATTAACTTTGTCTGAGAATTTAAAAAAATTGGCAATTATAGTTCTGGGTTGTAGAGTGCCGTCAGTATTTCTGCGATTTATCCCTGTTCTGTGTATTATTTCTATTTGTATAGGCTGAGTATCCGGATACATATTCAATAGATTTGGAAGAGTGTTAGTAATAAAGTGAAGTCTTTAAATTCTGCTGTCTCAGGTAAGCCTATAATTCTAATATTGTTGTGACGTGCCCTATCTTCTAGGTCTTCTACTTTGTTTTGCATGTTGTCTGAGTTGGTTTGTAACAATAAATTAGTTTGTTCAAGCTGAGTCATCCTATCCTCTAAATCTGAAACCCTAGTTTCTATCTCATCTAATCTAGTGGTAAATTGCCTCACTTCAGTTGATAATATATTAATATCTTGTTTGATTTCTAGTTTTAGGGCTTCTAACTGTGATGTAAACACTCTCGATATTTGGGTGACTATATCAGCTGAGTTACTTGTAGTTAATTGTGTCTCATTATCTGACTGTGGTGTATCAGAACTTGGCTCTATACTCTTAATAACATTTTTCTTCTCTCTATGTCTTGGAGGCATGGCTGGAGAGCTCCCTTTAGAAGCAGATATATATCTTTCCATCAGGATATTTTAACAATTAGGGAACACGTAAAATAGCTCAGTGACGGTAAATAAAATGTGAGCAAATAACTCTGTATTAACAGAGATGTGGGCAGAGTAAATACAACAAACCAATCGTGTATGGCAATCTGCCAGGTGATCGTATTAGTGATAGAATACCATCTTCTTTCCTCAAATTAAAGGGACACTGAACCCAATTTTTTTCTTTTGGGATTCAGATAGAGCATGCAATTTTAAGCAACTTTCTAATTTACTCCTATTATCAAATTTTCTTCATTCTCTTGGTATATTTATTTGAAATGCAAGAATGTAAGTTTAGATGCCGGCCCATTTTTGGTGAATAACCTGGGTTATTCTTGCTGATTGGTGGATAAATTCATTCACCAATTAAAAAGTGCTCTCCAGAGTTCTGAACCAAAAAAGAAGCTTAGATGCCTTCTTTTTCAAATAAAGATAGCAAGTGAACGAAGAAAAATTGATAATAGGAGTAAATTAGAAAGTTGCTTAAAATTGCATGCTCTATCTGAATCACAAAAGAAAACAATTGGGTTCAGTGTCCCTTTAACTGAAAATTTTATTAGTGCTTAATGTGTAAAATAATGAACAAAAAATTAATTTAGTGTCAACTCGTATGTAGTGCATATAGTGAAAGAAAGGAAATAGTCTGTGTGTTTCTTCTTGTCCTTCTTCTGAGTTATTTGTCATTAATGGCTGATTTGTATTCTCAATGTGAGATTCCTCTTGGGTGCTAGTTTGGTTCCTTGCTGGAGTCCTGTAGCGTCCAGTGCCTCTCAGCTGCCTCCTATTTCTCCTCAGGACCTGTCCTGACTCTGTCACCACTTTATATGACCTAATTCCTACAGGAGCTCTTAGACAAGCCTTCCGCCACTTTTCCCTGGGTTGTTTGCGGTTGTACCCACACCTGTTCACCAACATTTAGAGGCCGCAGGTCTTTGGCTCCCTTGTTTTATTGAGCAGCTTGCAATGAGCGCTGCTTCCTACACAGGATTTGGTGCCTGTCATTCATCACTTGATCCTGTATTAACTGACTCCCTCTCATTGGAAGTAACGATTTGGTCCTTCGACCCATCAGTCTTTGAGCAGGACTGCACTACATGCCTTGTGTTGGTGTGTTGCGATGATCCAAAAATGCTAGATAAGGATCATTTCGAGAAGTCACAGCTCTTTACAGTAGTCTTTTGGCTGTCTTTACTGCCGACTCTACTTTCCCATTGCTTTGCAGGTATCCTGGTGACGAGGTAACGTGGTCAAAGTCCCAACCCTTACTGAAGTCTTTAAACTCCATTGAAATAAACGGTGGTCCATTATCAGAACATACAGTGTCTGGGATTCCATATCTGGCAAAATGGGCCTTTAATTTTCTTGTTACGGTAGTAGATATTGTATCCTGAAGATGGCCTATCTCCCAGAAATTAGAGTCATAGTCCACTGTTATTAAATACTCCTTTCCTTAGGATGTGAACAAATCAATGCCAAGCTTTTCCCACTGTCTCGTTGGGATCTCATGAGGAACAAATGTCTCTTTCTGTTGTTTAGTATCGAATGAACAGCATATGTCACATTGGTCGATATTTTCTTTTAACTGTGCATTCATTACTGGCAGGTAAATACTCTCCCTGGTTCTGCGTAGACATCCTTTCACACCAAAATGTGAAGAATATATTTGAGACATAATATCTGTTCGGAGATCAGATGGAAAAACAACTCGCTCACCTTTGAACAGAACACCATCCTGTACATGCAGTTCATCACATATAAGGTAGAATGGTGAAGCCTCTAGGGGTACCTGTTCCTTAGCATGAGGCCATCCACTCATCACAATTCGCTTTACTGATTGTAAAGTCTTGTATTTTTCTGTGCTCTGTTGTATAGCAACAAGTCTCCTTTTTGAGATGGGTAGATATTGGAGCATGTTTATAGTTTCAATCTGGTGCTCCACAGAACCCTCCATGGAACCTTCTTCTAAATAAGCCCTACTTAATGTGTCTGCCACTGCCAGAGACTTCCCCGGGCAGTATCTTATACATGCATCATACATCTGAAGCTGTAACATCATACGCTGAAGACGTCTGGGTGCTTTAAGTAAGGGTTTCTTCATGATGTTTTCAAGGGGCTTATGGTCTGATTGTACAGCTACTGTCTGCCCAAATATGAATTGGTGACATTTTTCCTTTCCAAATAGGACTGCTAATAGCTCCTTCTCTATTTGTGCATAGCCTTGCTCTGTCTCTGTCATTGCTCTGCTTGCAAAAGCGATTGGTTGTTTACCTTGCATCAGTGCTGCTCCCAGACCTTTCTCTAATGCATCACATTGAAGTTCTAATGGTTCACCTGGGTTATAATATTTAAGCACTGGTCCACTGCTGATTTTGTATTTGATCTGCTGAAATGCCTCTTCCTGCACCTCTGTCCATTCCCACACTGTACCTTTCTGGGTTAGTTGGCGCAGTGGTTCACCTGCATCTAAAGGAGGTTTTCAGAAAACCTAGAAAGATAGTTCACCATCCCCAAAAATATCTGTACTCCTTTAACATCTGAAGGTCTGGGCATTTCAGTAATGGCTTTTACTTTGCTTGGATCTGCTTGAAGTCCCTGGGCTGATAATAAGTGACCAATAATTGGCACTTCTGTTTTCCTTAGCTGAAATTTTTCTGGATTTAGTTTGATGTGTCTTCCTCTACAACGATTGAGCAATTTCCTCAACTTTTGATCGTGGTCTTGAATAGCTTCCACCTTGGTATCGCCTTCTCCTACAATCAGAATATCATCGGCAATAATCCTGATACCTGGTAGCCCTTCCAGTGCATGATTTAGTTTTCACTGAAACACTTCTGAGGCAGGGCTAATACCCATAGGCATTCGAACCCAGCAGTATCGGCCAAAAGGAGTAGAGAAAGTGGTCAAGTAACTGGATTCTTCCTCTAATTCAATATGCCAAAATCCACTCTTGACATCACATACTGAAAAAATCCTTGCTCTTGCTAGGTCAGGAAGTATATAATCAATTGTTGGCAAAGGATAATGGCTCCTTTTCAAAGCCCTATTCAGAGGCTTAGGGTCAACGCAAATTCTTAACTTCCCTGATGGTTTTTTCACTACCACCATACTACTAATCCAGTCTGTACTTCTCTCTACAGGGGTTATAATGCCCTGTTTTTCTAAACTGGTAAGCTCCTGTCTAAGGAGTAATTAAACAGGAACCTTTTCTTTTTGGAAGTCTAACAGGCTGTACAAGAGCATCCACTTCCAATTTCAGTTTTCCTTCTAGACAGCCTACTCCTTGAAAAATATCTGCATACTCTTTATTGATGGCTGACCAGCCCCACACAGTGGCATCTGGGTGGTTGCCGTCTTGTTCCATGTTTAGGATATTTTGGTGTTTGCACTGAGATCAGATCCATAGCTTGTATAGCTCTACTTCCTAGTATAGGATTACACACCTCTGTGTCAATTACAACAAACTTAGCCTGATATAACTTTTGGTTGCATGGGTTTCTTATTTTGAGCTTACATATCCCTATTGGTTTCAGTGTGCTCTTAATATACATCCTTAGCATTTTATCACAATGTAGAATTTTAGATTTGTCTTTCACCAACCTTGCTGGTATGACATTACAGTCTGCTCCACAATCCATTTGGAATCTAATGGCTTGTTAGTCAATTAGCATGGTAGCAAACAAAGCTGATGTAAATTTACTTACTGTTTTCTTAAGTGTACACATCTGAAAAGCTGGTTCCAAGGTCAGACACAGAATGTCTTCATATTCCTATAGACAGCTTGTACTGTTGACTTTCTTCGTTGTGTATTGGCACGGCACTGGCTAATGAAATGATTTGCTTTACCACACCCTTTACATTGCTTTCCAAATGCTGGGCATTTTTCTTTCAGTTTCTTGTGACACTTTCCACAATACATACATTGTATTGTCTTGTCTGGAGTCATTGTCATTCTGTTATGACCCTTCCTAAGGGTGTAACTTGTGTCCATCCCATGGACTGACACTGCACTGGTGCTGGAACACTCAATGATCTTCGCCCTCTCTTTAGACAGCTCAGCAGCTCTACCTATTTGAATACATTTTTCCAGTGTTAAATCCACTTCTCTCAGTAGGCATTCCCTGAATTTAGAGTCTCTTGTGCCACATACAATCCTGTCCCTGATTAATGAGTCTCTGATATTACCATAGTTGCAGGTGGTTGCCAGTGTACGCATATCTGTGACATATGCATCTATTCCTTCATCTTCCCTCTGACTTCTTGAAAAAAAATAATATCTTTCCAAAGTCTCATTTTGTTTTGGCTCACAATAATCATCAAATGCTTTAATTAGCAGAGCTAGTGTGGGAGCTGCTGCTTCTGGGACAAGGGTGTATTTTACCTCTCTGCCTTACCTTCATCTACTCTGGTTTGTCAGCCATGATTAGGTATGTGTATAAAAGAATGTCTTCTTTGCCCGAGACAGATTCCTTGCCTAAAAATCCAGCAGACCTGGAGGTTTAAAACTTTCCATATCCTCTTTTGGTGTATTTCTCAAATAACATCTGCTGCCACCATGTCTAAAGCTGCTGTTTATAAGAGAGGCTCTCAGACTCCAGTTGCAGTTTTAACAAAGTTATTAAAAGAACATCTTATAACAGAATGCATAAACTTCAGCTCTTGTTACAGTCAATGTCTGTGTAACTGCCTTACTCATCAACTATTTCCTGCTGAACTGCAGTGTAACATATATTAAACTTCCCCCTGGAACCAAACACTATCTTTTTTGGTTCCATACATATTGATACAGTCACATCGGTGGAGCTCATCGCAACATAAACAGTGCAACACACATGACAGCACTCTTCAGTGCTGATTTTTACACATAATAAAAAGTTACACGAAAAAGAGATTTACTGCACTTTTGTGAAATGATATAGGCGGCTAGATGCAAAGTTCCTTTATATAAGGTGAGGTTATGCTTCCAGGTCTTTCATCATATGTAAAGAGAGAAAAAACAATGGCGCAATATTGTCATAGTCTAAAAATAGTGAATGAGGGGGGCGTATCCAAGCAGCTCCCATGTAAGGACGCACTTTCTGGAGCTCCTAAAGAAAATCTGATAATCCGCCGATTTTTGGACTCTAACTATAGCATCTGCAAGGATGAGATATATATTTTATCGCTTCACATCCTGAGGTCTGATTGATAGCTATATTTGCTGTTTTCATGACACAGAACAGGCAGCTAAGGCCTACAGGAGCGGCTACTATTGAGGCTAAAGCACCCCCTCAACTTGTTATATGAGTGCTATTTAGCACAGTGGCAATATCCACTGAAAGTATAGGTTGCGCTAGAGAGATGTCGGCCACGCTTACTCTTCTCTGGCAAATAGATTTTACCAGGGACTTGTAATTTCAAGTCAGACGTTAATGTTAGTATGGTGAAGCAATACTGCTTATCATGTCCCATGCTATCATTAGCATAACACTTGTAACCTAGCCCTTTCTTTATATATATTTTCAATAAACCTCATTTTATAAAAAATAAAGAGAAAAAAATGACTTTCACTGGCATTTCAAGGAAGTTTTCACAGACCTTCATGGATACAAAAATACAAAGTCAAAAGCTAAAACCTAGCCCATGTGGAAAAACTATATTCAGTTTTATGATGACTCCTTGGTTCACTGTAAGCATTTGTGGAATATTTGTTTATTTATTATTGTACCCTTGCTAATTAAATAGTGTATATAATTAGTTTTTATGATATTGTTGTTTTTACTAACTGAGGTTGATCAGCCTACATATCTTAAGATACCTGTCCTATGTAATAAATGTGTTATGGCTATTTTAATTTTTATTCTCACCCTGATTTTTATTAAAGAGAAACTTTTATATTACAGGTTCTGTGAGGTTTTCAGCTTTGAGATTTAGCACTCCCTTTTGTGTCTATTGTCATGAAGTTCTGATAAACTAGAATGACCACAAGGGGCCGATTTATTATGTCCCGAATGCTGCTATATGCTGCTGTTTCCACGCGAGCCTTCTTAAGACCGCTGCTCCTTAACTCGTCCTCCACCTCTGAGACGGCGAACAGCAATACGCCCGATCGCATACGATCGGGTTGATTGACACGCCCTGCTAGCAGCCGAATGGCCGTGAATCTGCAGGGGGTGGCATTGCTTGTCCACTGATAAATGCCGACAGCGTTTGCTGTCAGCATTTATCGATGTCTAGTGGACATGATCGCTACAGTGAATCATGTCCACCAGACACATGCTAAACCCACTTCCAAATCTAAAAACATAAGCAACCCAGTTTGCACAGCTCTTCTAATGGATTGGAATAGTACAGTAATACATAAAAGGCTTTTTCTTGGTACTTAACCAATGTACCATTCCATACGATTGTCATTTTGCTTTTGCACTAATTGAATTAAAGGGATACATAGTTTAAAAAATTTAATGTGCATGGGTGCATTTCAATTTGAAATATAAGCATATTTGCAATATACTATCATTAGCAAAAATGCCTCTAGTAAACGTTATTACTGTTTTTCAGTGGCATATGCACGTATCCTGTGTAGGCTGTGCACCAGCATTCAAACATCATGCTAGTGGCTTCTGTGACAGAAATAATGTATTTGGCAGCATTACATACCACTGGCAGCTCTCTGAGAAGGTAAGGTATTTGAATACTAGTGCACGGGCCTTCACAGAATATGTGCGTATTCCGCAGAAAAACAGTAATAACTTTTACTAGAAGCATTTTTGCCAATGGAAATGCATAGCAAACATGCTTCTATTTCATAATATAATGCACCCATTTACATTTCATTTTTGACCTTTCAGCACCATTGTGAGCTGACCATTCAAATTATATCTTGGTCCCCATCTCAATAAATTAAAAAGTGCCTTCTAAAACATATTATGCAATGCATGCTTGGGTAAGTTTCGGATTACTAAAAGAAAAAGTGGTACAACATAGCAGTCTCCCCTTCACTGTTATTATTTTGATCTGCATGAAGCCATGGTCATTCATAAACAAAAACAAAAACAAAAATGCATATGGTTTCTCTAAGAACAAAGGTACCTGTTTCCCTCCTTAAAGTGACTATTTTAGAAAGCAGGGGAGTTAGAGAAATGAATATGTCACTCATCACCAACTCCCAGAAACATGCACAACGAGGGACCTTGGTCTATACTCATTACACCACTATGCTAATGAGCAGTATCTATAACAGAGAGTAATCCTGTCATGTCCTCTGCACTGAAGTGGTTATACTGTTACATTTTTCTGTAGAGGCTTTTTAGTTTATTTTTATAACCTAACTGCAAAGCAGTTTGTTCTCCAAAAAAGAACCCTGATTTTGTTTCTGTTCCCTTTAGTTTCTTTGTGTTATGTGAAGATCATAATTATTACAGAGTGTCAGATAATACAGACATCCCAACCTGCAAAAACTAATTTCCGGGAGGTACCCCCCCCCCCAGCATCTTTATTGGCTGTTAGCCTGTCATACCTCCAAGTTAGATCCTTGTATTTCAAACTGCCGCCATGTAGCAATCCACTAGCCTCGCTTAATAGAGTCCAAATAAGCGGGTTACTTGTCAGTTCCACGCTCCTTCAAACCAAGTAGTTACCTCCGGATAAGCAACTTGTGGCTGGATCATACAGCCTAAACTCCCATTCCTGGTCAGCTATTGTATTTCTGTAAGGCATAAGTCATCTCTGATGATAGAAAGTTTGTAGGCATATAGTTACACAGACCAGCTGGATAGAATGTACTCTGCAAGTGCACTCAGTTAAAGCACGTTTCGCCCCACAGTGCTTTGCGAACAAACCGGGGACTCTGTGGGGTAACTATATGCCTATGAACTTTCTATTATCAGAGATGACTAATTCCTTACGGAAATACAATAGCTGACCAGGAACGGGAGTTTATGCTGTATGATCCAGCCACAAGTTGCTGATCCGGATGTAACTACTTGGTTTGGAGCTTGGAACTGACAAGTAACCCGCTTATTTGGACTCTATTAAGCGAGGCTAGCGGATTGCTCCTTGGCACCAGTTTGAAATACAAGGATCTTACTTGGAGGTATGACAGGCTAACGGCAATAAAGACGCTGGACACCTGCATGATATGGCATGCTGTCAGGAATATCTGTATGCATCACTTCTTTTAGGATGACATTTTTCTCATTACTTAGAACTTGCCATAATATGAGTGAGTGGGTTTGATCATGTGGCCGCTCAGCCGCTCGGCACCCACTGTGTAAAAGCAAGCACCGCCCCAGACAGGCCAAGCTCACTAACCATATGAAGCCAAGTTTCCCGGATATTATGTGTAATTTGCGGGTGTCAGGGAGACAGTATTACAATGCAGGAGACTCCCGGGATTGATGTCTGGATGTCTGGATAATATCAATGCTTAAAGGAATAAAGTAGTCAAATTTACATTTTCATGATTCAGATAGAGAGAATAAGTTGAAACAACTTTCCGCTTTCACTTCTATCAAATGTATCTTTCTCTCTAGAGCTCTCTGCTCTGGTAGAAAATGGCCTAAGAAGTCTTGTCAGTACTGTGAGGAACCTCAACAAATTTTAGAAATGCAAATTATACCTTGGGAGCTGATTATCTAGATATGGATGTGAAGGAGAGACACATATAATGCAATATAATGATTTTTTTTTTAAAAAAAAGCCTCCAACGCCTCTCCATGCCAACAAGTAATTTTTATCATCAGGCCCTATATAGCCTTTGTTTCTATGAAAGCATACTGTAGTGGCTTAAAGGGATACTAACTCAAAAACATTTTCTTTCATGATTCAGATAGAGCAAGCAATTTTAATCAACTTTCTAATTCACTTCTTTTATCATTTTTTCTTCGTTCTCTTGCTATCTTTATTTGAAAAAGAAGGAATCTAAGCTAAGGAGCCGGCCCATTTTTTGTTCAGCACGCTGCATAGCACTTGCTGAATGGTGGGTACATTTTGCCACCAATCAGCAAGCACAACCCAGGTGCTGAACCAAAAATGGGCCAGCTACTTAGCTTAGATCCCTGCTTTTCAAATAAAAATAGCAAGAAAACTAAGAAAAATTGATAATAGGAGTCAATCAGAAAGTTGCTTAAAATTACATGTTCTGTCTGAATCATGAATGAAAAAAATTGTGTTTAGTATCCCTTTAGGGGCATAAACGTGTCTGAAGCATCATATAACAGCAATGTTTGCCGCAAAAAATGTTATACATACAGTTCTCAAGACACATGCACCCTCCTGAGCCTATGTAGATATTCTGTCATGGAAAAGAGATAATATGTCAATTTGATAACTAAAGTAAATTAAGAAGTTTTGTTTAAAATGGACACTGAATCATGAAACCTTAATTTTTCTTTTCATATCCTTTTAAAGTAAACACATAAAAATGGTATTATGGGCCCTGTGTACTATTCGGCAGATACACAACAGTCCCCGACTTGGGGACCTATCCACCCTATATGTCCACTGCCCACATGTACTATTGCACAAGGACTTCCTTGTGCAATACAACCCCATGCATTTGTGCAACCAATCATGAGAGCAGGGCCTGTCAATCACCTAAAACAAATGTGTTTGTTATCATTTATCTCCAAACATGTACAAAATATCTATCTGAGGGTATAGAGAAAAGCGGTCAGCATATTCTAAAAGGATTGTTCTCTGCATCCAATCCAAATGAAATCAATATAGGAAAAAAAAGAAAATGTGCTAAAAAAGCCAGACCACTGTTATATGGAAATAATGGATATCTTATAATATAGAGGAATCTCCATATTAAAATAAAATACAATACTAAATGTAAGAAGTGCTAAAAAATATTTATATATATATATAGAAATATAGACACAACGTATCTAATCTAATGAATTGAAAGAAAGAACATAAATTATTCCATTGGTGGAAATAGAAACAAACTAAATAAGATAACAAAAGGTATCAATAAATCCCAATAAAAAACATTAATACACACTGCTAAAAAATGTAGAGTGGAAATATTTTACTTAACATATAAAGCTTGCAAACTAGCTATCTAAAAGTACACAGTCCAATATCAAGATAATCAGTCTATTCTTGAGTAATGAGTTCTTAGATATGGGCTATCTTTAAATCATAAGAGGGTATGATGGCTCAGGATGGCTTAAAGAAGCATAAAAGTCAATAATGTGAGATATCCGCTGAAATTGTATTATAGCCTTATATCCATACCTTGAAATCTTATGAAGAGGGGTCGCCTGGTATACTTCACCACTTTACCTTATTTAGAGGATGTGGCAGCACTCGATTTGTGCTTGTATCCTTTCAGCGTCCATTCCTCTCACTGTCTTAGCTGAATGCAGTCTGTTACAATTTCCTTCACGTATGGCTCAGTCACCTGAGTTCAGGTCTCCAATCAGGAGCTTGCACTTAGGCATGATATTCAAACTCACAAATGACTTGTTTCTTTTTAAGGGCCCACAAAAAATCGAAATATACAGATCGATCTGTCAGATTGTGGTAATGGATTAGCTTCTACGCGTTTCAGCCCTTCCTGGGCCTTTATCAAGATGAATCCAATGTTCCCAATCTGTGTTTTTATATACCGGAGTATGTGGAACTCCTCCTCATCACAGGTGTCAATGTTCCCTTAGTAATTACCTGTGTTCGTTTTTTGAGGATCCGGTAGCCATAGTGATAGTCCCTCTTGTTTAAGTAGACATTTCTCTTGTTTCCTTTAATTAAGTTTTTAGTAAGAAAACGGGATTATATAAACACATAGATAAAGTAGATAAATTATTCACCAAGAAATATCCTGATTTATATTTACATTTAAATATGTTGGTATTATATAATAAGCACATAGATGAAGCACATATGTACATTTAGTTTCTTCAGTGTTATATATACACATATACATCATATGTGTATATATGTGTATGTAATTTATTATTATTATTATTCACTGAAAGACACTTAAGCACTTAGATAATCACTGAAATTATATATTTTTATTAAGCCTCTTTTCTGTAACCCTTTCTCTCTTTTCTTTCAGTATATTTTTATTTATGATATTATGCTTTTTACATAGATTACGACCTACTCTTTTTCAAGCCATATGAAATATAACATTTCTTTCATGTAATTGGCAAGAGTCCATGAGCTAGTGACGTATGGGATATACAATCCTACCAGGAGGGGCAAAGTTTCCCAAACCTTAAAATGCCTTTAAATACACCCCTCACCACACCCACAATTCAGTTTTACAAACTTTGCCTCCTATGGAGGTGGTGAAGTAAGTTTGTGCTAAGATTTCTACGTTGATATGTGCTTCTCAGCATTTTGAAGCTCGACTCCTCTCAGAGTACAGTGAATGTCAGAGGAATGTGAAGGGAGTATCACCTATTGAATGCAATGGTTTTCCTCACGGGGTATCTATTTCATAGGTTCTCTGTTATTGGTCGTAGATATTTATCTCCTACCTCCCTGTTCAAATTGACGATATACTCTCATTTTCCATTACCTCTACTGATAACCGTTTCAGTACTGCTTTGGCTATCTGCTATATGTGGATGGGTGTCTTTTGGTTCGTATGTTTTCATTTACTTAAAGGGACAGTCTACACCAGAATTGTTATCGTTTTAAAAGATAGATAATTGTGACAGACCCTTCTGTCAGGACTGAAGGAGTTAATTGTGTTTAGCTAAGAAACTAATTTCTAAAGACAGAGTTGCTGGCTCCAGCTATAATCTAATTAGTGCTAAGCATTTTATTGTTTGATCACCTCCAGAGAGAAAAACGCCTAAGTGATAAGAAGGGCCAAGAGTGTCTTGTGGTTGAAGTGTTTAAGTAATATAATTCTATTGTATCATGTCAAAAGGGCTTGTTCCCTCCATGTAATGTACAACAGTCTTTCAACCCCCATCTGGGGGGGGGGGTGTCAAACCTGTATAAATACTAGGCATCTAGCCTTTAATAAATGTCATTCTGTTTTAAACCTGAAAACTGGCTGGGTTGTGAATTGCTGATTCCCTATGCTGGACATTGTTCATCTGATATTAACCTTGGTACACTGTTGGTACCGTAACATTGGTGGCAGCGACGGAATGAACCTTATCGCCCAGAAGAGCAACTACACAAGCCAGTAACCTCAGGAAGAGGGGGATTATTACAATACTGACTAAGATGGAAAAGAGAAAAGTAAATTTTGCTGCTTTTAAAAACTTCCTGGAAACAGAAGGAGAGATTGATGGGTACCTTGCGGATTTTGAGAGGCAATGTGCACTACACAAGGTACCCGCAGAGGACTGGGTCACGATATTATCTGGAAAATTATCCGGCCGGGCCAGAGAGGCTTTTCGGGCCATTCCAGATGAGGAAGTCAGGGATTATAATACTGTAAAAAAGGCTCTGCTCTCCAGGTATGCGGTTACACCGGAGGCATACCGGAGGCGGTTCAGAGACACTGTTAAATTAGCTGGAGATTCCTACCTTGAGTGGGCATGTAAGGTGCACCGCACAGCAGCTCATTGGATAGCGGGGTGCCAAGCCATATCTGGGGAAGAGGTGCTGCAGCTATTCCTGTTGGAACATTGCTTCGACAAGTTACCCGCAGGAGTTCGAGAGTGGGTTCGGGACCGTAAACCCTCCACCCTGCAGGAAGCGGCTCGCTTGGCAGATGAGTATACGGATGCCCGCAAACTGGACACTGCTACCATTAAGCCCCCTGCTAGAGTGGAGTACAGACCCCCAGTCACCCCAGCAGCTGCCAGTTACCAAACCCCGGCGCACCGCTATACCACACGGCCTCCGGCCACGAACTACCCTCAGAGAGCCCTGTTCAATTTGCGGTGCTATTCACAACCTATTCGGTGCTTTAGATGTAAGCAACTAGGGCACAAAAGACCAGAGTGTCCCCTAAACGCAGCGAACCAAGCGCAGTCCTGGAGAAGACCTGCCGGCGGAATCCCACGTAATCCTCAGCCTGCGGCCCGTTACGTAGAGGCGCAAGAATGCTGGAGCATCCTACATGAGGCAGACCTTGTGCAAGCTGCCCACCGGAATAACCGGCAACTGGTTAAAGTGAATGGAAAGAAGGTCAGTGGTCTACGGGATACTGGTGCTACCATGACCTTGCTTCAAAAGAACTTGGTGTCTGAGAAACAGTACACTGGAGACACTGTGGCTGTGAGGGTAGCAGGGGGCGATGTGTTCAGCCTACCTGTTGCCAGGGTACATTTGGATTGGGGAGTGGGCGCTAGACCTGTGAATGTGGGGGTCAAGAAGGACTTACCTGCTGATGTTCTTCTTGGAAATGACTTGGCCCCCCTTGTTTCTGCCTACGCTCCTATGGGTCCCGCTGATGTTAACTCTGTGACTACCCGTGCCCAGATCCATGCAGCAGAGACTGACCCACCTGCTGCTAAGCCCCAGGACGCTGAGCTCAGTAAATCTCTATCCGCTATTGATACGTGGAAGTCCCGTTACAATGCGCTGATGAAGGAGAAGAGGAGCGCAGAGGAAAAATCACGTTTAGAACGTGAATCTCTGCTAGACAAGCTGCACCGACAGACTGCAGAAAACACCAGCTTGAGAGTGGGACATGAAACCTTAAAGACAAACTTAGCGACACTTGAGGAGAAGCTGACGCTGGCTCATAGTGAGGTGCAGCAACTCAAGGGCACCGTATGTCAGTATGAAGGGATTGTGGATACCTATAAAGAGCAAGTACAGAAAACTCGTAAAGAAGCTGATGGGATTTTGAAGGACTGTTTGGCCCTGGTCTGGGCACTGAGGAATTTGAACCCTTGTTTGTATGGACAGGAATTCTCTCTCATAACGGGAATACAGATGGATTGTCCTGGCAAACTGACATGCCTACCACCTCCTAGTCCGGTCATCCCCAGGTTGACCCGCCAAAGGGTCAAGCCGGGTCTGCCGGAGTGTTCCACAAGGGGGGAGATATGTGACAGACCCTTCTGTCAGGACTGAAGGAGTTAATTGTGTTTAGCTAAGAAACTAATTTCTAAAGACAGAGTTGCTGGCTCCAGCTATAATCTAATTAGTGCTAAGCATTTTATTGTTTGATCACCTCCAGAGAGAAAAACGCCTAAGTGATAAGAAGGGCCAAGAGTGTCTTGTGGTTGAAGTGTTTAAGTAATATAATTCTATTGTATCATGTCAAAAGGGCTTGTTCCCTCCATGTAATGTACAACAGTCTTTCAACCCCCATCTGGGGGGGGGGGGGTGTCAAACCTGTATAAATACTAGGCATCTAGCCTTTAATAAATGTCATTCTGTTTTAAACCTGAAAACTGGCTGGGTTGTGAATTGCTGATTCCCTATGCTGGACATTGTTCATCTGATATTAACCTTGGTACACTGTTGGTACCGTAACAATAATCCCTTTATTACCCATTCCCCAGTTTTGCATAACCAACACAGTTATATTAATATACTTTTAACCTCTGTGATTATCTTGTATCTAAGCCTCTGCAAACTGCCCCTTTATTTCAGTTATTTTGACAGACTTACAGTTTAGTCAATCAGTGCCTGCTCCCAGATAACTTCACGTGCATGACCACAGTGTTATCTATATGAAATACATGAACTAACACCCTCTAGTGGTGAAAAACTGTTAAAATGCATTCTGAAAAGAGGTGGCCTTCAAGGTCTAAGAAATTAGCATATGAACCTCCTAGGTTAAGCTTTCAACTAAGAATACCAAGAGAACAAAGCAAAATTGTTGATAAAAGTAAATTGGAAAATTGTTCAAAATTACATGCTCTATCTGAATCATGAAAGTTTTTTTTTACCTAGACTGTCCCTTTAAGACACTCTCAACTATGGTTTGGCACTTCATGTATTTATATAACGTTCTAAATATATGTATTGTACTTATATTTGCCATGATTCAGGTTTCAGTATATTTCCTTTTGCAGACTAATTTTTTTTTTCTTACCTAGGGTTTAGTCTTTTTTTCAATTGACTGTCTTTTAAATTTGCGGGCAGAATTAGGCTTGCAAGGGCGTAAAATGCCAAAGTTGATTGCGCCATTCTTGGCGCGAGATTTTTTTGGCGCAAAGTTACGTTCGTTGAAGCAAATTCGTAATTTCCGGCGTCTTAGTGGACGCCGAGTCCTTCACAAGGTTGCGTCATCCGTGACGCGAGTGTGTCATTCTGGAAGTTTTTGGCGCCAAAAAATATTTTTCTGTTTGTTGTGCGTCATACTTGGCGCCAAATATTTTCATTATTTAAGACCCCATTCCTATATGCCTCTTGCCTTTTTCCTCTATCAGAGGGCTATGCTGTTTGCATTTTTTCCCATTCCTGAAACTGCCATATAAGGAAATTGATAATTTTGCTTTATATGCTGTTTTTTTCTCTTACATTTGCAAGATGTCTCAATCTGATCCTGTCTCAGAAGTCTCTGTTGGATCCCTGCTGCCTGATAACAGTTCTACCAAAGCTAAGTGCATTTGTTGTAAACTTGTGGAGGTTATATCTCCTGCTGTGGTTTGTAATAGTTGTCATGATAAACTTATACATGCAGAGAATGTATACATCAGTAGTAGTTCATTACCTGTTGCTGTTCCTTCAACATCTAATGCACAAGATATACCTGTAAATTTAAAAGAATTTATTTCTGATTCTATTCAGAAGGCTTTGTCTGCCATCCCGCCTTCTAACAAGCGTAAAAGGTCTTTTAAAACTTCTCATAAAGTTGATGAAATTTCAAATGACTGGCAATATGCTGATTTATCCTTCTCTGATGGGGATCTATCTGATTCAGAAGATCCTGCCTCAGATATTGACACTGACAAATCTTCTTATTTATTTAAAATGGAGTATATTCATTCTTTGTTAAAAGAAGTGTTGATTACATTGGATATGGAGGAAACTAGTCCTCTTGATATTAAAATTAATAAACATTTAAATTCTGTTTATAAACCTCCTGTGGTTATTCCAGAGGTTTTTCCAGTTCCTGATGCTATTTCCGATATGATTTCTAAGGAATGGAATAGGCCTGGTACTTCTTTTATTCCGTCTTCAAGGTTTAAAAAATTGTATCCTTTGCCAGCAGTTTCTTTAGAGTTTTGGGAAAAGATCCCCAAAGTTGATGGGGCTATGTCTATTCTTGCTAAACGTACTACTATTCCTACGGAAGATAATACTTCTTTTAAAGATCCTTTAGATAGGAAACTTGAATCGTATCTAAGGAAAGCTTATTTATATTCAGGTCATCTCAGGCCTGCAATTTCTTTGGCTGATGTTGCAGCTGCATCAACTTTTTGGTTGGAACATTTAGCGCAACAAGAATTGGATTCTGATTTGTCTAGCATTGTTCGCTTGCTTCAACATGCTAATCATTTTATTTGTGATGCCATTTTTGATATCATCTAAATTGATGTTAAATCTATGTCTTTAGCTATTTTAACTAGAAGAGCTTTGTGGCTTAAATCTTGGAATGCTGACATGACTTCTAAGCTATCTCTTTCTTTCCAAGGTAATAAGTTATTTGGTTCTCAGTTGGATTCAATAATTTCAACCGTCACTGGGGGGAAGGGAGTTTTTTTGCCTCAGGATAAAAGACCTAAGGGTAAATTTAAAGCTTCTAACCGTTTTCGTTCCTTTCGACAAAATAAGGAACAGAAACCTAATCCTTCCCCCCAAGGAATCTGTTTCCAATTGTAAGCCTTCCTCAAATTGGAATAAATCCAAGCCGTTTAAGAGATCAGAGCCAGCCCCTAAATCTGCATGAAAGTGTGGCCCTCATTCCAGCTCAGCTGGTAGGGGGCAGATTAAGATTTTTCAAAGATGTTTGGATCAATTTGATCCAAAATCAATGGATTCAGAGTATTGTTTCTCAGGGGTACAGAATAGGATTAAGAGTAAGACCGCCTGTGAGAAGATTTTTTCTCTCACGCATTCCAGCAAACCCAGTAAAGGCTCAGGCTTTCCTAAAGTGTGTTTCAGACCTGGAGTTATCAGGGGTAATCATGCCAGTTCCATTTCAGGAAAAGGGTCTGGGGTTTTATTCAAATCTATTCATTGTCCCAAAGAAAGAGAATTAATTCAGACCAATTTTGGATCTACAAATTTTGAATCAATATGTAAGAGTACCAACTTTCAAGATGGTGACTATAAGGACTATTCTGCCTTTTGTTCAGCAAGGGCATTATATGTCCACAATAGACTTAAAGGATGCATATCTTCATATTCCGATTCATCCAGATCACTATCAGTTCCTGAGATTCTCTTTTCTAGACAAGCATTACCAATTTTTTGCTCTTCCTTTTGGCCTAGCGACAGCTCCAAGAATCTTTTCAAAGGTTCTCGGTGCCCTACTCTCTGTAATCAGAGAGTGGGGTATTGCGGTGTTTCCTTATTTGGACGATATCTTGGTACTAGCTCAGTCTTTACATTCTGCAGAATCTCACACAAATTAGCTAGTGTTGTTTCTTCAAAGACATGATTGGAGGATCAATTTACCAAAAGGTTCCTTGATTCCTCAGACAAGGGTCACCTTTTTAGGTTTCCATATAGATTCAGTGTCCATGACTCTGTCTCTAACAGAGAAGAGACATTTGAAATTGGTTGCAGCCTGTCAGCACCTTCAGTCTCATTCATTCCCTTCAGTGGCTATGTGCATGGAAGTTTTAGGTCTCATGACTACAGCATCGGACGCGATCCCTTTTGCTCGTTTTCATATGAGACCTCTCCAGCTTTGTATGCTGAACCAGTGGTGCAGGGATTATACAAGGATACCACAATCAATATCCTTAAATCCCAATGTTCGACTATCTCTGACTTGGTGGTTAGATCACCATCGTATTATTTTAGGGGCCTCTTTCGTTCATCCAACCTGGACTGTGATCACAACAGATGTGAGTCTTTCAGGTTGGGGAGCTGTTTGGGGATCTCTGACAGCACAAGGGGTTTGGAAATCTCAAGAGGTGAGATTACCAATAAATATTTTGGAATTCTGTGCGATTCTCAGGGCTCTTCAGTTTTGGCTTCTATTGAAGAGAGAGATGTTCATTTGTTTTCAGACAGACAATATCACAACTGTGGCATATGTCAATCATCAGGGTGGGACTCACAGTCTTCAAGCTATGAAAGAAGTATCTCGGATACTTGTTTGGGTGGAATCCAGCTCCTATCTAATTTCTGCAGTTCATATCCCAGGTATAGACAATTGTGAAGTGGATTACCTCAGTCATCAAACTTTACCTCCAGGAGAGTGGTCTCTCCATCCAGATGTGTTTTCTCAAGTTGTTCAGATGTGGGGTCTTCCAGAAATAGATCTAATGGCATCTCATCTAAACAAGAAACTTCCCAGGTACCTGTCCAGGTCCAGGGATCCTCAGGCGGAAGCAGTGGATGCATTGACACCTCCTTTTTGTTATCAACCTGCTTATATTTTCCCGCCTCTAGTTCTTCTTCTGAGAGTGATCTCCAAGATCATCATGGAGCAATCGTTTGTGCTGCTGGTGGCTCCAGCATGGTCTCACAGGTTTTGGATGCGGATCTGGTTCGGATTTCCAGTTGCCAACCTTGGACACTTCCATTAAGGCCAGACCTTCTATCTCAAGGTCCGTTTTTCCATCAGGATCTCAAATCATTGAATTTGATGGTATGGAAATTGAACGCTTAGTGCTTTGTCATTGAGGTTTTTCTGACTCTGTGATTAATACTATGTTGCAGGATCGTAAATCTGTTTCTAGAAAGATTTATTATCGAGTCTGGAAGACTTACATTTCATGGTGTTCCTCTCATAAATTCTTTTGGCATTCTTTTAGAATTCCTAGAATTTTACAGTTTCTTCAGGATGGTTTGGATAAAGGTTTGTCTGCAATTTCATTGAAAGGACAAATCTCTGCTCTTTCTGTCTTATTTTACAGAAAGATTGCTAAACTTCCTGATATTCATTGCTTTGTGCAGGCTTTGGTTCGTATTAAGCCTGTCATTAAATCAATCTCTCCTCCTTGGAGTCTTAATTTGGTTTTGAAGGCTTTACAGGCTCCTCCATTTGAGCCTATGCATTTGTTGGACATTAAAATACTTTCTTGGAAAGTGTTGTTTCTTTTTGCCATATCTTCTGCTAGAAGAGTTTCTGAAATATTAGCTCTCTCTTGTGAATCTCCTTTTCTGATTTTTCATCAGGATAAAGCAGTTTTGCAGACTTCATTTAAATTCTTACCTAAGGTTGTAAATTCTAACAACATTAATAGAGAAATTGTTGTTCCTTCTTTGTGTCCTAATCCTAAGAATTCTTTGGAGAGATCTTTACATTCTTTGGATGTGGTGAGAGCTCTGAAATATTATGTTGAAGCTACTAAAGATTTCAGGAAGACTTCTAGTCTATTTGTTATCTTTTCTGGTTCCAGGAAAGGTCAGAAGGCTTGTGCCGTTTCTATGGCTTTGTGGTTAAAGCTTTTGATTAATCAAGCTTATTTGGAGTCGGGTCAAGCCCCGCCTCAGAGAATTACAGCTCATTCTACTAGATCAGTCTCCACTTCATGGGCTTTTAAGAATGAAGTTTCAGTTGATCAGATTTGCAAAGCTGTAATTTGGTCTTCTTTGCATACATTTACTAAATTCTACCATTTTGATGTATTTGCTTCTTCTGAAGCAGTTTTTGGTAGAAAAGTTTTTCCTTTCATTTTTGAGATTAAAACTCATATTTTGGGTTGTGGATTTATTTTTTCAGCGGAAAATGGCTGTTTTTATTTTATCCCTCCCTCTCTAGTGACTCTTTTGTGGAGTTCCACATGTTGGGTATTGCTATCCCATACGTCACTAGCTCATGGACTCTTGCCAATTACATGAAAGAAAACATAATTTATGTAAGAACTTACCTGATAAATTAATTTCTTTCATATTGGCAAGAGTCCATGAGGCCCACCCTTTTTATGGTGGTTATGATTTTTTGTATAAAGCACAATTATTTCCAAATTCCTTTGTTGATGCTTTTCACTCCTTTTTTTATCACCCCACTTCTTGACTATTCGTTAAACTGAATTTTGGGTGTGGTGAGGGGTGTATTTATAGGCATTTTGAGGTTTGGGAAACTTTGCCCCTCCTGGTAAGATTGTATATCCCATACGTCACTAGCTCATGGACTCTTGCCAATATGAAAGAAATTAATTTATCAGGTAAGTTCTTGCATAAATTATGTTTTTTGATTATGTAATTCGTAATGAATCCTACTTTTAAAAGTAAATATATATATTCTTTATAGTGTTAAGATATGCATTATTGCCCACATAGCTATAATTATATATTCTCGCTAAATGGTGCAGATATATAAATAGATTATTCAAAGCTGTCGAATCTCTAAGTGGGGAAAAAAAATATTTACCCCTTATAAAAAGAGGGGTATATCATTATGGCTACAATATTCTTTGTAACTAACTCAGGTTTTAATTAAAGGAAACAAGAGAAATGTTTACTTTAAGGGACAGTATACTATAAAATTGTTTTTACCTTAATGTGTTTCCAATAACTTTTTTTACCAGCTGCAGAGTATAAAATGTATGAGATTTGCTTTTTTAAGGCTTATTTGTGTATATGAATTAGCTGATTTTGTGTTTTGAAGCCACAACCTAATAAAATATGGGTTGAGCTTGTCGGTATAATCAGATCTCTTTACTTTATCACATTGTGTAAATATACCTGCTTCTTTATCTTATATCTGTCCATAAAAAAATCACAAATACTTGGAGAGAACAATGGAAAATTAACATTTTATTACCATATCTCTTCTATAACCCAGTGAGAGTGTAATTTATTCTACTGGCTGTGTTAATACAGCTTGGCCTCGCGGCCAAAAACTTTCAGGATGGGTACGGAAACCACAGGCTAAATAAACTAATTCAAATGCCAATATAAGGGTAATGCAAATACTTGTCAACAATTTAATACACTCCAGCAGGTAAAGTGGATCATTGGGAACAAATTAAAGGGGAGAACATCTTTGAGTAAACTGTCCCTTTAAACAAGAGGGACTATCCCTTTGGCTATCGGATCCTCAAAAAACAAACACAGGTAATTACTAAGGGAACATTGACACCTGTGATGAGGAAGAGTTCCACATACTCTGGTATATAAAAACACAGATTGGGAACATTGGATTCATCTTGATAAAGGCTCAGGAAGGGCTGAAACACGTAGAAGCTAATCCATTACCACAGTCTGTCACAGCGCTCTGTATATTTGGATGTTTTGTTGACCCTTAAAAAGAAACAAGTAATTTGTGAGTTTGAATATCACGCCAAAGTGCAAGCTCCTGATTGGAGACCTGAACTCAGGTGACTGAGCCGTACGTGAAGGAAATTGTAACAGACTGCATTCAGCTAAGACAGTGAGAGGAACAGACGCTGAAAGGATACAAGCACAAATCGGGTGCTGCCACATCCTCTAAATAAGGTAAAGTGGTGAAGTATACCAGGCGACCCCTCTTCATAAGATTTCAAGGTACGGATATACGGCTATAATACAATTTCAGCGGATATCTCACATTATTGTCTTTTAGGTTTCTTTAAGCCATCCTGAGCCATCATACCCTCTTAGGATTTAAAGATAGACAATATCTAAGAACTCATTACTCAAGAATAGACTGATTATCTTGATATTAGGCTGTGTACTTTTAGATACCTAGTTTGCAAGCTTTATATGTTAAGTAAAATATTTGCCACTTGACATTTTTTAGCAGTGTGTATGAATGTTTTTTATTGGGATATATTGATACCTTTTATTATCTTATTTAGTTTGTTTCTATTTCCACTGGTGGAATAAATTATGTTCTTTCTTTGAATTCATTAGATGTGATACGTTATGTCTATATTTCTATATATATATAGAAATATTTTTTAGCACTTCTTACATTTAGTATTGTAGTTTATTTTATTTTAATATTGAGATTCCTCTATATTATAAGATATCCATTACTTCCATATAACAGTGGTCTGGCTTTTTTAGTGCATTTCCTTTTTTTCCCTTTATCTCCACCACCTCAAAGGTGGCTGCCCCGCATGCGCTTCAAAGCAGTATCCTCTGCAGAGTACATGTATCAATTGCAAAGTGTGCTACATCATTTCCCACAGACCATGCAACGTACATAGCTCTCATGTTATTGCTTTCATTGTATTAAATAAACTACACAGTGTCATGAGATGCAGGACACAGCATATAAGGTACAACACTATTTTATTGCAGAGCATAGAGGTATACAGCTTATACAACACATGTAACTTGGTAACTGCGACATAGACAATAATAGCTGTAAGCCACGCCCCCATCCGGTGATGTCACCTCCCACTCTCATCACATCTTCCCCTTTTTCAAAGGACAAAGCATACACATTTTTTTTAGAGTACATCAAATAACAAGGTATACAAGAAGCATACAAAATAGTTTAGTTTATAACAAATAACAAGTTAACGAGAATATATATGAACAACAAGATATACAATCCTGACTTGAACATCGGGGTAGACTACCCTAGTCCTCAGTGACCATGGGATTATTCTGCCCATTCTTCTGGTCACTGCTCTAACTGGTGCTAATCTCGAGTAATTTCACCACTATTCCACTTGACGTCATTTTACATGATCTGTCCTCTGATACAGAAGAAGGTGATTGAGAGTCTGCTGGAAGCAAAGAAGTATCCCGCTGTGATCTTGCTGAGGGTAAGGCACCCCTCTTAAAATAGGGGATCCCACCGGCGGTGGCTCTGAGGCATCCAGTCCCAAACTCTCAGTACTGGCTAAAGATTTCTTCTATTTTGACGTGTGACTGTATTCCATCAGCAAGGACTACATAAGAACTTGGTTCTGGAGAGTGTCCGATTACCGTAGCAGGCGTCTACCATTTCTTCTCATCATCCAGTTTAACTCTGACACTTTGACCCACATTCAGCTCCTGCAAGGGCCTCACAGAATGTTTTCTGTCATAGAAGAATCGATTACCCCTTTTAGCCTCTTCATCCCTCCTAAGGACCTCATCCCGAGGAACAGAGCTGGTCAGCTGGAAGGCACCCACAGAGGGTAAAGTGGTGCAAATCTGACGTCCTAGCATCAGCTGTGCTGGGCTAAAACCTGTGGCTTGGATGGGAGTCGTCCTATAGGCCAAGAGAGCTAGGTACAGCTCAGATTGTTTCAAAATGAACTTTGTTGTTTGAACTGCCCTTTCAGCCATTCCATTGGCCTGCAAGTAATGTGGACTTGATGTAGAATGGACAAAATCATATTCACTGCTGAAAGAACTGAACTCCATGGAAGCAAACTGCTTTCCGTTATCACTCACTAACTCAATTGGTATGCCCCACCGGGCGAACAAGCTCTTGAGACGAGTGATAACGGCTTAACTGGTGATCTCATTCAAGGGTGCAATCTCCAAATATCTGGAATAGAAGTCAATCACGACTAGGTACTTTTCCCTGTACAGTTCACACAAATCAGCAGCTATTTTCTGCCATGGGCCTGAAGGCAGCCAAGTAGAAATCAAGGGCTCCCTTTTCTTAGTAGGCCGGTGTTCCCGGCAAAAGGCACATTTTAACACATGGCTTGCAATGTTGGAACTGATCCTGGGCCACCATACTGCCGTAGCTGCCCTTTCTCTGCACTTTGTAATGCCCAAGTGGCCATCATGAATCCTGCTTAACATCTCCTGCCGCATGCTAAAAGGAATATCAATGCGGTCCTGGAACAGCACCAACCCATCCAGCTCCATGAGCTGTGACCTCTCTGACTGGTAAGAACTTAAGGATATCCAGGCTGCCCAGCTCTCGGGCCAACCTTCTTTTATGCACTTAATAACTTCTTGAAGGTCTGTATCTAAACATGTCTCCGTTCTTATTTGCTCTAGCTTCCCTGACGAAATGGATTTGGATGCCAAAACTGAATCCACATACACTTTCACATCTGATTCCGTTGAAGATTCTTTAGCAGCAGCCAGCAGGAGCCTGGAAAGTGTATCTGCCACTATCAGTTGTTTCCCCGGCACATGCACTGCCTGAACGTTGAACCTAAAAAGCCTCATCAGAAGTCTCTGGCATCTTAGGGGTGTTTTGTCAATATCATAGAAGTTGATTAGAGGGACTAGCGGTTTATGGTCAGTCTCCAGACTAAATTTCTCTAAACCCACTAAGTAACGCTGGAAGCGCTCACAGGCCCAAACTGCAGCCAGGCACTCTTTTTCAATTTGGGCGTATTTCAACCTAGCAGTCATCAGTGTACGGGAACAGTAGGCGATGGGCTGTAATTAATTTGTTCTCATTCAGCTGCAGGAGGGCAGCCCATATCTGCTTGTATCAGCACTAACTACAGTCTTTTTAGAAGGGTTGTAGAACCCTAACACTGGGGCAGACCCCAGCAAGGACTTGACCCGTACAAAAGCTTCTTACTGTGAAGGACCCCAGACCCAGGCAGCATCTTTCTTCAACAATTCTGTGATAGGGTGTAGTACTGTAGATAAATCTGGAAGGAACCTGCCCACATAATTCACAAGGCCCAATATTTGTCTCAGCTCGTGTACATCAGAAGGACTTTTCATCTGTTCAATAGCAAGGATTTTATCAGGGTCCGGCTTGATGCCATCTCCAATGATAATATGCCCAAAGTAACATAACTCAGATTTTCTAAAATGGCATTCCTCTTTATTAAATTTCAGCCCGGACTCTCTAATGGTCTGCAGCACACAGCTCACTCGCTGGTCATGTTCTTCCAATGTAGACCCATACACTAAAATGTCATCCATGACGACTGCCGTGCCCTTGTGGTCCCTTAGGAGGGAACTCATCTCTCTTTGAAAGATTTCAGGAGCAGAAGATATCCCGAAGGGGAACCTGCAGAAGCAAAAATGTAATGAAGGTAGTCAGTTTGCAGCACTGTGGATTTAGAGGTATCTGCCAGAAGCAGCTGGAAGCATCCAGTGTAGAGAAGAACTTTTCCCCAGCCAATTTCGGAGCTATGTCTTCAAGCATCGGCAGCACATATCTCTCTCTCTTCACCGCTTCATTCAGCCTTTTCAAGTCTACGCAGATGCGTATCTTCCCATTTTTCTTCGCAACAGGCACAATGGGGGAACACCAGTCAGTTGCTTCAACAACCTCTTCAATAACTCCCATATTCTTCATACGCAGAAGTGACTGCATCACTTTTTTTTGTTGTTGTTGTTTTTATTTAAATTTTTTATTGAGGTTTTTAGCCATTTACAATAATAAAAAGAAAAGCATTTGCAGAACTGACAAAACAATCATAAGAGTCATATACATGGATTGGAATTTACAGTTCGAGGTCATATATTAAAAAACAAACAAAAAAAAACAAAACGATAAAACGGGTGAATAGATTGAGTAAATGCATAACATATATTGAAACCTCATTTCTTTTTCTTTTTCCCGTGAAATATTTGTGAGTTCCTCCTATGATATTACGGGCCACTTTTGGACCCTAAACCACATAGATAATTGTGGGAGAAACTATAGTGATGGATACGGACACTTTTGGGCCAATATATACTACTATAACCATAGGTACCTTATGTATAAATGTTTAAATTCAAAGCATGTTAAGTAGTCAGGATAAGCCTCTACATTCTATAGGGGACCACCTTTGCAACTCAATGAGCAGTAGGAACCTTGTTTACATATATGTGATCAATACAATCAAAGCGCATTGCATAAGTGACAATAATAGTTTGGTACAGGAGGTAACATAACAGAGTGAATAAGTATGATAGGTAATAAAAAAATAAAAAAAATTGAAATAGGCAATGAAATACTAGAGAACAGGAAGGTATATATTATAGATTATAAGTGCTGCTCTAGTGTGAATAAGACTGGAAGAGTATGGGCACATTTTTAAAAGTTGTAGTTGACTCTATACTCCCATCTGTGTGGAGTCTTAGGATAGTTTTAAAATGCATTGTCTACTCGTAAGGATGTTTTTTAGGGAATTTAAACTATGTAGTGGTGATGCGTATACATAGGAAGTTATGCTGAGATTATGTCAATGTGTCACACAATTCTGCAGTGTAGACGCAGAGTAAAACAATAATACTTGCAGGCACAATAATATGTAGATGTGTTCATATACGAGGCAAGGGGCATGGCTAATATGATTAAACAGCTGATAGGGTTAATAAGGTATAGTTAAGCCAGCCACAAAGTTTACACCTGCATACTAAAAAACAATAACGTTGGCAGACAATACAGATTTAAACACTCATATGCCCCCCAGACACTGTCAGGTGGAGAGACTGCATGCGAGTAATGGTATGGTACACAACTTCATAATAAAATTAAGCCATAAGTAGCAGCTAACTAGTTTCAGACCAAACCTCAATTCTGAATAACTTATACTTCAGTCTCTGAGACTTCATCAATAGTACCAGTTGATATGTAGGTGTATCTGAAAGTTTTCAACGGGTTGCCGGTGTGATCAGGCAATGCAGGCTCTACAGACTGTGGTCTAGTATCCTGCCCCACCTCAGTGGCTGTCAACCCACTCCGGTCGCCGTCAAACAACCAAGTTCTATGAAAGGGACCAGCCATGTCCTATTCTGCGGGTGTCTTGAGATGGAACTACAAGGGGCTATCAATTCGGCTGGTAGCAGCTGGGCAGCCCTTGTACTCGCAACCTGGATGCGGTCGGGATCTGTAGAGCGCAACCATTTCTGCCCGAGTGAGACTTTATCACCGGCCCAGGTAAATTCAGCCACTGCTCCTTTACAAGGTTTTGGTGTGTCTTCCGATTTGTGGTCTCGAACGGACACTGCTGGTGGTTCGATGCCAAATATTCCACTGCTACAGGCAGCCTGTGTAGACTCGATGGGATCAAGGAGCTCCGGTGTGGATTTAGAAGGGATCTCCTTACTGTTCCGGTCTCCGCTTTCTGGGGCAGCACCATGTTCACTCCTGGGCTCAGAGTCCAACTGGACATCAGCCGTCGTTGCCTGTAAGTTATGTTTTCCAGACTTAGTTTCTCTCTTGCTATAAGTGTTGCTTCTGGGATTCCTGGGGAGCTTGTGGTAGGGTGAAAAGTGTGAGCACTTCCCCATTCTCTTGCCAGGTGATCGGAGATACTTTTAAGTTGGTCGTCCAGTAGTCTTCTAATAGCAGCTAGCAGCGATGTTTCTCTAGCATCCATACTGTTCCTCAGTGTGTTTACTCTTCTCCTACTACCTTATTATGTGATAGGCTGTAGAGTAGTTTGCCACAGAGGGCACTGGCCACGCACCAGTGGCGTGGCATTTGTGAGGACAAAAGAGGCTTCAGATAATGGGGAAGGCCTCAAAGTAAAATGTCCGGTACTGAGGGCTGGAGAGCCACACTACAAACCAAAACCCCAAACGCTTGGGTCAGAATGCCTGCTTCAGTCAAGTTTCTCCACCGATTTGAATGGTCTGTTGCCAGAATTTGAGAGTAGATCTAAGTCAAAGTGGTGAATGATACAGGAGCTGAATCTCAGTGTGACCATTAAGATGGCCGCTGCCCGGAAGTCCCCCGACTGCATCACTTTTAAGTGATAAACTGACTGGGTTGCAATTCAGTAGACCCAATTCACCAAATATGTCTTCAGAAATCTCATTCACTTTGGCGACAAGGCCCAAACCACAGGCTGCTTTCCTGCTCAATAGGTTGTTAACACACTGACCTCTAATTACATGTACCCACATGGTAAATTTCCTCTGCTTGTACTCACAGCTGGCAAGAAATTTCCCTGCACAATCAATGCGGCCACCAGGACTATGAACTTTCGTTGTAACTTTCGCCAGCTGAGGCTGTTGAGGCAGTTTTATAATTGTTGCAAGGGACATAACAGTGATGTCTGCTCCAATGTCAATCTTGAAGGCAACCTTGGCTCCCATTACAGTAAGAGTAACCCACCAATCTTTGTCTGAACCAGACCGTTCAACAACAGGCCCTACAAAGGACACTTTTTGACCATCCTGGTCACTTTCCACCTGCATCTCCTTAATGTATTCAGTTTTACATGCCACTTCAAAATGACCCATTCGGTTACATTTTCTACATCTTATCTTTAGCGGGGAATACAACATTCTGATCATGGGTACGGTTATACCGCGTACAGCTATAAGCCACACCCCCATCTAGTGACGTCACCTCCTACTCTCATCAAAGGCACTATATAATATACATATATTTCTCAAGACACGTGCACGCTCCTGAAAACAGAAGTACATTTACATATGTATAAGTTCTTATACATCCGTATATATGTGTTCAGTATGTGATATCATGTAAAGCTAATGGGATCTGCATGAAACGTCACTTTAGGACTCCAATACTATAAAGTGGGCATGTTTTTAATTTTTATTTAAATATTTGATTTGAAGTCACACTATCACTGTCATTGTATACTTGTAAACAGGAATGTGCCTTTGTGACGTGTGTTCAATAACTTAGGAGCGAGCCATTTTTAAATGCACTGCCGCAATAATGTTTGGACTTATCATTCATGGATTTGATAATGGATTGTGCACAGGGAGACTAGAGATGTAAAATTTCCAGAAATTTCAAAGCCATAAAAAAAAATGTTTTTTCCGGAAAAATTGGAGTAGTTTTACAAATTGAACGTCATTTTTTTTACACTAGGAACATGACATGCAGTATATATAAAAGTATAGCCTATTCAGTAAATAAACTAAACTTGCTTTTTGTTGTTGTTACAAATGGAATAACAAGGTCTATATGTTAAGAACATTTCAACCATACATGACAACAGGTAACCATCCACCCTTTCCCTCAAAAGCAACAAAAAAAAAACAAGAACCATCAACATAATATAAAATCAGATTTGCCCCCAGCACCAATTGCAAATAAAAAGGAAAGTAACTGGCAATATTTGTGCCAGTAGGATATGGTCATGGGGGGGGGGGGGGTGTAAGGACCACTTCAATATTTAAGCTCCACAGTGAGGTTTAACTTTGGAGTGGTGCTTTAAAAAAATAAATTGAGAAAAAGGAAACAACGACACAACATATAAATGCAATTTAATCTATCTCATTTTCTGAACTACTGCTATCATTTTTCGTTTCTTCTTCCTCTTCATATTTCATTTTTCCCATGGACTTCTAAAATCTTAAGGTTTACACAGAATAAAGCAAGCTTACAACTGCTGAAGAAAGTAAAGTGAAAGATTTTATTTAGAGCTTAATCTTGATCAGGTGTAATTTTATCTGTAAATGAAGGTATTGTGTATTTTTGTGAGGCAGTGGTTTGCAACACTTCCTTATTTAAAGATGCTGCTGGTGAAGAAACACTTTGTGATGATACAGAAGCAGCAGAAAGTGTTTCTGGAACGAGAACTTTAGAGGGAAAAGCTTTTTGCACTTTCATTATGGCCCTCATCATTTAATGCCATAAAGTATTTTTTAATTATTATTATTATTATTATCATTTATTTGTATAGCGCCACCAAATTCCATAGCACTGAATTTTAATGTCTTTAGGGCACCTCTGGCCTGCTAGGATGTGTTTTGTCATCCTTGTAGCATTTGGAAAACAATATTTCTTCTCACAGTATTTTCAAATTGCAGCTTTGCTCTCAGCAGAAATGACACTGTGGAAATGTTTACAAACTCTAGATGTTGGTCTCACCATTTTACTGAGAGGAGGAAAAAACAATTCACTGGCAAGACTAAGGGGTAGATTTACTATGCTGCGAATGCAGCTGTTTCCGCGCGAGCCTTCAGGCTTGACGGAAACAAAAGTTAAGGAGCAGCAGTCGTAAGGCTGCCGCTTCTTAACTCATCCGCCACCTCTGAGGTGGCAGACAACAATCATCTAGATCAGATACGATTGTGATGATTGACACTCCCTGTTAGTAGCAGATTGTCCACAAATGTGCAGGGGGCGGCATTGCACAAGCATTTCATTAGACATGCTTGTGCAATGCCATGAATGTGCAGGGGGCGGCATTGCACAAGCATTTAATTAGACATGCTTGTGCAATGCCATGAATGTGCAGGGGGCGGCATTGCACAAGCATTTAATTAGAAATGCTTGTGCAATGTTAAATGCTGACATCGTATGCTGTCTGCATTTAGCGATGTCGGGCAGACATGTTCCGCTACAGCAGATCATGTCCGTCAGACATTTAATAAATCTACCCCTACTGGTAAACATTATACTGTGATGGGGGAGAACATAAATAGTGATCATTTATATAAAGGTTATAAAGATAAACTAATTTCTCAGACAAATGTAACCTCTCTCAATTAAGGCCTGAGAGTACAGAAACTATCATCTACTATACACCAACAAGCACCCACTGTAGGAGGTACAAAATTGAGCCCACAAGCAAACTAAACTGAAGCCTTTCCCCTGCAGTGCTCCCTAGAGGCAGAAATGCTTATGTCTCTTATTTGAGAATTGCATTGAGAAGTACAGTGTACTTAAATTGTATTCCAGGATTTGCTTGTCTTCAGTTGTAAAACTAGCAATGATTTGAGACTTTACATAAAAGTCTTTATGTTATATTGTTTGAATACCATGTCATCGACATATTATTTATCATTTTACAAGAATATATTGCACACTCCATTTTTTTTTTTTACATTTTTCCAGAAAAAAAAAAAAAAAAACGGCTTGGGGAAAAAACTGTTTTTTTTCCTAATTGTTCCGTTTTTTTCCAGGCCTTCCCATCTCTAAGGGAAACAGGAGAGCAGGAGGTCTCTGGTACAACAGTAGGCTAACTAGTATCACTAACCAAACAACAGCAGTGAAGCAACTAGGCAGAAAGGAATAGGAGGTTGTTGTTGACCTTCACTTGTTCTTTAAATGTGTGTTTTGTTTGGCTAAAATTCTCTGTATTAATGTCATGGGATACCCGGGCTGTGTGTAAGTGTGTGTGAATATATATATTTGTAAATAGGTGTGTGTATATATGTGAGTGTGCATGTTGGGAGTGTTTATGTATGTGTGTGTATATGTGAGTGAGTGTATGTGTTATTAGTGTGCATGTATGTGTGTGTGTGTTGTGAGGGTGTAAGTATGTGTGTGTGTGTATGTATATACAGTATATTTGTATGTGTAAATATGTGAGTGACTGTGTGCGTGTTATGAGTGTGTGTGTTGTGTGTATGTATGTGTGTATATGTGTGAGTGTATGTGAGTGAGTGTTGTGAGTGTGTATGTATGTGTGAGTGTATGTGAGTGAGTGTTGTCAGTGTGCATGTATGTATGACTGACCTTTTGAAAAAGCCGTAAAAAACACACGACGAAACATGTTAAGAGAGGGTAGTTGAAATGCCCAGTAAACTTTGATTACCGTAGATGCCAATAGAGCACTCGGTACACCAGCATATGGGTAGATAGCATAATACAGCTTATAACAATCTATGCAACAGCAGCGTGTCCTACTCTAATTAGTGGCAGAATCTGACCGCATTTGGTCACACACACGTGGGACGGCCTTATACTTCGATCTTAGTAATAGATTGTAAAATAACTGAACGGTACAGCATTTGTACAAACTATATATTTTGTCTAGTGGTAGAACCTAATATTCTCAACAATAATTACTGTGGCAGCACCTGATTTAATACAGGTCTTTACAAACAAACAAAAAATTTTGTTGCATATATTATACATATAATAACAATACTGAAACAATTCAAACAGTTAATTAACAAGATTTTGTTACTTAGTGCACATATACAGCACTGCAATCCTAACGGATGTTGAAATACTATCAACAATATTAGTATATAGTGCTCTAGCTAACAAATATTAGCTATATAGTGCTCTAGCTAACAAATATACAAAAGTCAATAACTTAAATATATCAGAAAACAGCACTAACAGTACCCATCAGTAATACCTATTAATAAGACTGCAATTAATACATATATGGGTTTTATGTGCTGTTAAAGACTTTGTGGATGTGCACATGATTGCACATAAATATATTTTCAAACATATTTGCAATTAACGTTAAGATAAAGCAATGCATAAGATCATAGTTAACCTATGTTGCCTGTAAGATATTAACACATAATTTCTGAAACCTTTAAGGTTTTTTTGGTGCACTAAACCAAGACATAAGATCAGACAGATTGCTTCAGATAATATTTACACTATTCTTGCAACACTGATGTATCTAACCTGATAAGGGTGAAATAATAGCACGTGTGGGATTCTTAGCTCTAGTATACCCTCATATAGAGACACCCGCAAACTAACGGCTAGATTTAGAGTTCTGCGGCCAAAGGGGTGCGTTAGCTACGCTGGCTTTTTTTCTCCCGCACCTTTTAAATACCGCTGGTATTTAGAGTTCACAGAATGGCTGTGTTAGGCTCCAAAAAGGGAGCGTAGAGCATATTTACCGCCACTGCAACTCTAAATTCCAGCGGTGCTTACGGACGCGGCCAGCTTCAAAAACGTGCTCGTGCACGATTTCCCCATAGGAAACAATGGGGCTGTTTGAGCTGAAAAAAAACCTAACACCTGCAAAAAAGCAGTGTTAAGCTCCTAACGCAGCCCCATTGTTTCCTATGGGGAAACACTTCCTAAGTCTGCACCTAACACCCTAACATGTACCCCGAGTCTAAACACCCCTAACCTTACACTTATTAACCCCTAATCTGCCGCCCCCGCTATCGCTGACCCCTGCATATTATTATTAACCCCTAATCTGCCGCTCCGTACACCGCCGCAACCTACATTATCCCTATGTACCCCTAATCTGCTGCCCATAACACCGCCGACCCTTATATTATATTTATTAACCCCTAATCTGCCCCCCACAACGTCGCCTCCACCTACCTACAATTATTAACCCCTAATCTGCCGACCGGATCTCGCCGCCACTATAATAAATGTATTAACCCCTAATCCGCCTCACTCCCGCCTCAATAACCCTATAATAAATAGTATTAACCCCTAATCTGCTCTCCCTAACATCGCCGACACCTAACTTCAAGTATTAACCCCTAATCTGCCGACCGGAGCTCACCGCTACTCTAATAAATTTTTTAACCCCTAAAGCTAATTCTAACCCTAACCCTAACACCCCCCTAAGTTAAATATAATTTTATTCTAACTAAATAAATTAACTCTTATTAAATAAATTATTCCTATTTAAATCTAAATACTTACCTGTAAAATAAACCCTAATATAGCTACAATATAAATAATAATTATATTGTAGCTATTTTAGGATTAATATTTATTTTACAGGCAACTTTGTATTTATTTTAACCAGGTACAATAGCTATTAAATAGTTAATAACTATTTAATAGTTACCTAGTTAAAATAATTACAAAATTACCTGTAAAATAAATCCTAACCTAAGTTACAATTAAACCTAACACTAGACTATCAATAAATAAATTAAATAAACTATCTACAATTATCTACAATTAAACCTAACACTACACTATCAATAAATAAATTAAATAAACTACCTACAATTATCTACAATTAAACCTAACACTACACTATCAATAAATTAAGTAAATACAATACCTACAAATAAATACAATGAAATAAACTAACTAAAGTACAAAAAATAAAAAAGAACTAAGTTACAAAAAACAATTTTTTTTTTACAAACATTAGAAAAATATTACAACAATTTTAAACTAATTACACCTACTCTAAGCCCCCTAATAAAATAACAAAGCCCCCCAAAATAAAAAAAATGCCCTACCCTATTCTAAAATTAAAATAGAAAAGCTCTTTTACCTTACCAGCCCTGAAAAGGGCCCTTTGCGGGGCATGCCCCAAAGAATTCAGCTCTTTTGCCTGGAAAAAAAAACATACAATACCCCCCCAACATTACAACCCACCACCCACATACCCCTAATCTAACCCAAACCCCCCTTAAATAAACCTAACACTAAGCCCCTGAAGATCTCCCTACCTTGTCTTCACCACACCGGGCCCCGATCTGTCCAGAAGAACCTCCGAAATCTTCATCCAAGCCCAAGCGGGGGCTGAGGAGTGACGTCCATCCTCCGGCTTAAGTCTGGATCCAAGCGGCGGCTGAAGAAATCCATCATCGGGCTGAAGTCTTGATCCAAGCGGGCGCTGAAGAAGTCCATCATCGGGATGAAGTCTTCTATGAAGCGGCATCTTCAATCTTCTTTCTTCCGGAGCCATCATCTTCCAGCCGACGCGGATCCATCCTCTTCTACCGACGCCTACTCGCCAAATGACGGTTCCTTTAAATGACGTCATCCAAGATGGCGTCCGTCGAATTCCGATTGGCTGATAGGATTCTATCAGCCAATCGGAATTAAGGTAGGAAAATTCTGATTGGCTGATGGAATCAGCCAATCAGATTCAAGTTCAATCTGATTGGCTGATCCGATCAGCCAATCAGATTGAGCTTGCATTCTATTGGCTGATCGGAACAGGCAAAAGAGCTGAATTCTTTGGGGCATGCCCTGCAAAGGGCCCTTTTCAGGGCTGGTAAGGTAAAAGAGCTTTTCTATTTTAATTTTAGACTAGGGTAGGGCATTTTTTTATTTTTGGGGGCTTTGTTATTTTATTAGGGGGCTTAGAGTAGGTGTAATATTTTTCTATTGTTTGTAAATATTTTTTTATTTTTTGTACTTAAGTTAGTTTATTTCATTGTATTTATTTGTAGGTATTGTATTTAATTAATTTATTGATAGTGTAGTGTTAGGTTTAATTGTAGATAATTGTAGGTAGTTTATTTAATTTATTTATTGATAGTGTAGGGTTTAATTGTAACTTAGGTTAGGATTTTTTTTACAGGTAATTTTGTAATTATTTTAACTAGGTAACTATTAAATGGTTATTAACTATTTAATAGCTATTGTACCTAGGTAAAATAAATACAAAGTTACCTGTAAAATAAATATTAATCCTAAAATAGCTACAATGTAATTATAATTTATATTGTAGCTATATTAGGGTTTATTTTACAGGTAAGTATTTAGATTTAAATAGGAATAATTTATTTAATAAGAGTTAATTTATTTCGTTAGAATAAAATTATATTTAACTTAGGGGGTGTTAGGGTTAGGGTTAGAATTAGCTTTAGGGGTTAAAAAATTTATTAGAGTAGCGGTGAGCTCCGGTCGGCAGATTAGGGGTTAATACTTGAAGTTAGGTGTCGGCGATGTTAGGGAGGGCAGATTAGGGGTTAATACTATTTATTATAGGGTTATTGAGGCGGGAGTGAGGCGGATTAGGGGTTAATACATTTATTATAGTAGCGGTGCGGTCCGGTCGGCAGATTAGGGGTTAATAAGTGTAGGTAGGTAGCGGCGACGTTGGGGGCAGCATATTAGGGGTTAATAAATATAATATAGGGGTCGGCGGTGTTAGGGGCAGCAGATTAGGGGTTCATAGGGATAACGTAGGTGGCAGCGGTGTGCGGTCGGCAGATTAGGGGTTAAAAAATTTAATAGAGTGGCGGCGATGTGGGGGGACCTCGGTTTAGGGGTACATAGGTAGTTTATGGGTGTTAGTGTACTTTAGAGCACAGTAGTTAAGAGCTTTATAAACCGGCATTAGCCCAGAAAGCTCTTAACTACTGACTTTTTTCTGCGGCTGGAGTTTTGTCGTTAGATTTCTAACGCTCACTTCAGCCAAGACTCTAAATACCGCCATTAGAAAGATCCCATTGAAAAGATAGGATACGCAAATGGCGTAGGGGGATCTGCGGTATGGAAAAGTCGCGGCTGCAAAGTGAGCGTTAGATCCTTTCCTGACTGACTCCAAATACCAGCGGGCGGTAAAAACCAGCATTAGGAGCCTCTAACGCTGGTTTTGACGGCTACCGCCCAACTCTAAATCTAGGCCATAGTATTGCACCGAATATAATAGTAACATTTGGGCAATCAGTGGACGTGTACAGTGTTACACATAATCAGGGGTTTATTATACCTGTTATGTTATAAATAACCCACTAAGCCATTCACGCCTCCTGTATACACTCTGTTGATGAGATACTATTATACAGACAGCTGAGTCCTTTTATTATTTATAATATTGATTTATTTTGTTTTCCCATGAACACGTATGTTAGATTATTCCACTCCAATTTACTCTGAATGTTACGAGACCATTATGTAAAGACAGTCAATACTATCATAGAAGTAGTCCCCAAGAAACGGTACACTCTTATTATACAATATATTGGGATCTGATAAGCCACATAAGGTATTAAACTACAGTGATTGTTTAAGAACAAACAGAGCCCTACAACATGAAGATTATGCATCTTTAAATTTTCTTTGTGATATTAAGTTTTACATTTTTTGGTTTTAAAAGCAATTTCTTTAATTAAAGTTATGTTTTAATTTGAATAAGTTTTCCACATCCTAAACATGTTATACTGACCAGGGGAGACGGAAATGCTGTACAAGTGCATACTTTTTAGTCAAATTTCTTTTTGATTTTTTGTTGTCAATTGTACTCATGCACAAGCACTCCAGCCCACAAGGTATACATTAATAAAAGCCACATAGGTCATCCCCTCGTTATGTGTGTAGTGCTATTGCAACTTTTTTTGTTTATGTATGTATGTATGTTTGAGTGTATATGAATGTGTATGTGTCTGTGTATGTATATGTATGTGTGTGTATGTATATATATATATGTGTGTGATGTGTGTGTATGTATATGTATGTGTGTGTGTGTATATGTACGTGTGTGTATGTATATGTATGTATGTGTGTGTATGTATATGTATGTGTGTATGTATATGTATGTATATGTATGTGTGTATGTATATGTGTGTGTATGTATATGTATGTATATGTATGTGTGTATGTATATGTATGTGTGTGCATGTATATGTATGTATATGTATGTGTGTGACTGTGTATGTACATGTATGTGTGTGTATGTATATGTATGTGTGTGTATGTATATGTATGTGTGTGTATGTATATGTATGTGTGTATATGTATGTGTGTGTATGTATATGTATGTGTGTGTATGTATATGTATGTATATGTATGTGTGTGTATGTATTTGTATGTATATGTATGTGTGTGTATGTATATGTATGTGTGTGTATGTGTGTGTATGTATATGTATGTGTGTGTATGTATATGTATGTGTGTGTATGTATATGTATGTGTATGTATGTATGTATATGTATGCGTGCGTATGTATATGTATGTGTGTGTATGCATATGTATGTGTGTATGCATATGTATGTGTGTATGTATTTGTATGTATATGTGTGTGTATGTATGTGTGTGTATGTATGTGTGTGTATGTATATGTATGTGTGTGTATGTGTGTGTATGTATATGTATGTGTGTGTATGTATGTGTATGTATATGTATGTGTGTGTATGTGTTTGTATGTATATGTGTGTATATGTATGTGTGTGTATGTGTTTGTATGTATATGTGTGTATATGTATGTGTGTGTATGCATATGTATGTGTGTATGTATATGTGTGTCTATGTATGTATGTGTATTGGGAAGTGTGTATGTATGAGTGAGTTTGTGTATTTTTGTAGTAAGTGAGTAACATTTTTCTGTATTTTGCATAATGTGAAGAGTAGACATAGTGCTTGGGCATTGTTCATTGTCAGATGACAGAAGTCTACATAGAAGGTACATAGAGTTAGTCATTGAGTCTAACCGTTTATGATTAGCAAATGATAGAAAGGTGAATATACTTATGTTTGCTAATAATTCCCTCAATTGTGTGGTGTATTAATGTATAAAACACAACTGACAGAGGGTTTGTTTTTGAGCTATATTTAAGAAATGTTTCCAATGTAAAAGTCCCAGATAAAAAAATGTTTAAGAATCTCTGCTTTAGAGGATACTAGAGATAGGGGATCAATGTGGTGAGGGTAATAAGAAAGGGTTAAGGTAGTGGTAAGGGTCATACAGTAAGGGTTAATACTATGGGGCTGATTTATGTAGCTGAGAATGCAGCTGTTTCCACTCGAACCTTCAGGCTCACCGAGAACATAAGTTAAGAAGCAGCGTTCTTAATACCGCTGCTCCTTAACTCGTCCACCACCTCGGAGGCGGCAGACAGCAATCATCCCGATCAGATACGATCTAAATAATTGACCCCCCCTGATAGCGGCCGAATCTGCAGGGGGGCGGCATTGCACAAGCATTTCACACAAAATGCTTGTGCAATGATAAATGCTGACAACGTATGCTATCGGCATTTATCAATGTCGGGCGGACATGATCCGCCCGCATCTTCATAAATCGGCCCCTATGCGTGTGAGCAGTAGGTTAATGTAACTGGTTGTATGGTATAAGGATTCTTGCAGTGGGGTGTGCAGTAAGAGTTAATGTAACTGTGGGCATATACACAGTCAGCATGTGTACAGTAATGCTAAGTGGGGTGTGCAATAAGGGTTAATGCTGTGGTGGCCATATCTTCATCTATGTAAACTATTGGTTGCTATTGTAACATAGTTAATTTGATCATACTTCTCTTTATTGCACATTAGTGAGAAGTGTCATTATGTCTTTTTTCCATTTTTATCATTCTGCTAGATTTCATAGAATCTTTATCTAGTATGTATCTATACTTATTTACGCACAATCACTGGGCAAAGCAAGCATACTTTTATACCCACTCCCTCTCTAATGCTTCTTATGCTACATACTGGCATGGAGTTTTATAACATACTTTATTTTACTGTATCAAAATAATATTCCTTCTTGGTGTCTATGTGAATGCTGGGGTTTTCCATCCTGTGATTATTCTATTGTCTCAAAATAGTAGCACTGGTTGTTGAAAAGGGGAATTTATAGCCAGCACAGCACAGTACAATTTAGCATTCTTGTTAGGTCTCCTAGCAACAATGTTTTAGTTCCTTTTTGGGTATTCACATGCTTAAGTAGCATAATGTTTCAGTATTAAAGGGACAGTGTATCCTATTTTTTCTCACTTTTAATTTGTTCCCAATGATCCATTTTACCTGTTAGCATGTATTAAATTGTTTACAAATTGCTAATTTACCTTTATTTCAGCATTTAAATTTTCCTGTGGTATTTCTACTTATACTGAAAGATTCTGTACTAAAGTATTGGCTATAGAAAACTGTGTAAACATAGCCAGCAGAAGAAATTACACTCCCAGTGGGGGTAAGGAAAGATAAGTAAAAACATGTTCATTTTAAATTGTTCTCTCTAAAGTATTGGGCTTTATACAGACGAAGATAATATAAAGTAACATGTGTGTACAGAAAGTAATAAGATAAAGAGATCTGATTTCCCTGCAAGCTCAACCCATTTTAATGGGTTGTGGTTTTAAAGAGACAAAAATACCTGCTATTTCATATACATAAATAAACATATTTATCATAATTGTATTATACATTGTAAACAAGGTAGGGGAAAACTATTTTACAGTACACTGTTCTGTTGTAGTCTCAGAAATGCCACAAAATTAAATTATTGGCTATTCATAATAATCCAGTGAGCCCCCTCCCTAAGGGATCCCCTCATGATAAGTGGTGTCTCACATTAAGGGACCTCCCACCATAATAAGCTTTCAATGTATGTGAAACCTCCACCTAAGTGACCCTCAACACTAAAAATACTAATAACACCAGACCACTTCCATTGAAAAAGAAAAAGTAAAAAAAAAAAGTGAGGAAAAAATCCTCCTAATCCCTCCAAAAAAAATGAACACTCAAAGTCTTCATTCTTTTACTACGCAGTATGCACGTTTGTCTGTTTCACATCGCAGTCTCACATTTCTCAGGAGTGTTTGTCTTTAAAGGGACAGTCAAGTCCAAAAAAAAACTTTCATGAATTAAATAGGGAATATCATTTTTTTTTATATATTTTTATTTTATTATCAGCAATAAATCACAAAAAAAAAGAAAAAATCATGAGAATTTAAACAATTCTATACAATTTTTACCATTGAATCAAACATTAAAACATTATTCTCTTTTGTCAATCTGCTGAAATTTTTACTTTATGTAGATAACCCAAACTAACAATTAATATAAACAATGAAATAATAATATACTAAGAGAGAGAAAAAAAAGGGGGGGGGAGGAGAAGAGAAAAGAAAGAGAGGGAGAAGAGAGAGGGGGGGGGGAGACTTATCTCCTCTTCCTCATATCTCTCCTACTCTATTACCAGGCATCGAGTAGTACCAACTCTGAGTTCCTAAATGGAAAGATCATATAATCTATTTCAGTCGTTGAGTATATTTTAATAAAGACTGACCATTTTTTGAAAATTTTTAATGTCTTCTTCATTGTCTATATTGGTGTCTCTTTGCTCCAGCATGCACTGTTTTTTAAGACAGTTTCTGAGTTCTGAGATTGTGGGACTCCTATGTTTTTTTCCAATATTTAAAGATTAAATATCTAGCTGCTAAAATTGATAGAATACTTAATTTTTCCTGGGGTTGGTATTCTTTGCTAGGTTTTATACAAAATATTATTTGTATCATTGTAAGGGTCAAAGAGGAGATATGCAATGAGTTGTTCAGCCAAAATTTTAGTTTACACCAGAATTGTCTAATTTTCGGGCACTTCCATATCATATGCATCAAATCTGCTGCGGGAAGGGAGCACTTGGGGCACTTGTTAAAATTTAAGTTACGTGGGGCGTGACTCTAGGCAGCACCTTGAATGGTCGCAATATCAGTTGTTCTGAGTGAAGCATCAATAATTTGCCTTTTATTGGTGTCCATGAGGTCCATTCACCTACCTCATCCTGATAACTAAACTCTGCTCACTAAGCTGAATCGAATACTACCAGAATCTTTGGACTACCACCCTTAATAACTGATCTGGAGAGTTGAGGCCTAAGGCAGCCGCGTAAGTGAGAGGCTCTCAACACCCCCCCCCCCCCCGGTATCTTGTAAGCCGGGTATGCAGTGCTAGACACTGAAAATCTCAACATTTGGATACTGAACTATATCTCTCAACTGATACCAACACTACTTGTATCTATCTTTAGCACCATCCTTGCTATATAGGAGAATTAGCTGAAGAATACGATACCTTCCTCCTAAGTACATACCCGTTAAAGATGGCGCTGAGCTCAGAACTGTTACTGACAGCGGTGACAAAGCTACTGCAGGATCAACATGCAAGGATACAGCAGGCTTGGGACGCTGAATGGGAGAGCATCTGTGCATTAGCCAGACAAGTGGGGCACCGCCAGGAGAAGCTAAGAGACCCTGAAGAGACAACTAAAACAAACACAAATCTCCAAGAGCCAATCCCGAACCTAACTAGCCCAGCAACCCAGATCCAGGCTCCGACTGAGGCAGTAAAACACTTGAGCCCGCCCGCACAGAATTCTACAGTGGTGGTTGACAATCCTGATGGCGCTCCAGCCACGAGTGAGACGCTCACGCTAACCTTCAGGCAGCAACAGCTTGCACCCGCAACATCAAAGGTGACCAGCGGTCCAGTAAAAGTAATATCTCCAAGCCGGGATCAAACCTACCTCTCACATGATGACAATAACACCAGCGGGAGATATCAAGAGTTGAATTGGCGGAGGGTGACAGAGGGGGAATTGAAGCTACCTAGGACGGCATCTGCCTGCTGTGAACTGAGCACTATTGCAGAGACTTGGATCACGGTCACAGCATTGAAATCCTCTGCTGTACATTATTGCCCTGTTCTGGAGAAGAAGAGACCGAGACATCGGGTAGCAGTTCTAATCACCTATAGGGGAACTTTCCGCCACTCTTTTGACTTTTTAGTCATGCCTTGCAGCTGCCAGACTTTTGACCCTGGGGGCCTTCAGGTATGACTCCATATCGGTATAACCCTATTGTTATGTTGGACACGCATAGGGGAAAAGAAGGGGAGCGTTGCCTCTCTGAGCTTTGGACTGCTTATACACGGACATTTACGTTTTGGTCAGTAAAACTAATGTTCTGTTTTAGAATGGAGGCTCAGTATCTCTTTATTGGTTTTCTCCCTACCTTGGGGTGAGGTTGATGTCTGCGAGATAGTATTCCCTTGCTTGTCAAAGTAACTATCAGCTAACGTTGTCTCGCTGGTGTCGACTCCACCCTAATAAGCCAGCCAACATCCAGTTCTCAGTTTGCATAGCGTTTAAAGCGGGTCTACAGCCCCATATATGTGTACATCTTCCTTTTGCTCATGTGTTTTCCCCTCCATTGATAATTTTAGAAAGGAGACTAGACTGTCCCAATATTCCTAAGATTGCTAATGTTATTGCAGAATAGGGGCATGGCCCAATGTCAACTAGTTACTTCTATTACCACTCCCCCTGCTTTTAGTTAAAGTGTATATTTCAATGAGAACATGCTCCTATATGTCAGCATACAAGGGTACATTGTGAGACCTGTATTATCCTCTTGGTAATATGGCAGGTAGTAACCAACTCATATTCCGTTTTCTATATATAATTAATCTCCTCTACATGGGTCCGAATCATTAAATTTTACTGGCCAGAACCCTGGATAGGTGAAGATCTGAATATATCACTCTCAGTAATTCAATAACAGGCAAGGAAAATGTTTACCCCTACATAAGAATTAATTATAACTGGTGCTTGTTTTAGTAACTCACCACATGTAAGTGTTGGTCATCTACCTTCCAAATACACCCTGGGTCCATGAGTGGCCCATTTTTTCTTTTGTTATTTATTTATTTTTTCCCTTTTTTCCTCGTTCTACCTTCCCCCAAGGCCCCCCCACTATGACATAGTTCTATTACAGGAGGTCCAAGAGTGGCCTCTATATTTCTTTCGGGGCATGAGTTATGTCTTTAATTTAACATACTCTAATGGGGGCGCTTTATAACAGAAACTATGAGGTTGAATTTTCTTTTTTCTATTTATGTTTAGATAATACTTGTTTTCCTTGTATGACATGACTATATCTGGTGGCAATGAGTATATTAATGTTCTACTATTTATATTCTTTACCCAGTATTAATGTGATTCTTTACTGTACTTACATGTCATGCGAATCATTGCCTGAATTGTTATATTATGCATTATACCTCAATAAAAAATAATTTAAAAAAAAAAAAAAAGAAATTTAAGTTACGAAATTTATAGCCTTTTTCAGGAGTAAAATATGGTTTATGTATAAATTTAACATGTGCCTCTCTCCACGTAGCAGAGAGAGTAGCCTGAGTTACTTTGCTGATTGATTTTTGAATACATTTTGAGTCTATAGTATTGGGAAAAATCAACACATTTCAGTCTAGCACCATTTGTGCTAATACTGGAATTCCCTTGTTAGCATTAAGAAGAATGTAACCTGGGGTAATTGACATGCGTCCACTTTTAATTAACAGTAACCAGCTTTCCAGTCTTCCCAAGTCCTAACACCAACCTACATCTCTTACCAATTCTGAGATATAATGTCTTATTTGCAGATATGCATAAAACTCCTTATTCTATATATTAAACTCACTTTTCAATTCCTCAAATGTTTTTACACATTTTATTCCCTTATTAATAAATTGTTGGACTCTCTCCAATCCTAGGTTAGACCATTTTTTGAATATTGCCGACTTTAGGTCAGCTTGAAATTTTGGATTCCAAGTTATTGGTAAATACTGAGAGGCATTACACTTAACTTTTAACATACCTCCTATTTTCCCCCATGCCTTTAAAGGATTTAAGATAGCTTTAAGCCTTTTTATTTCCAACAGTAAATGTTTTGGCTCACAATGAATCAGCCCTAAAGGAAGAAATGGACTACAGATACTTTCCTCAAGCAATGCATTTGAAACATAATTTTTAGAAAAAATCCAGTCTGTCACCGTGCTTGCCAGGAAAACCAAATTATATAATCTAATATCTGGTAGAGCTAGACCTCCGTATTCTTTTGCAAGAGATAGTTTCAATAGGGATATCCTTGACCTCTTTCCTTGCCATATAAATCTTCTAACTGCACTATTTCATGAGCAAATATCCTTTTCAAAAACTATGATTGGGGTGTTCTGCAAAATATATAACAATTTTGGAAGAAGAACCATTTTATATAATGCAATTCTACCAGAAATAGATATTGGTAAATTTTGCCAGATTTTCAGCTTCTCTCAAATATTAACCAAGACTGGGATTATGTTAAATTTATATAAATCAATAGGGTTAACTGGAATCTTGATTCCTAAATAGTTAAATGATTCAGAGACCACTTTGAACGGAATATCCTTTATTGAATCAACATTTTTCCTGAGCCAATATATCTCTGACTTTAACGGATTTACTTTGTATCCAGAAAAGGATCCAAATTGTACTATTATTCGCAGAAGTTCCGGTATATTAATCTTAGTATTTGCAATATAAAGAAGTATATCATCAGCGTATAACGCAATTTTCGACTCATGCTTATCTATTCTAATACCCTCAAGGCGATGTCTAATCATAAGTGCAAGAGGTTCTATAGCTATATCGAACAGAAGAGGCGAGAGAGGGCAACCCCGACCCGTTCCCCTCTCAAGTATAATTTCTGGAGATAAAAAATTATTAACTATATATAGATTTTTTACAAAATTAAGAAAATTATCCCTAAACCCGAATCTCTCCATGGAAGTAAACATGTGACTAAGATATATCGAGTCAAAGGCTTTCTCAGCATCAATTGAGACTATTGCAAGGTCTGGTGTGCCCTCTCTCTGCCCCCCATCTGCATCCTCATGATTCCTAAAATATTCTGTTATTAAGAGAACCTCTCTGATTTTAGAGGCAGAGTTTCGTTGATAGAGAAACCCTGCTTGATCTGTATGTATAATGTGCGGGAGGCCCTTTTGAAGTCTGCGTGCCAAAATTGAAGTCAAAATCTTATAATCCGAGTTTAGTAAAGCTATAGGGCGATATGACTCCTTATGTACAATGTCTTTCCCCCCCTTAAGCACTAAAGTGTAAGAGGCAGAGAAGCTAGCTTGTATGATCTTACCATTAATATAAAAGTCATTATAAACTTTTGTCAAATAAGGGACAATTTCTTGTACTAAGATCTTGAGAACCTCATTAGGAAGCCCATCTGGCCCTGCTGCTTTATTTATAGACATTTCGGAGATAGTTTTTCTCACTTCTTCCTCAGAGATCGGAGTGTTAAGGCTATTCATTGTTTCTGCTGAAAGTGTGGGACAGTTAATTCTGTTCCAAAATTCAACGGCCTGAGCTTTGTCAGTAGTTCTCAGCGAATAAGGATCCTTATAATATTGTGTGATTACCTCTGTTATATCCTCATTCTTTGTAAGAATCCTCCCTTCAATTTTATCACTTAAAGAAGATTTTTTTTCTCTCTTAACTAGTTTAGCTAAACGTCTACCAGATTTATTTCCAATCTATATAATTTAGCTTGAAATCTCAATTTTCTTTGGCCTAGATTTGGAGTTTGGCGGTAGCCGTGAAAACCAGCGTTAGAGGCTCCTAACGCTGGTTTTAGGCTACCTCCGGTATTTGGAGTCACTCAAAAAAGGGTCTAACGCTCACTTTTCAGCCGCTACTTGTCCATACCACAGATCCCCTTACGTAAATTGCGTATCCTATCTTTTCAATGGGATTTTTCTAACTCCAGTATTTAGAGTCGTGTCTGAAGTGAGCGTTAGAATTCTAACGACAAAACTCCAGCCGCAGAAAAAAGTCAGTAGTTAAGAGCTTTCTGGGCTAACTCCAGTTCATAAAGCTCTTAACTACTGTGCTCTAAAGTACACTAACACCCATAAACTACCTATGTACCCCTAAACCGAGGTCCCCCCACATCGCCGCAACTCGATTAAATTTTTTTAACCCCTAATCTGCCGACCGCCACCTACGTTATCCTTATGTACCCCTAATCTGCTGCCCCTAACACCGCCGACCCCTATATTATATTTATTAACCCCTAATCTGCCCCCCACAACGTCGCCGCCAGCTACCTACACTTATTAACCCCTAATCTGCCGTCCGCACGCCGCCGCCAGCTACATTATCCCTATGTACCCCTAATCTGCTTCCATAACATCGCCGCCCCCTATATTATATTTATTAACCCCTAACCTGCCCTCCACAACGTCGCCGCCACCTACCTACAATAATTAACCCCTAATCTGCCGACCGCAAAGAGCCGCCAGCTACATTATAGCTATGTACCCCTAATCTGCTGCCCCTAACACCGCCGACCCCTATATTATATTTATTAACCCCTAATCTGCCCTCCCTAACATCGCCGACACCTAACTTCCATTATTAACCCCTAATCTGCTGACCGAATCTCGCCGCTATTCTAATAAATGTATTAACCCCTAAAGCTAAGTCTAACCCTAACACTAACACCCCCCCTAAATTAAATATAATTTTAATCTAACGAAATTAATTCACTCTTATTAAATAAATTATTCCTATTTAAAGCTAAATACTTACCTGTAAAATAAATCCTAATATAGCTACACTATAAATTATAATTATATTATAGCTATTTTAGGATTAATATTTATTTTACAGGTAACTTTGTATTTATTTTAACCAGGTACAATAGCTATTAAATAGTTAAGAACTATTTAATAGCTAAAATAGTTAAAATAATTACAAACTTACCTGTAAAATAAATCCTAACCTAAGTTACAATTAAACCTAACACTACACTATCAATAAATTAATTAAATAAAATACCTACAATTACCTACAATTAAACCTAACACTACACTATCAATAAATTAATTACAAAATTACAAAATTACAAAACTACAAATAAATACAATGAAATAAACTAACTAAAGTACAAAAAATAAAAAAGAACTAAGTTACAAAAAATAAAAAAATATTTACAAACATAAGAAAAATATTACAACAATTTTAAACTAATTACACCTACTCTAAGCCCCCTAATAAAATAACAAAGTACCCCAAAATAAAAAAATGCCCTACCCTATTCTAAATTACTAAAGTTCAAAGCTCTTTTACCTTACCAGCCCTGAACAGGGCCCTTTGCGGGGCATGCCCCAAGAAGTTCAGCTCTTTTGCCTGTAAAAAAAAACATACAATACCCCCCCCCAACATTACAACCCACCACCCACATACCCCTAATCTAACCCAAACCCCCCTTAAATAAACCTAACACTAAGCCCCTGAAGATCATCCTACCTTGTCTTCACCATATCAGGTTCACCGATCCGTCCTGGCTCCAAAATCTTCATCCAACCCAAGCGGGGGCTGGCGATCCATCTTCCGGCGGCTGAAGAGGTCCAGAAGAGGCTCCAAAGTCTTCATCCTATCCGGGAAGAAGAGTAGATCCGGACCGGCAACCATCATCTTCCAAGCGGCATCTTCTATCTTCATCCGATGAGGACCGGCTCCATCCTGAAGACCTCGGACCCATCTTCATCCGGCGACGTCCAACTGAAGAATGACGGTTCCTTTAAGGGACGTCATCCAAGATGGCGTCCCTCGAATTTCCGATTGGCTGATAGGATTCTATCAGCCAATCGGAATTACGGTAGGAATATTCTGATTGGCTGATGGAATCAGCCAATCAGAATCAAGATCAATCCGATTGGCTGATCCAATCAGCCAATCAGATTGAGCTTGCATTCTATTGGCTGATCGGAACAGCCAATCAGAATATTCCTGCCTTAATTCCGATTGGCTGATAGAATCCTATCAGCCAATCGGAATTCGAGGGACGCCATCTGGATGACGTCCCTTAAAGGAACCGTCATTCCTCAGTTGGACGTCGCCGGATGAAGATGGGTCCGCGGTGGAGGTCTTCAGGATGGAGCCGGTCCTCATCGGATGAAGATAGAAGATGCCGCTTGGAAGAAGATGGTTGCCGGTCCGGATCTACTCTTCTTCCCGGATAGGATGAAGACTTTGGACCCTCTTCTGGACTTCTTCAGTGGATGTCTAGCCCCCGCTTGGGTTGGATGAAGAGCCAGGACGGATTGGTGTGATACCCGGTGAGGTGAAGACAAGGTAGGATGATCTTCAGGGGCTTAGTGTTAGGTTTATTTAAGGGGGGTTTGGGTTAGATTAGGGGTATGTGGGTGGTGGGTTGTAATGTTGGGGGGGGTATTGTATGTTTTTTTTTACAGGCAAAAGAGCTGAACTTCTTGGGGCATGCCCCGCAAAGGGCCCTGTTCAGGGCTGGTAAGGTAAAAGAGCTTTGAACTTTAGTAATTTAGAATAGGGTAGGGCATTTTTTATTTTGGGGGGCTTTGTTATTTTATTAGGGGGCTTAGAGTAGGTGTAATTAGTTTAAAATTGTTGTAAGATTTTCCTTATGTTTGTAAATATTTTTTTATTTTTTGTAACTTAGTTCTTTTTTATTTTTTGTACTTTAGTTAGTTTATTTCATTGTAGTTATTTGTAGATATTGTATTTAATTAATGTATTGATAGTGTAGTGTTAGGTTTAATTGTAGGTAATTGTAGATATTTTATTTAATTAATTTAATGATAGTGTAGGGTTAGGTTTAATTGTAACTTAGGTTAAGATTTATTTTACAGGTAATTTTGTTATTATTTTAACTAGGTAACTATTAAACAGTTCTTAACTATTTAATAGCTATTGTACCTGGTTAAAATAATTACAAAGTTACCTGTAAAATAAATATTAATCCTAAAATAGCTATAATATAATTATAATTTATAGTGTAGCTATATTAGGATTTATTTTACAGGTAAGTATTTAGCTTTAAATAGGAATAATTTATTTAATAAGAGATAATTAATTTCGTTAGATGTAAATTATATTTAATTTAGGGGGGTGTTAGTGTTAGGGTTAGACTTAGCTTTAGGGGTTAATACATTTATTAGAATAGCGGTGAGCTCCAGTCGGCAGATTAGGGGTTAATAATTGAAGTTAGGTGTCGGCGATGTTAGGGAGGGCAGATTAGGGGTTAATACTATTTATTATAGGGTTAGTCAGGCGGATTAGGGGTTAATAACTTTATTATAGTAGCGCTCAGGTCCGCTCGGCAGATTAGGGGTTAATAAGTGTAGGCAGGTGGAGGCGACGTTGTGGGGGGCAGATTAGGGGTTAATAAATATAATATAGGGGTCGGCGATGTTAGGGCAGCAGATTTGGGATACATAGGGATAATGTAAGTAGCGGCGGTTTACGGAGCGGCAGATTAGGGGTTAATAATAATATGCAGGGGTCAGCGATAGCGGGGGCGGCAGATTAGGGGTTAATAAGTGTAAGGCTAGGGGTGTTTAGACTCGGGGTACATGTTAGAGTGTTAGGTGCAGACGTAGGAAGTGTTTCCGCATAGCAAACAATGGGGCTGCGTTAGGAGCTGAACGCGGCTTTTTTGCAGGTGTTAGGTTTTTTTTCAGCTCAAACAGCCCCATTGTTTTCTATGGGGGAATCGTGCACGAGCACGTTTTTGAGGCTGGCCGCGTCCGTAAGCAACTCTGGTATCGAGAGTTGAAGCTGCGTTAAATATGCTCTACGCTCCTTTTTTGGAGCCTAACTCAGCCTTTATGTGGACTCTCAATACCAGAGTTATTTTTATGGTGCGGCCAGAAAAAAGCCAGCGTTAGCTTTTCGGGTTGTTACCGACAAAACTCTAAATCTAGCCGTTTGTGTTTCCAAAAGCAATATTAAAGCGTCTCTTTCATTCTTAGCCCTAATATACTTAGCCCAGTTCAGAGGCGATTTCTCCAAGAGATAGCGATTATACGAATTAGTCACGCACTTAATTGCTTCTTTTTCTCTTGCTTTTAATTTATTTGCTATCATGGCAGCATATGCTGTTATCTCCCCTCTAAGGACTGCCTTTGCCACACCCCAGAAAGTTTCAGGCCTGTTAATATAATCGGAATTAAAATTAACATATTTTCTAAATTTATCATTAAGATGTCTTTTGAATTTTATATCATTTGCCAGGTAATAGGGAAAACTAAATCTCACCGCTGTACTTTTCTGGCGATTTAGATATATCTCCAAAAAAATAGGAGAGTGATCAGATAGGACTATAGGTGTTATTCCCGTTTTTATTTTCATTGTGCATAGCCGTTCATCTACCAAGAATAAATCTATTCTTGATAGCGTTTTATGTGCCTTAGATAGGCAAGTATACTCCCGTACATCAGGATTCTGGATCCTCCAGATATCTTTTAATGCTAGATTTTAATTAATTTTCTTATACATATTTATTTCTAAATTGTCCCTTTTATGTTTTACTTGTTTAGAGCACTGCCTTAACCTATCTAAGGGACATTGTGGGGCCATATTAAAATCGCCTCCTAGTACCAAATAACCTTCAAAATATGAGAGTATTTTGGATTGCAGTTTGTTCCAAAATTCATAATCAAAAACATTTGGTGCATATATATTACATAGTGTATAAATTTGTTTAGCAATCTTAATATTCAGCATTGCATATCTCCCCTCTGGATCTATCTTAGAGTGTATAACTTCAATTTCTACTCTTTTCCCTACTAATATAGCTAAACCTCTTTTCCTCCTAAAACTAGGTGCGGCAATTACTTCTTTGACCCAAGAAACCTTCATTTTCATTATTTCTGCCGTACTTAAATGTGTTTCTTGCAGAAACACTATCTCTACTTGCATTTTTCTCATGTGGGAGATAATAGCTTTCCTTTTTATAGGAGATGAAATACCCCCCATGTTCCAAGATATTAATTTAAATGTATCTGCCATCTTCTCTTTATCTTTTATCTAATGTGAAAAAAAAAAAAAAAAGATAGATACCCCTCTCCTTCTCTTAACCCAGAATAGATCCCTATACAATCCTGCATCTCTTAATAATGTCTAACCACCCACTTGAGGCCTACTGGGCTGTGGAATCTAGCTCAGTTAAAAAAAAAATCGGCCTTTTGTGCATTGTCAAAAAAATATACATTTTCTTTAACAGAAACCTTAAGTTTTGATGGGTATATTAAAGTTGTTCGGTACCCTCTCTGTATATATTTTGTACAAATCGGTGCCAATTCTTTTCTTTTTATAGAAGTTTCAACTGAGAAATCCTGAAAGAAAAGTATTTTAGCTCCTCCAATAGTAATGGGCTGTTTTTTTCAAAATTGCTGAAGTATGTTAACCTTGTCTATGTAATTTAGAAATCGTGCTATTACTGGTCTAGGTCTTTTATTACTTTTATTATCTGTCTGAGGTGGCCCTATTCTGTGCACTTTTTCAACTATTACTGATGTGCGAGACAATTTAAGTAACTGAGCTAGTGTTTCTGTTATGAACAGGGTTAGATTCTCATATTGTTTACCCTCGGTATACCAATGATCCGAATATTATTCCGTCTGGACCGATTTTCAAGGTCCTCTAATCTTATCTGCATTTTTTGAATTTTTATATTTGTGTCTTCTATACTAGAACTATGTGCAACAGTTAGATCCTCTAAATCTGAAACCCTTTGCTCTACCTCTTGTAGCCTACTAGAGAATTGTCTAACTTCCTGAGTGAGTAAAAAAAAAAGGAATTGATAAAGGAAAAGTTTGTGAAACTAAGAATGCTTAGTGCATATGCGTGACTATGTGGGTGCTTATTGCTTTATGTGCCTGTGTGAATTGTTATATTTAGTGAAAAAAGAGAAAGGAGAAAAAAAGGAAATGGGATTTAAAGATGTGAATTTTTTAATTTTTTTTAAAGACTGTTCTACCAGGTACTTGCGGTACTCAACACTAAAGCAACTCCGCCTAAGGTGGCCCAAATTCCCATTGTCAGCGAAGATTCAATCTACCTTTTATTCACCAAGTTTAAATTACCCAAGGGAGAGAAGGAGGTGGCCTATTACCCTTATTGAAGGTTAATTCAACTAGCAACTCTTTTAGCAATTTGTAAACTGTCTCAGTAAAATATTGTTGCTAAGCAAAAATAAAGCTATGTGAAACCTTACACATTATTTTATCCAGACATATTGTGGGAATACACCATTTTTCCTGAATTACATTTATCTATTATCCCCCAAATAGATCCTATTGCAGTGCAAAAGAAGGAAAACAAAAATAATTATTTCCAATTGCATGTGAGCAAAAGCTTTCCAACAAGTGTTGGTTGTTGGAGTTTAAAATGCAGTCAAATTCTAATTATGATGTCACAAACAGCTTACTTATTAATACTTCACACACTATAAAATTACATTTAACAACAGAGCCCTGTATCAGCTGCTTGCTTCTCTTATACCTTAAACTTTATATAGCAGATGTAGATATTTCTGCTAGCACAAAATGAACCTCTCATTTGCCTGTTGTTTCTGAAAAACGAACACATCCAACTATGTTATAGGTATTCAAGCCTTTTTAGCTAAGGAGAGTTACAGTCTATCTCCCTTAGTCTTATAATCACAGTGCTACTCTTAAAAAGCCACCTTTATCTTACATATCCCTGCTCATTACTAACAAAGACATTGTAACCTTTTACTCAAAAAAAAAGAGAAAAAAAGATACAATAACATAAATTGTGTCTTTTATCATTTGTGTCCAATTTGAGTTAGCAATTTTGTGTCCACATAAAGCTTTCGAGTTGAGGGCTTTGTATATTTTTTTCTTTTCTTTTTCCTTCCCCTTCCTTTATTTTATAGTTATGTTAGTAATAAGGTGTAGTTCTTTACAGGTTTTCCCAAACGCTTTAGCTTGTATCCCGGCACCCTTCTGTTGCCTTGATAATACTGCAGTTTAGCAACCTTCCCCTCCCCTGCAACACACAAACATAATACCTCTTAGGGAATTATTTGTAGCACTCAACCCCTCACACACGGCAACCTCACAACTTTACCATCTCTTGACTCAACCCACGATGAGCCAGCCTCCTCTCACGCAGCACCAGTGGGAGAGGAGGACGCCAGCTAGCAATTAACCATAGACAGCTTCCCAGCAATATTGAAGAAAGCAGAGGGCTCCCCCAGCCTCTCAATCAAGTTGGCGCAGGACTTACCTCCTCCCACGCAGCACCGATGGGGGAGGAGGGAGGACAGTTACCCAGCTGTACACGGATCCGCCGGGAGATTCAGGGAAGGAGTCAGAGGTCCTCTCAGGATGCGATGCAGAATGCGTCGTTGTTCGTACCGTTGAGGAAGGTGAGGGGGCGGTCACCAAATGTTTTTGTAAGTCCCGGAGGGGAAGTAGAAAGAAGAGGTAGTCTCTCCAGGCTCAGTTCAACAGCCTTTTTCACTGAGCTAACCCCGTCTCTCACATTGACCATGGGAGAGGGGGAAAAAGAAAGCGTTCTTTATGGCAGTTTATATACTTGCTTTGCTTTACTTGCAGATCTTTCCAGGCTAAGGGGATACTATCACAGTGGGGTGAAATTCCACTGAGTTTGTTCCGGCAGCGTTAGAGCCTGCTGTCCAACAGCTACCCCAAATTTTCAGGGCTTGGCGCGTAGGTAACCGCCAGCAGCTATGCTAAGCTCCTCCTCCAGAACAGGTGTCAGACAGGGAATATAATTTTAAACAAGTTTCCAATTTACTTTCATCACCAATTTTGCTTTGTTCTCTTGGTATTCTTAGTTGAAAGCTAAACCTAGAAGGTTCATATGTTAATTTCTTAGACCTTGAAGACTGCCTCTAATTTGAATGCATTTTGACCACTAGAGGGCATTAGTTCATGTGTTTCATATAGATAACATTGAGCTCATGAACGTGAAGTTACCCTGGAGTCTGTCAAAAGAACTGAAATATGGGTGCAGTTTGCAGAGGCCTAGATACAAAGTAATCACATAGATAAAAAGTGTATTTCTATAACATTGTTGGTTATGCAAAACTGGGGAATGGGTAATAAAGGGATTATCTTTCTTTTAATACAACAAAAATTCTGGTGTTGACTGTCCCTTTAAATAGTGGTGTTCTGCCCCCCTTTTATTCCCACTAGCCAATTTAAATTATCCAATTATGAAAGGCATTCGTCCTACTGGTTGATTAATATGTTCAAATTACCCAATAAAAATGTCTTGCATCCTATTAATTGGGGGTGTCACTTAGAGTGGTTGATTTTTTGGATTAGGTTAGGGGCTTTATAGAGGCAGTGAATTTAATATTTGGGGGGCTAATTGGGGTGCTAACAAAGGTAATGAAAGTAAGATGTAAGGCCCTTCAGAGCTCAACAGGGGTGCTACATGTGCATTTGGAGGTGCATAGCACCCCTCAGCACCACCATAGAACCACCACTAGCAGCAGGTAAAGGGTTAATAGCATTTGGGGTGGTCCTGAGGTTGATACGATATCTGACAAATGGTGTGGTGAAAGGTTCCAACAGCTAGGGGGCTAATGAGAATCTCACAAAAAATGTGTGCTAATGCTTTACTTTTTGCCAGAACAAACTATTTTATTCTACAGAGCTCATGAAATTAACAGTAGACACAAAAAATGACTTTTTACTTGTAATGGCAAAAAGTATTCTACTAATATTCGCTCTCTACATAACACTTGTATTTTTGCTTTTGACTTGTAATCTAGCCCACTATGGTCCAACAAAGTAATTAATTATACATCTTTGGCTTATTTTTATTTCAAAATATTCTGTCTGTCTATCTATCGTTCTCACTCAAGTTTAAAAATGCTGGGTAGTTCCTAGTTTCAGCAGTCTAAGATTTTATACTTTAAAAGAAATAAAAAATGCATGTGAAGTTTAATTAAGAAGTAGCAAAAGTAGCCAGAAGGAGCAGAGGCTTTGCTGGGGGGGGGGGGGGGGGGCTTGCCCCCCAGCATAATTGCTACTCCCCCAACTGTGTTCGGCCCTTATTTGACCACCACAACTTTGCCTAGGTTCCCCATAGCTCCACCTGACCCCACTCACAGACCACCCAACTAGAGTTGCCAACCCTCCCTTATTTCCAAGGATCTCCCTTATTTGCACAAACTTTTTTACAGTCTGCTAGGCTCCCATATTTATCTGTTCTTAGAGCATGTTTCTCTGTTGTTTTTTAAAAACATGTAAAATCTTAATTTCAGTCATTTAATATTGTACTCTTGTACTCATATCTTTACTCCCACTGTGCCTTAAATGAGAAATAAAATTGACTGATTTGCAGAAAGTTGTTGAATGTATTAAGCTGAACTGTGTAAATGAACATCATTTGTATGACGAGTTTTGTTGTACCAAACTGTATCAAATTGTAAAATAAAGATTGTTTTTTTTTCAGTAACCGCTGTAGAATTTGTTGATTTACTAGGTGAATATTGCCACTTCCATAGTCTCCCTTACTTTCTTCAAAAAAAGTTGGCACCCCTACACCTAACACTACCCATGACATGCCCAGCCCTGTTGTGACCCTGGCTACAAATACACTGGTGGGCATCTGGTAAGTGTCCCCTCTATGTAAATCCTGGAGACAGCACTGCTAAGGAGCGCTGTCCTTGCACTAGATAGACATTTTTTATTTATTTGTTAATTTATTTTATTTTTTAGCAATTTTCAATTTCATATTGACTTCACATAGATTAGAAGACTCTTGTTTCATAATACATAAGTTATATTTATTAACAAACTAGCTTCTATGCAAAAGTATCTTTACTAGAAAGTTGTATCAACCCTTTTGTGACAGTAGCTATTGCATGGTCTTCAAACACAATATGGGTGTGCACAGTAACGCCTGCAGAAACTGTGCAGTCTCGCAGCTGATGGGGAAATCTGTGGTCCTACAGCCCTGGAAACCTTTGCAACATCAGCCATTGCAAAAGTGTTAAATAATGATGAAAAATGCCTGTCCTCTTGAAGAATCAAACAACATCAGAGTTGTGTGTGAGAAATTCTAATCTTTATACACCCATTATACAAGACACATTTTCGTCAACCACAATTTAGGGATCGATAATTTCCTATGTTTTCAACTCAGGGAAATGCAGTCAGGGGAGGCAGGTGAGGCAGTACCTCACCTGTCATATGGGGGGAAAAATCCTTCTAAATTAAATTAAAAAAAACAAAAACTTTTTTTTCTTAAAAAATAAATAAATATATATACTGTATATATATATATATATATATATATATATATATATATATATATATATGTATATATATATATCCCCATGTTAAGTTATGTAGAAAGGCAGTGAGTAGGTCTGCCGCTCTCCATTGCGCAACATGCCAACTATATTGACCATGAGCCGCTCGCCAGCACCCCCATTTGAGGCAGCTCTCATAGATGCCTCTTAGGGAGGGGGGAATCAATCAGCACCGGTCACATTCCTGGTGATTGACAGCACTAGGCAACCTAACCGGAGTTCTTACACTGGACTGGAGGGCAGGCTGAGTACAGCCTCAGAGGAGGAACTAGCAATAGGCAAATGGCAAAGTCAGAAGAAGCCAGGAACTTAAAAGTGCACAGCATGCATGACAAATGAGTAGACCAAAACTCAGAGGGCTGCTCTGCTGTGGCCACTAGCCTGTGAGACTGTTGGTAGTGACGGTGATGCTGGTATATGGTAAGTAAGTTCATCATCCAAGTTTATCGAATATAATTGCAGCATGCAACATAAAAATGTTATGTTGCATGCTGCAATAATATTTGATAAACTTAACCGGGGTGGAACACTTTGTGGCAGCAGCTCAGGCTCCTGGGAGGCCAAAATTAAAATAACAGCTATTTTTACTTAAAGTGAAGGTAAAGTTTTCACGATTGCATTATCTAATTATACTTTTTCCCAAAAATAAATATTAGTTTAATTCATCATTTTTTTTAATTCTAAGTATAAAATGACTTTTATAGCTGTAAACTTACTTGCTTTTGAGTAGAAAATTCAACCCGTAATAATTTTTTTTTGCTGGTCACGTTTTTATCTCTGCTTATTGAAATCCTGGCCGTTAGGCGGCCGTCAAACTTCATCATCCACCTAAGGGATGATCTGCGCAGGCGTTTAGCCTTTGTTTTTGGTGTAGAAGATTACCGGCCGCATGCGCATTGCTTAGTAGACAATGTTGTGCGCATGCGCAGATCATTTTGATTCTCCTGAACGCTCTTTTGAGACACGTATAGAGCGGGTGGGACCGCTCTATACGTCACTGTCCAAAGATCAGGAAGTGGATGTGGGGAGGAGTTATTAACATAACGGTATGTTAATATAGAACAATATTATTCTGCAAATAAATAATGAATTTTAAAAATAAAGTTAGCGACCTTAATATTGGAACTAGGAAGACTTTGTTACTGTTTACAAGTAGCTAAAACGTTACCTTCACTTTAAAGAGACAGTCTACACCTTTTCTATATCATGCAGCAGGAATGGTAAAAAAAGTTATTTTAAAATTAATATTGTTTCTGGCCACTTTGAAATGGCTGCCAGCCCTCTGATGACATCATAATCTGGGCTGCATATGGCATCCAATTACAAAAGGCTCATAAGTTGGAGTCAACAGACCTTGAATGCTATTCAGCAGAGTGCCTAGATGCAGCCCAGATCAGATTTATTTTAATATAACTTTTTTTTACTGTTCCTGCTTCATGATATAGAAAGTGTGCAGGAGGATATTTGCTGCTTAATCTAAGGAAATACTTTAAGAGGACTAAGGTGTAGACTGTCCTTTTAAAACCTCAGTAATACCAATATTGCAGCATGTATATGTAAAACATACTTCTGATCCTGGAACTTCTCACTTTGGTACATCCTGTGTTGTAATTGTGTAAAACCTGACTCAGTTAGTGGGTGCTGTGATCTCAGGGTGATTGGGTTAATTCTTACAAAATCAGCATGCAAATACAGTATGTATGTAATAATGCAGGTCCACTCCGGTTACACAGCACACACTACACTAGTAATAGTAATCATGTTCCTACACTTATTTAGTTCTGCATATATTTGTTGTAAACGTCTAGGTTTTTGTTGGTGGTAATAAAAAAATATAGAAATTCAACCTCAGACCTCTCAGCTAAGAAAAATCTATCAGAGTGCACAGATTTGCAGATTTAATTCATGTTTGACAAACTTTAAATTGTGGGTTCTTTGTACATGTGAACATATGGGCCCATATTTTTCAAGCTCCGTACGGAGCTTGAAGGGCCGTGTTTCTGGCGAGTCTTCAGACTCGCCAGAAACACAAGTTATGAAGCAGGCGGACAGGAATCGCCGGAAATCAACCCGATTGAGTACGATTGGGTTGATTGACACCTCCCTGCTGGCGGCTGATTGACCGCAAGTCAGCAGGGGGCGGCGTTGCACCAGCAGCTCTTGTGAGCTGCTGGTGCAATGTTAAATGCGGAGAGCATATTGCTCTCCGCATTTAGCAAGGTCTTGCGGACCTAATCTGCACTGTCGGATCAGGTCCGCAAGACCTTTAATAAAATTGGGGCCATGGTCTGTGTGTGTATGTATGTTGTAATGTGTTTCTATGTTGGTGCATGTGTGTTTGTGTGTGGTCTGTGTGTGTATGTGTGTTCTAATGTGTGTCTATGGTTATGCATGCCTGTGTTTGTGTGTGGTCTGTGTATGTGTGTTCTAATGTGTGTCTGTGGTGGTGCATGTCTGTGTTTGTGTGTGGTCCGTGTGTGTATGTGTGTTCTAATGTGTATCTGTCGTGGTGCATGTGTGTTTCTATTTAGTCTGTGTGTGTGTTGTAATGTGTCTGTGGTTATGCATGCCTTTGTTTGTGTGGGGTCTGTGTGTGTATGTGTATTCTAATGTGTGTCTGTGGTGGTGCATGTCTGTGTATGTGTGTGGTCTGTGTGTGTATGTGTTCTAATGTGTGTCTGTGGTTATGCATGCCTGTGTTTGTGTATGGTCTGTGTGTGTATGTGTGTTCTAATGTGTGTCAGTGGTGGTGCATGTCTGTGTTTGTGTGTGGTCTGTGTGTGTGTATGTGTGTTCTAATGTGTGTCTATGATGGTGCATGTGTGTTTGTATGTAGTCTGTATGTGTCTGTGTATGTTCTAATGTGGCTGTGGTTATGCATGCCTGTGTTTGTGTGTGGTCTGTGTGTGTATGTGTGTTCTAATGTGTGTCTGTGGTGGTGCATGGGTGTTTGTAAGAGGTCTGTGTGTGTATGTGTGCTGTAATGTGTGTCTGTGGTTATGCATGTCTGTGTTTGTGTGTGGTCTTTGTGTGTATGTGTGTTCTAATGTGTGTCTGTGGTGGTGCATGTGTGTGGTCTGTATGTGTATGTGTGTTTTAATGTGTGTCTGTGGTTGTTCATGTCTGTGTTTATGTGTGGTCTGTGTGTGTGTATGTGTGTTTTAATGTGTGTCTGTGATTGTACATGTATGTGTTTATAGGTGGTCTGTGTGTATGTGTGTTTTAAAGTGTGTCTGTGGTTATGCATGTTGGTGTTTGTGTGTGGTCTGTGTGTGTATGTGTGTTCTAATGTGTACCTGTGGTGGTGCATGTGTGTTTGTAGGAGGTCTGTGTGTGTATGTGTGTTGTAATGTGTGACTGTGGTGAGTGCATGTGTGTTTGTAGGAGGTCTGTGTGTGTATGTGTGTTGTAATGTGTGTCTACTGTCTGTTGTTGTTCATGTCTGTGTTTGAGTGTGGTCTGTATGTGTATGTGTGTTTTAATGTGTGTCTGGTTGTTCATGTCTGTGTGTGGTCTGTGTGTGTATGTGTGTTTTAAATGTGTGTCTGTGGATGTACATGTATGTGTTTGTAGGTGGTCTGTGTATGTATGTGTGTTTTAACGTGTGTCTGTGGTTATGCATGTCTGTGTTTGTGTATGGTCTGTGTGTGTATGTGTGTTCTAATGTGTGTCTGTGGTGGTGCATATGTGTGGTCTGTGTGTATGTATGTTGTAATGTGTGTCTGTGGTTGTTCATGTCTGTGTTTGTGTATGTGTGTTTTAATGTGTGTCTGTGGTTGATCCTGTCTGTGTTTGTGTGTGGTCTGTATGTGTATTTTAATGTGTGTCTGTGGTTGTTCATGTCTGTGTGTGGTCTCTGTGTGTATGTGTGTATGTGTGTTTTAAAGTGTGTCTGTGGTTGTTCATGTCTGTGTTTGTGTGTGGTCTGTGTGTGTATGTGTGTTTTAATGTGTGTCTGTGGTTGTACATGTATGTGTTTGTAGGTGGTCTGTGTATGTATGTGTGTTTTAACGTGTGTCTGTGGTTATGCATGTCTGTGTTTGTGTGTGGTATGTGTGTGTATGTGTGTTTTAATGTGTGTCTGTGGTGGTGCATGTGTGTGGTCTGTGTGTGTATGTGTGTTGTAATGTGTGTCTGTGGTTGTTCATGTCTGTTTGTGTGTGGTCTGTAAGTATGTGTATGTGCGTTTTAATGTGTGTCTGTGATTGTTCTTGTCTGTGTTTGTGCGTGGTCTATGTGTGTATGTGTGTAATGTGTGTCTGTGGTTGTACATCACAGGGCCGGATTGGGCCACCGGGATACTGGGAAAAATCCTGGTGGGCCGCCTGGGCAGTGGGCCTCCAGACAGTTATCTTGGAAGCTAGTAGAGCTCAGCACATACAGGGCCGACCTTTGGGGTGTTAGAACTGTGCGGTCACACAGGGCGCAGTGAAGGCAGTTTTTTTTTAAATGTATAAAATGTATTTTTTATTATTATTATTATTAATCCCGAGAGTGGCGGGGGGAGGGGCAGGGCTGCGGTGGGGGGAGGGGCGCTGCAACTGTGGGTGCACGCATAAGTGTAAGTACAGGGCTTTGCTTCGGATGTGAATGCAGTGGGTCTCCTGGAAGCACGCAGTGCCACATTTGTTTTGTGGGGTTGGGCCGCGCAGCCCGCGCTCAGAGAATCAGAGGCTTGAATGGCTTGAATATCACTCTGTCAGTGACAGGAGACAGGCTCAGGAAAGAGCTTTACTACAAAAAAAAGGAGGGTACAACCGCACAGAAAAGAGGCACCAAAGGGCTGTTATAATAAAAAATAGCTTTATTTGATCAAAGTTAAAATATAAAGTACATAGTCACAACCATCCTGACTAGTTTTGTGCCGTAACAGAGCACGATTTAAAAACAAAATATAAACAAGATGTGGAAAATTGTAAATAAAAAACTCTGGGTCCTGAATTCCTCTAAACTAACGAGCTGCGACCTCTTGCTATAACTCTCTGCTCCTCTTCATGTTCTTGGGTAATTTTTCATGGCTCTGTGTGTTGTAAAAACGATCCTATCTACAACACAGACCTTCTTATGCCAACAATCTCTATCAGACTTATCTAATTGCTAAACTAAAGTACTTAGTTTTAATAGTTATACACGTTTCAACACTATATGGTGTCTAGTAAAGCACTGTGCTGCATAATATATTTAATTTATTTATTTATCAGCTACAGGGTTAATTGTCTCCAAGGACCAGTCAACACATTAGATTTACATAATCAACAAATGCAAGATAACAAGACAATGCAATAGCACTTAGTCTGAACTTCAAATGAGTAGTAGATTTTTTTTATAACAAATTTCAAAGTTATGTATATTTCCACTCCCCTTGTACCATGTGATAGCAATCAGCCAATCACAAACGCATATACGTATAGTCTGTGAAATCTTGCACATGCTCAGTAGGATCTGGTGACTCAAAAAGTGTAAATATAAAAGGCTGTGCACATTTTTTTTAATGGAAGTAAATTGGAAAGTTGTTTAAAATTACATGCTGTATCTGAATCATGAAAATTTAATTTAACCTGAGTGTCCCTTATATATATATGTGTGTGTGTGTCTTTGACGGATTATAGGGCTGGTGGGCTGGTCTAAAAGATTTTCAGGGCTGCTTTTTATTCCCAGTCCGACCCTGTGTACATGTATGTATTAGTAGGTGGTCTGTGTATGTATAATAAAATGTCAAACTAGCCCTTTCAACATAATTGTGAGTATCGCAAGATGTTCTGGAATTAAACAGTGTTTTAAGCATGGGCAAAACACACTGAAAAGTGTATGTACTTATGAAAATCATAGTTTAGATTCATTAAACCTCTCTTCATCTCTGTTGTATAGTTCTTTGCTTGAGGACTAATATTTACATACATTATGTATATGTATTTATTAGCCATATGCAAGATATCCTATACAGGAAAGAAAGAACTGCTGTGAACACATAAAGCAGAAATATTCACCTCAAAAACTAAAAAGAAGTTTGCCAATCATGTGCCTAAGATGTTTCTTTTTTGTTAATACATTTCTTCAAAGTTAAAGGGACAGTAAAGCCATATTAAGAGATTCATGATTTAGACAGAGGGTTCCATTTATCAAGCTACGGATGGAGCTTGAGGGTCCATGTTTCAGAAACAGCAGTTATGAAGCAGCGGTCTAAAGACCGCTGCTCCATAACCCTGTCTGCCTGCTCTGAGCAGGCGGACACACATCGCAGAAAGTACGATCGGGTTGATTGACACCTCCCTGCTGGCGGCCGATTAGCCGCAAATCTGCAGGGGGCGGCGTTGCACCAGCAGCTCACAAGAGCTGATGATGCAATGCTGAATATGGAGAGCGTATTGCTCTCCACATTCAGCGAGGTCTGGTGGACCTGATCCGCACTGTCGGATCAGGTCTGCCAGACCTTTGATAAATATCCCCCAGAGCATACAATTTTAAACAACTTTCCAATTTCCTTATATTATTTAATTTGCTTCCTTCTCTTGTTATCCAGTGCTGAACGGTTTATCTAGGAACGCTCTGGAGAAGGAAAAAAACAAGGTTCTAGCTGCTAATTGGTGGCTGCACATATATACTGATTGTCATTGGTTTACCCATGTGTTCAGTTAGAAATCAGTAGTGCATTGCTGCTCCTTCAACAAATAATACCAAGAGAATAAAGCAAATGTAATATTAGTAAGTAAACTGGAAAGTTGTTTGAAATTGTATTTTCTACCTAAATCATGAAGGAAAATTTTGGGGTTTCATGTCCCTTTAAGTTACAGTATTTTAATTTTGAAAACACAATTGGTATCAGCAATCATGTCTTTATTGTTTGGTGTTCCGTTTTGTTTGTGTTCAAGATATTTTGCACATTTTTAAAACACAAATTTAGCAATACATATACAATGGTTTTGAGCAAATAAAGTCAACAACATAAAATAATACCTCAATTTCTGTCTTCTGTGCCTCCATTATAAAATATTTTCTCTTTAAAAAGCAATATTACAGATAAAGCTCAAACCAGTGATACATCCTTCCCTCTCACTTCCATACTGGAGAAGTGGTGGGCTTAATAAATAACATATTTTAGCCCCAAACTCTGTGGTGGTACTAGGGGACACTAAAGTGCTATGTATACCAATTCATCATTGTGTCACTTTCCAAACGCACATGTGTCAGGCTGATACCTGTAGAATTTTACTCTCACTGACACAAACTGTATTTGTCTTGCTTGTTTAGACTGCTTGTACTGTATTTATCAATATTTTAGAATACTTAGGGGGTCACATATAAATGTATGGCTATTAAATACACAAATAATAATCTATTTCCTAAAAATGTCCAATGTGACAGTGCCAGATTTTAGTAAGGTTTGCAAGGTACAATCTGTCTGCTGTACTCCCCCACCAAGTTGTGGCCACCAATTTTTGCCCATCAACCAGAAAAACATCTTTAGTTCTGCTTTTTCCTGGAGACCACAAAAACTAGTGCAGAGAGCCACATAGTGCCCTAGGGCTACCAGTGGGCCATCCCTGGCATAAAGAAAATAAGTGCTTAGATTTAACAGAAAATGAACATGGACAGTCCAATATCTAAACATACCCTGATTGATAAGCATTCTATGTGCAGCAACTACACCGTGCATAGGCTCTGAGATTGACATCAACTGTATGAACAAGGTTTAAGTCATGAGATAAAAATATCTGCATTTTATGCACAAATATTACATATATTATGAGATTGGCATTAGCTGTATGAACAAGGTTTAAGTCATGAGATAAAAATATCTGCATTTTATGCACAAATATTACATATATTATGAGATTGGCACCAGCCAGCTGTATGCACAAGGTTTCAATCCTGAAGTAAAAAAATGCCTAATTCTGCCTTTTATGCACATATATTACAAATTGCCTGTCCCTTTAAACTGAGATTTTTTTCTACCATAACATAAAATCTACAACTTCAAATGAGTTTATTGTAAACCTGTCTATTCAATGGTGGGACTATTTATAGTTACAGAGAGCATCAAAGCCGATAAATATTTATAATTTAGCACTTACATTTTAATAGATGTTACCTTTAATTCCCGTAGCTGCTCAAAAACATTCCACGCCCATGATTCTTCAGTTTTGCAGTATTCTGAGCTGATTTATCATTCTGCTTTCATATGCACATCCTGAAGAATATAACAAAACGTGTCCCGCTGACACTGTCCTTTCTGAAATCAGTTCTCTTTTCTGTGAGAAAAAAAAACTGCAATAATCTCTGCTTCCTATTTTAGAAGCTTACGCCAGTTCAGGAGCAAAAGGAGTACTTTGTAAATCTGTTTCCTTATAAAACAGGTGTCTCTTAAAAAGGATATGGTTTTTAGTTTACAGCAGGTCTATACTGCTGAATTTAAAAACGTCTAAAAATGCTTATAGGTTTGAATATCAGTGTTGAACACTAATATGTAAGGAAGGACTCACACTGTGTCCCTTCCATGCAATTGTCCTTATTTCTAAAGCAACACCTGCAATTAAATATTTACTTCCAAGCTTGTGTGCTTATCTGCAAGTTAAGCATTAGCAGAAAGTATTTATCAGCCAACAGACCGAGAGGTGCACTCGTCACTCGCCCCAGGTCCCATGCTTTGAAGGCCCTCGCAATGTCATCAGGGGTGAAGTTATAAGAAGGTGCAATAAACATCATTGTATTTAGTTTAGAGGTGTAATATATACTGTTATTCTTTATATAGGACACAATGAATGTTATCACAGGGGTGATCCATACAGGGGAAGGGGATAAAGGCGCTGGGCTAAGAAACCCACAAAATTGTCTTACCTAGGGCCTTGCAAATGTTAAGAGTAGCCCTGTAAGACAGTAGGCATTAGTAGGAAGTATACATCTGATACTGCTGTATTAGTTTCAATTTAAATTTAAACAGCTTAATTTTTTTTTTAGCAAAAGGAATTACTTCAACAACTTGACATGATGCCCTTTTATACGGAGGATAGAAAATGTTTGAGTGCAATGCCTAAACACCAAAAATGTTATTGTTTAAAAAGATAGATAATCCCTTTATTTACCATTCCCCAGTTTTGTATAACCAACATTGTTATAGAAATATAATTTTTACCTCTGTAATTACCTTGTATCTAAGCTTCTGCTGACTGCCTCCTTATCTCAGATCTTTTGACAGACTTGCATTTCAGGCAATTGGTGCTGACTCTTAAATAACTTCACATGCATGAGCTCAATATTATCTATATGAAAGACATGAACTAACACCCTCTAGCTGTGAAAAACTGTCAAATGCATTTAGATAAGTCGGCCTTCAAGGGCTTAGAAATTAGCATATGACCCTACCTAGGTTAAGCTTTCAACTAAGAATACCAAGAGAACAATGCAAATTTGATGATAAAAGTACATTTGAAAGCTGTTTAAAATGACATGCCCTATCTGAATCATGAAAGTTAAATTTGGACTTTACTATCCTTTTAATTATTTTTTGCCACATAATCTTTGTACTAATTTGTTTGTGTAGAATTATGTTTTTGTTTTGTTAATTTACGCCTAGATTTAGAGTTCTGCGTTAGCCGTCAAGACCAGCGTTAAGGGCTCCTAACGCTGTTTTTTACCGCCCGCTGGTATTTAGAGTCAGTCAGGAAAGGGTCTAACGCTCACTTTCCAGCCGCGACTTTTCCATACCGCAGATCCCCTTACGCCAATTGCGTATCCTATCTTTTCAATGGGATCTTCCTAACGCCGGTATTTAGAGTCTTGGCTGAAGTGAACGTTAGAACTCTAACGACAAAACTCCAGCCGCAGAAAAAAGTCAGGAGTTAAGAGCTTTATGGGCTAACACTGTTTTATAAAGCTCTTAACTACTGTGCTATAAAGTACACTAACACCCATAAACTACCTATGTACCCCTAAACCGAGGTCCCCCCACATCGCCGCCACTATAATAATTTTTTTTAACCCCTAATCTGCCGACCGCACACCGCCGCCACCTACGTTATCCCTATGAACCCCTAATCTGCTGCCCCTAACACCGCCGACACCTACATAATATTTATTAACCCCTAATCTGCCCCCCCCCCAATGTCGCTGCTACCTTACCTACACTTATTAACCCCTAATCTGCGGACCGGACCTCGCCGCCACTATAATAAATGTATTAACCCCTAAACCGCCTCACTCCCGCCTCGCAAACCCTATAATAAATAGTTAACCCCTAATCTGCCCTCCCTAACATCGCTGCCACCTAACTTCAAGTATTAACCCCTAATCTGCCGACCTTACCTTGCCGCTGCTCTAATAAATGTATTAACCCCTAAAGCTAAGTCTAACCCTAACCCTAACACCCCCCTAAGTTAAATATAATTTAAATCTAACGAAATAAATTATTTCTTATTAAATAAATCAATCCTATTTAAAGCTAAATACTTACCTGTAAAATAAACCCTAATATAGCTACAATATAACGAATAATTATATTGTAGCTATTTTAGCATTTATATTTATTTTACAGGCAGCTTTGCATTTATTTTAACCAGGTACAATAGCTATTAAATAGTTATTAACTATTTAATAGCTACCTAGTTAAAATAATTACAAAATTACCTGTAAAATAAATCCTAACCTAAGTTACAATTAAACCTAACACTACACTATCAATAAATTAATTAACTAAACTACCTACAATTACCTACAATTAAATCAACTAAACTAAATTACAAACAAAACAAACACTAAATTACAAAAAATAAAAAAAGATTACAAGAATTTTAAACTAATTACACCTACTCTAAGCCCCCTAAAAAAATAACAAAGCCCCCCAAAATAAAAAAATGCCCTACCCTATTCTAAAATAAAAAGTTAACAGCTCTATTACCTTAACAGCCCTTAAAAGGGCTTTTTGCGGGGCATGCCCCAAAGAAGTCAGCTCTTTTGCCTGTAAAAAAAACATACAATACCCCCCCCCCAACATTACAACCCACCACCCACATACCCCTAATCTAAAATAACAAACTAACCTGCACAACGGAGCGCCCTTGGGGTAGTTAGATGATTCTTAAAAGGTGTAAGTTAGGCACAAAATAGAGAGAGGGTATAAAGTTAATTTCCACAGTGGGATAACTCTATTTTTTATAGTAGATTCCAGACGGCAGCCATAGTTCCCTGTGTGTCTGCACACACACCCATGATCACAGGAAATCCAGAGAGGGAACAAAAAAACAGAGCTCCAAGCCCAGAAAAAAGTTAAAAGTTCAGCTTTATTCCAACATGATTAAAAACATGCAAAATATGTAAAAAGTGGTCAGCACAGTTGTGCAAAATACAAGTAAAAGAGCAGGTGCAAAAAACAGCAAACGTTTCGTGCTTCACGCACTTGATCACTGCTAATCATTTTAGCAGTGATCAAGTGCGTGAAGCACAAAACGTTTGCTGTTTTTTGCACCTGTTCTTTTACTTGTATTTTGCACAACTGTGCTGACCACTTTTTACATATTTTGCATGTTTTTAACTTTTTTCTGGGCTTGGAGCGCTGTTTTTTTGTTCCCTCTCTGGATTTCCTCCTACCCCTAATCTAACCCACCCAAACCCCCCTTAAAAAACCTAACACTAAGCCCCTGAAGATCTTCCTACATTGTCTTCACCCAGCCGGGTATCACCGATCCATCCAGAAGAGGGTCCGAAGTCTTCATCCTATCCGGCAAGAAGAGGTCTTCCAGAGGGTCCGAAGTCTTCATCCTATCCGGCAAGAAGAGGTCCTCCAGAGGGTCCAAAGTCTTCATCCAGGCAGCATCTTCTATCTTCTTCCATCCGGAGCGGGTCTATCTTGAAGCAGCCGACACCATCCTTCCTCACCGACGGACTAACGATGAATGAAGGTTCCTTTAAATGACGTCATCCAAGATGGCGTCCCTCGAATTCCGATTGGCTGATAGGATAGGATAGGTAGGAAAAATCTGATTGGCTGATTGAATCAGCCAATCAGATTCAAGTTCAATCCGATTGGCTGATTGGATCAGCCAATCAGATTGAGCTTGCATTCTATTGGCTGATCGGAACAGCCAAAAGAATGTGAGCTCAATCTGATTGGCTGATTGGATCAGCCAATCGGATTGAACTTAAATCTAATTTGCTGATTCAATCAGCCAATCAAATGTTTCCTACCTTAATTCCGATTGGCTGATAGAATCCTATCAGCCAATCAGAATTCGAGGGACGTCATCTTGGATGACGTCATTTAAAGGAACCTTCATTCGTCGTTAGTCCGTCGGTGAGGAAGGATGGCTCCGCGTCGGCTGCTTCAAGATGGACCCGCTCCGCTCCGGATGGAAGAAGATAGAAGATGCCTCCTGGATGAAGACTTTGGACCCTCAGGAGGACCTCTTCTTGCCGGATAGGATGAAGACTTCGGACCCTCTGGAGGACCTCCTCTTGCCGGATAGGATGAAGACTTCGGACCCTCTTCTGGATGGATCGGTGATACCCGGCTGGGTGAAGACAAGGTAGGAAGATCTTCAGGGGCTTAGTGTTAGGTTTTTTAAGGGGGGTTTGGGTGGGTTAGATTAGGGGTATGTGGGTGGTGGGTTGTAATGTTGGGGGGGTATTGTATGGGTTTTTTTACAGGCAAAAGAGCTGATTTCTTTGGGGCATGCCCCGCAAAAAGCCCTTTTAAGGGCTGGTAAGGTAATAGAGCTGTTAACTTTTTATTTTAGAATAGGGTAGGGCATTTTTTTATTTTGGGGGCTTTGTTATTTTTTTAGGGTTTTTTTAGGATTAATTTATTTAATAAGAAATAATTTATTTCATTAGAGTTAAATTATATTTAATTTAGGGGGGTGTTAGGGTTAGGGTTAGACTTAGCTTTAGGGTTTAATACATTTATTAGAGTAGCGGCGAGGTCCGGTCGGCAGATTAGGGGTTAATACTTGAAGTTAGGTGGCGGCGATGTTAGGGAGGGCAGATTAGGGGTTAATACAATTTATTATAGGGTTTGCGAGGCGGGAGTGCGGTGGTTTAGGGGTTAATACATTTATTATAGTGGCCGCGAGGTCCGGTCAGCAGATTAGGGGTTAATAAGTGTAGGTAAGGTAGCAGCGACGTTGGGGGGGCAGGTTAGGGGTTAATAAATATAATGTAGGTGTCGGCAACGTTGGTGGCAGCAGATTAGGGGTTCATAGGGATAATTTAGGTTGCAGCGGTGTCCGGAGCGGCAGATTAGGGGTTAATAATATAATGCAGGGGTCAGCGATAGCTGGGGCGGCAGATTAGGGGTTAATAAGTGTAAGGTTAGGGGTGTTTAGACTCAGGGTTCATGTTTGGGTGTTAGGTGCAGACTTAGAAACTGTTTCCCCATAGGAAACAATGGGGCTGCGTTAGGAGCTAAACGCTGCTTTTTTGCAGTTGTTAGGTTTTTTTTTCAGCTCAAACTGCCCCATTGTTTCCTATGGGGATATCGTGCACGAGCACGTTTTTCAAGCTGGCCGCTACCGTAAGCAACGCTGGTATTTAGAGTTGAAGTGGTGGTAAATTATTCTCTACGCTCCCTTTTTGGAGCCAAACGCAGCCCTTCAGAGAACTCTAAATACCAGCGTTATTTAAAAGGTGCAGGGGGAAAAAAACACGCGTAGCTAACGCACCCCTTTGGCCGCAAAACTCTAAATCTAGGTGTTAGCATCTAGTAGGAATCCCAGGGGGAAAAAATCTAATTTTCCCCCCTATTTGACAAGGTTAAAGAGCTCAGTAAAGATGGCTGCTCCAAAAATGTAGGTTTCTTACTAAAAGAAATCTTTCTACGTAGTAACCATATTAGATAGGAGTTTTACTGTACAATGTCAGACATATTCTATGTGATAAAACTCTAAGGTGTGTAACGTCTGTGATTGCAAATGACTTACAATAAGTAAAAATACAAATACTCTTCCTTGTTATTGCAATAACTTATCTGACTTCTGCAAAAGATATTGTTGCTAAACTGTGCCACAATTTCCTGTTCTGTCTGTGAACTGCTATGCTTTTGTGTGCACTTTGATAAAGAAAAGAGAAACGTTATCGCTGGTCCTTATTTTATTAAATCCGTTAATTCATAATCACATGTTCAGTAAAAATTGTTTTAAAGGGACACTCAACTTAAAAAGAACTTTTTATGATTTAGATAGAGCAGCAGTTTTAAAACACTTTTCAATTTACTTCCATTATCAAATTTTGCTCACTCTTTTTATATTCACAATTTCTGGGGAACAAGATCCTACTGAGCATGTGCACAAACTCACAGGGTAGACGTATACTAGTCTGTGATTGGCTGATGTCTGTACCATGATACAGGGGGCCGGACAATGGGAGAAAAAAATAATTTTTCAGAAAAAAAATTCTACTGCTTATTTGAAATGCAGTGTAAGTGCTATTGCCTTGTCTTTTTATTATGGACTTGTTAATTATGTAATTCTACTGCACTGAGTGGTCCTTTAATTTTTACAGTTTTTTTTTTATTTTTATTTTTATTGTATGGTTTGAGAGCAGTTAAAACAAGAGGCCAAAATTACAGTAGCAGAAACAAATAGATTGTAAGGAAATATTTCTGTCCCATTACCTGCTATAATGGCTTTATGGGGTCTGTTCCAAACTGTTGTGAACTGGTCAAGCCTCCTCAATTCCCTTGTTATAAGCTTCTGAAACCTCCTCACTCTGACTCTTCTCTTCCTCCTTTGCTCACTCATCATCCACAGCTTTACAAAAGCAGGTTCATTTGCATATCTCACACATTTTGTTCCCTATGACTTCTGGGAGTGGGAGACTTGTGGACATTTTTTTGTGGGTCTAACCATGACTGGCAAGGGGAAATCACAGATGTTTAAGAACAAGTGTATCAGTTCAAAATATTTGAAGAAGATAAATGAATATGCACAACAGTTATAATAGTTTGCATTGTTCTGATAGAAGAACAAATTATTTCAGACAAATTATTTGCACCAAAACAAACAAAAAAACATATTTAGTTTCATAGAATATTTGTTATTGAATAGCGTACATTTGAACTTTAAGTTACATTCTCCTTCAGTTTCATAAATTGTTTATGCAGTATTCACCTGTAACAAATCCCATTCAACTTTTAATTAAAGGGACAGTCAAGTCCAAAAAAAACTTTCAAGATTGAAATAGGGTATGTCATTTTAAGCAACTTTCCAATTTACTTTTATCACCAATTTTGCTTTGTTCTCTTGGTATTCTTAGTTGAAAACTAAACCTAGGAGGTTCATATGCTAATTTCTTAGACCTTGAATGCCGCCTCTAATCTAAATGCATTTTGACCGTTTTTTACCACTAGAGGGCATTAGTTCATGTTTTTCATATAGATAACATTGAGCTCCTGCACGTGAATTTACCAAGGAGTGAGCACTGATTGGCTAAAATGCAAGTCTGTCAGAAGAACTGAAATAATGGGGGCAGTCTGGAGAGGCTGAGATACAAGGTAATTAGAGAGTTAAAACATGTATTATTATAACTGTGTTGGTTATGCAAAACTGGGGAATCGGTAATTAAGGGATTATCTATCTTTTAAAACACAAATTCTGGTGTTGACTGTTCCTTTAATTGATGGCAATCATTAAAATCTCTATTGAAGGATATGGTTATTTTTGCTTTTATTACCTGCTATTAAGTTTAATAATGGAATGTTATCTAATCAGAATAGGAATTATATAGTCAGGTGCATTGCTATTGTAGGGGGAAAAAAACCTGGGGTAGAGCCTCAAATAAGCGAGATTTGTAACCAGAGTTGCAGTTGCTTTGTTGGCCTAACTATGACTGCCGGAAGGGAATCATTGATGTTTGGTGGGTGGAGCTACTTCAGGGTTGGACAGATAGTGGGCGGAGTCAGGGAAAATTGTGGGTGGAGTTGGGCAGTCCCAACTTTCACTTTGGAAACTGGGGTTTACGTAGGAAAGGGAAAGCTGAAATGAATGTGAATGTGAAATATTAATATTTTTATGTCGGGTTAGCACACTTTTGTATAAGCCTTCGGGTTTGCGTGCAAGTAGCTGTTTTTTTTCTACTTTTCATGCTTCATTGAAATCTATGGGGGTTGCGATATTTTAACTTCAGCTTTTTTCGCACATTAGGTTAGCATATGAGCAAAAATGTTATCCTTTCAAATTGTAATATAAGCTCTACCCGACGTGTGTAAAAAGCAGGAGGGATAAATAGCGCTTTACTACAACAGAAGTAGTCAAGACCTTTCAAAAAAGGCCAAACACAGAGTTTCAAGATGCTGTTGTTTTTCTACAGTATATATGTATGTATCATCCAATATTTATTATTGAATATATATACTGTATATATATATATATATATATATATATATATATATATATATATATATATATATATATATATATATATATATTATACCAAACAATATGACTCAGTAGTGAAAATTTAGAAAAAACATCTTGATATTTTAGCAGATGATAAAGTATTACAACCATATAATAAAAAATTGCAGATTTGTCCCTAAGAGACTGTATACATTGGCACAGGCTTTGTCTCCTAGTTTAGTAAAAAGACAAACTTGTAGCAATAAACATAATTGGCTTACTAGAAAAGGTCATTTGAAATGTGGTAGTAGACATTGCAACATGTGTTCCCATATAAAGTACAGTGATACTTAAAGCACTACATTTGTAGATTATATACTTGCAACTTGTGTAATTGTCAATGTATTGGAAAAACCACAGGTGAGGCCAAAACGTGGTTTGGAGGACAAGTCAGAGATACAAAACATTATAATTGCGGTTGCCAATCATTTTAATAATGTTCATTTTCCAACATAGCAGATATCTCCATTCAAATTATTGATTTAGCTAGTATGCCACCTAGAGGTGGAAACAAATATAAGATTTTAGATAAGAGGGAACTCTATTAGATACTAAAGCTTAAAAGTTTATGAAACTCAGTTTTTTTCTTTCATGATTTAGAAAGAGCATGCAATTTTAAACAACTTTACCATTTACTTTTATTATCTTATTTGCTTTGATAGCCTTTGTTGAAAAGCATATAACACAGCTCAGTTGCTTGGTGACTGCACATAGATGCTTCAACAAAGGATATCTAAAGAATGAAGCAAATTAAATAATAGAATACATTGGAATGTTGTTTAAAATTGTCTTCTCTGTCTTAATCATGAAAGCAATATTTTGGGTTTCATGTTCCTTTAAGACACCTTTCCCACAGGGAAATGAATAGAGAGTGGGACATCAATTATTTTATTGCTAATTGATCTCTGAGATCTAATATCCAGTTGTATTCTCCTTTTTTGTGGGTCTAGAATATATTTTTCATTACTGCTATATGTTTACCACTATACTTTATCTGCTGTATGTTGGTCATTACACTTGTGCATACCTTGCTAGAAATAATTTTTTTAATTAAGGGTTTGAAATGAAGTGCATCTTTGAATATAGATAAGCATATGCATTAGCTGTATATAAAGGTTTTAAACCCTTATGAAAGTGCCCCAGCCTAAGCAGTTGCTCTTTGTTTTTATAGTAATTTGTTTCTAATGGCCATTTGAGGGTTAAATGTTGTTTCTCTATAAAAAGGAAGTGTAACCATAATGAAGCAGTCTGAGTAAGCGCCACTAGGGGGTGCAAAACGTGTGCAAAACGTGTCAGACATCCACTTGCTTAGAAGCTATGCCATGTCTTTCAGAAACATTTTAGTAAATGTATTTTTTTTAATTTTTGCACACTGTTTTTGGTGCCTGTTACTTGTGTGCTATATGAAGTGCTCCCCTTGTAATCTAGCCCTAAATTAATTGCGTAATGTAGTCAAAGAACTGCCCCTGTTGTTAATGCACTATCACCTAAATCAGGGCTCGACAAACCCAGGTGCCTGGTAGCCACTGGCTCCTAGAATTTTACCCCTGTCTTTTTGGGTAATTCTCCATATTTCAATATAAAAATATCCCTGTCTGGCTCCTAAATGTACCATTGGCTCCTAAATTTTAAACACATTTGTCGACCCCTGACCTAGATTACAAGTTGTGCGGTATGTCTATACCGCTGAAAAATTGGCCTTTGCGAGCGGAATATTCAACTCACCATATTACTAGTCACATCGGTACCGCTATACCGCTAGCGTTTAAGCCTATACAGCAACGATTCATTCCGCACTCAAAAAATTGCTTTTGAGTGTGGAATATTCAGCTCACCCTTATTACAGGTTGTGCAGTCTGGCTATTCCGCTAGCATTATAGCTTATACTGCCACAATCCATTCTGCTATCAAAGACCAGTGGTTATGGATTTTGCTCATAACAACAATGTTACAAGGTACACTAGCACCCATAAACTACACTATTAACCCCTAAACCGCAACCCCCTCGCATCGCAAATACTATAATAAACCTATTAATCCCTAATCCGCTGCCCACCCACATCACTAATACTAAAATAAACATATTAACCCCTAAACCACCAACCCCCCACATCGCTACTACTAAAATAAACCTATTAGCCCCTAAACCGCTGACCCCCACATCACTACTACTAAAATAAAACTATTAGCCCTTAACCGCTGACCCCCCACATCACTTCTACTAAAATAAACCTATTAACCCTTAAACTGCCGACCCCCACATTGCAAATACTAAACTAAACCTATTAACCCCTAAACCACGACCCCCCACATCGCAACAAACTAAATTAAACTATTAATCCCTAAACCTAATACCGGCTAACTTTAAATTAAAGTTACAATATAACTACCTTAAAATAAATAAAAACTTATCTGTGAAATAAAAAAAAAAACTAAGTATAAACTATAAATAAACCTAAAATTACTATTTAAAAAAAATAAAAACCTAAATAACTAAATTAAAAAATCCTAACACTACTAAAAAAAAAAAAAACTAACTTTACAAAAAATAACAAACACTAAAATTACGAAAAAAAAATAAAATCTAAGATTACAAAAAAGAATAAACATAAAACAAAAAAGCTCCCCCCAAATCCCAGCGGATTAGGGGTTAATAGGTTAATTTAGTGTTGGCAATGTCAGGGGGCAGCGGTTTAGGGGTATTTAGACTAGGGGTTTTTGTTAGGGTGTTAAGTTTTAACTAAACTTTCTTGTCTCCATAGAAATCAATTGGGATTGCGTTATAGCGATCACCATTCCGCAATCGCAGGTGTTAGTTTTTTCCTAACACTTTTTCTCCATTGATGTCTATGGGGGAAAATATATATATATATATATATATATGTGTGATAGATATATATATATATATATATGTGTGTGTGTGTGTATTTGTGTGATATATATATATATATCCAAATCAAAGAAAAAGGCACTCATTGGTCTTATTAAATTATAACAAAGCATTTATTTAAGCAAACTTTAAAATAGACATAACGTTTCCGCGCACATTAGCGCCTTTGTCAAATGTCTCATAAAAAGGTTTAACAACGTAAACTTAAAAATAATTGGCAAGTAGGACAATAACATCGCTTTAAGTACCTTAACAAACAACATCTGTTACCAATCTGCTCTCACCCACGCCGACACGCGGTAGTGACATAATCATCGACCGCTTTTGCATGACGCGCCATAACTACCATTCATAAACAACTATGTTATGGTGAGAGAACGGATACAGAATAGCAATCGAGATGCCGTACATGATGGCTAAATGAAAATATAGGACATCTACAAATCTATCACTGTAAAGTATCTACATGTACCCCGAGTCGAAACACCCCTAATCTGCCCCCCCTACACCGCCGCAACTAAATAAAGTTATTACCCCCTAAACCGCCGCTCCCGGAGCCCACCGCAAGCTATTCTATACATATTAACCCCTAAACCGCCGCTCCCTGACCCCGCCGCAACTATAATAAATGTATTAACCCCTAAACCGCCACTCCCGGACCCTGCCGCAACCTATATTAAATTTATTAACCCCTAATCTGCCCCCCCACACCGTCGCCAACTATAATACATTTATTAACCCCTATCCTGCCCCCCACTACACCGCCGCCACTGTAATAAAATTATTAACCCCTAAACCTAAGTCTAACACTAACCCTAACACCCCCCTAACTTAAATATTAATTAAATAAATCTAAATAATATTTCTATTATGAACTAAATTAATCCTATTTAAAACTAAATACTTACCTATAAAATAAACCCTAATATAGCTACAATATAAATAATAATTATATTGTAGCTATGTTAGGATTTATTTTTAATTTACAGGTAACTTTCAATTTATTTTAACTAGCTACAATAGCTATTAAATAGTTATTAACTATTTCATAGCTTACCTAGCTAAAATAAAGAGAAATTTACCTGTAAAATAAAAACTAACTAAACTAAGTTACAATTACACCTAACACTACACTATCATTAAATACATTATTCCTATTTAAAACTAAATACTTACCTGTAAAATAAACCCTAAGATAGCTACAATGTAATTAATAATTACATTGTAGCTATTTTAGGATTTATATTTATTTTACAGGCAACTTTGTGTTTATTTTAGCTAGTTAGAATAGTTATTAAATAGCTAGTTAGAATAGTTATTAAATAGTTATTAACTATTTAATAACTACCTAGCTAAAATAAATACAAAATTACCTGTAAAATAAATCCTAACCTAAGTTACAATTAACCTAACACTACACTATCATTAAATAAATTAAATAAATTAAATACAAATAACTACAATTAAATACAATTACATAAACTAACTAAAGTACAAAAATAAAAAAAGCTAAGTTAGAAAAAATAAAAAAATAGGTCACAAACATTTAAAAAATATTACAACAATTTTAAGCTATTTACACCTAATCTAAGCCCCCTAATAAAATAACAAAGCCCCCAAAATAAAAAAATTCCCTACCCTATTCTACATTAAAAAAGTTCAAAGCTCTTTTACCTTACCAGCCCTTAAAAGGGCCTTTTGTGGGGCATGCCCCAAAGAATTCAGCTCTTTTGCCTGTAAAAGAAAAATACAATCCCCCCCAACATTAAAACCCACCACCCACATACCCCTAATCTAACCCAAACCCCCCTTAAAATAACCTAACACTAATCCCCTGAAGATCATCCTACCTTTAGTCGTCTTTACTCAGCCGAGCCACCAATGGAACTGAAGAGGATATCCGGATCGGCAGAAGTGATCCTCCAAGGGGCGCTGAAGAAATCTTCCATCCGATGAAGTGATCCTCCAGGCGGCGCTGAAGAAGTCTTCTATCCGGGCAATGTCATCTTCCAGGCGGCGCTGAAGAAGTCTTCTATCCGGGCGATGTCATTTTCCAAGCGGGGTCTTCAATCTTCAATCTTCATCCCGCCGACGCGGAACATCCTTCTTTCCCGACGGAATACCAACGAATGAAGGCTCCTTTAGGGACATCATCCAAGATGGCGTCCCTTCAATTCCGATTGGCTGATAGGATTCTATCAGCCAATCGGAATTAAGGTAGGAAAAATTTGATTAGCTGATTGAATCAGCCAATCAGATTGAAGTTCAATCCGATTGGCTGATCCAATCAGCCAATCAGATTGAGCTTGCATTCTATTGGCTGATCCGATCAGCCAATAGAATGCAAGCTCAATCTGATGTTTGTAACCAATTTTTTTATTTTTTGTAACTTAGCTTTTTTTATTTTTTGTACTTTAGTTAGTTTATGTAATTGTATGTAATTGTAGTTATTTGTATTTAATTTATTTAATTTATTTAATGATAGTGTAGTGTTAGGTTTAATTGTAACTTAGGTTAGGATTTATTTTACAGGTAATTTTGTATTTATTTTAGCTAGGTAGTTAATAACTATTTAATAACTATTCTAACTAGCTAAAATAAATACAAAGTTGCCTGTAAAATAAATATAAATCCTAACATAGCTACAATATAATTATTATTTATATTGTAGCTATATTAGGGTTTATTTTATAGGTAAGTATTTAGTTTTAAATAGGATTAATTTAGTTCATAATAGAAATATTATTTAGATTTATTTAATTAATATTTAAGTTAGGGGGGTGTTAGGGTTAGTGTTAGACTTAGGTTTAGGGGTTAATAATTTTATTACAGTGGCAGCGGTGTAGTGGGTGGCAGGATAGGGGTTAATAAATGTATTATAGGTGGCGACGGTGTAGGGGGGGGCAGATTAGGGGTTAATAAATTTAATATAGGTTGCGGCAGGGTCCGGGAGCGGCGGTTTAGGGGTTAATACATTTATTATAGTTGCGGCGGGGTCAGGGAGCGGTGGTTTAGGGGTTAATATGTATAGAGTAGCTTGCGGTGGGCTCCGGGAGAGGCGGTTTAGGGGGTAATAACTTTATTTAGTTGCGGCGGTGTAGGGGGGGCAGATTAGGGGTGTTTAGACTCGGGGTACATGTTAGGGTGTTAGGTGTAGACATCTCCCATAGGAATCAATGGGATGTCTGTCAGCAGCGAACTTGTACTTTCGCTATGGTCAGACTCCCATTGATTCCTATGGGATCCGCCGCCTCCAGGGCGGCGGATTGAAAACCAGGTACGCTGGGCCGTAAAAGTGCCGAGCGTACCTGCTAGTTTTTTGATAACTAGCAAAAGTAGTCAGATTGTGCCGCACTTGTGTGCAGAACATCTGGAGTGACGTAAGCATCGATCTGTGTCGAGTCCGGCGGATCGAAGCTTACGTCACAAAATTCTACTTTTGCCGGTCTCTAGCCTTTGATAACTAAGGCGAATCAGCCTTCCCACAAATACGCTGAAGAATTCCAGCATATTTGAGGTTGACGGCTTGATAACTAGGCCCCATTGTCTACTGCGGCTGAGAGGCTCACGGACCACCAAAATCTTCTTGCGGACCACCAGTGGTCCGCGGACCACTGGTTGGCGACCGCTGATCTATACCTTAACTCCTAAGGGGGAACATGGCCTCATAGAAATGCACAAAGTAGTGCCACTGACTAAACAGTCGTTTTTTAAGGGCAATAACCTACATTGTGGCCATAGTGCTCCCACAGGGGTTAATGCAATCTAAAGCACCAGCTAATATGCTGTGAGCTATCACGTTACTCTCTCAAGATTAAGGGGCATATTTATCAAGCTCCGAATGGAGCTTGATGCCCCGTGTTTCTGGCAAGCCTTCTGGGGTATTGCTTGCCGTATTCAGCGAGGTCTGGCGGACCTGATCCGCACTGTCGGATCAGGTCCGACAGACCTTGATAAATATGGGCCAATGCCTTTTTATAGCTGTAGGGCTGCCCTTATTTTGTTTATATCATTCTCTGCCACTAGTAAGCTTATCAGAGAGGACAGAGATCTTATTTACTATGAAAACGCTATTCTGTCATTTTACAACCTACAATTGTTCTTTTTTTTCTATAATCTAAGCACAGGTCATTTTAATATTATTTATTCTGTGTTTAAAGCCAATTGGCAATTATAGATCTCTATATATCTTGAGTCCAAGGGGGAGATTTATTAAGCAGCGGATGCTGCTTTCTCCGCCCGATGTACCAGCTCGCCGGTAACATAAATTAAGAAGCAGCGGTCATAAAACTGCTGCTCCTTAACTCATCCGCCACCACTGAGATAGCGGACAGCATTCATCCCAATCAGATACTATTGGGATGATTGACACCCCCTGCTAGCGAGCAATTGGCCGCGAATGTGCAAGGGTGCGGCATTGCATAAGCATTTCACTAGAAATCCTTGTGCAATGTTAAATGCCAACAGCGTATACTGTCGGGGCCCGACACTTATTAAATCTATCCCCAAGAGTGGTCCTTTGAGTCCCTATTCCGCTACTATCCCCCTCTATTTAATGGCATATGTGAGGTAGTCTAAGAGAGGCCAGTAGGTGGAAATCCTTTTATTCATATTGATATTTGAGATATCTACATAGGTAGTGTGCGAGTGTCCGGAGCACTACATGACAGGAATTAGTGCTGCCATCTAGTTAATGTATAACTGTCATGCAGAAATATTTTTCAAAAGGAATGTATGCAATATATAATTCATGGAAACACGGAAAGAAGCCAAACAGTATACATTGCAATTTATATATTGTGTGTTTTAGTTGCAGGATAATGGGAACAACAATTCTGGTATTCGTAGGAACTTGCAAGAAAATGATATAGAATGTATCATATAAAATCAACACAAAGAGATACAAGTTGAAACTCACATCTGTATTGCCTATGAGGAGGAACAGCTTCCAGGAAGATTCAGGGCAATGCTCGTCTCGGAACTGAGAGCGGAGCTGTACTTGTGAGCGCTGAGGGGCTTGATGCAATGCGTGAGTAGTTCAACGGAATGGCCAGTCAGGTATCGGAAGCCCAGCGGAGGAACAGGGCCACAGTGGAAGCAGGGGATTTCACTTACAGCAAACTTGCTCAGAAGCACGGATTCAATGTGTAGAGAAACGTGCCTGATCCTTTCAGGGAATAGGGTATAGCGTTGAATCACTGGAGAGGAATTGGGCCGGAGCCGGTTAACACGTCAGTGAGAGGAAGCTTGAGAACAGCAGACAGGATACAGAAGGATGATCTCTGCAGCTGACAATACCTAAGCAGAATGAAGAGGGTAAAGGTAGTTTAAATAGGCTGTGTTGAATCAAGTAAATGATGTAGAATTAAAGGGACAGAGACTGCAAACATGAATAACATTGTTTGAAAACTGCTGCCCTATAGTGCTGCAGACGCGTGCACACTCCTGAACTAACCTTCCTGCTTTTCAACAAAGGATAACAAAAAACAAAGAAAATTTGATAATAGAAGTATATTGGAAAATTGTTGAAATCTGTATGCTCTATCTAAATCATGAAAGAAAATGTTGGGGTTTTATGTCCCTTTAAAGATGTCTTGGTATTTTATCATTTAAATGAAAGGAGGATGTACTAATGTTTGTTAAAATATGGACCATGTGAAAAATAGAAATGAAAAAAATATATTTAGCTGTGCAAAAAGCCAGGATGTGCAATGTAAAACTGAACAAAACAAGGTTTTATAAGAAATGTACAAAATGAGGCAAAAAGAGATTTGTGAAGGATTAGGGCCCCATTACATATGCAGCGTCGCCCGCAAAAGCCAGCGACGGTGGTTTTTGCGTGTTTTTGGTATACTATATACAGTGCCGCATCTAAATGCGGCACGTATATTTCACCCGTAAGCTAACATGGGACTGCGTCGTAAATCGGTATCCAATATCCAGCGCAAGGCCTTAAGTGGCGAAAATTGAGAAATATTACTCCATTTTCACCTCGCCATAAAATGCAGCCGTAGCAGGCCTTGCGCTGAGTATGGGAGCACCGTAACTCCCTAAAATACCTGCAAAAAAAAAAAAACTAACACCTAACGCATGTGCAATGTCTATCTACCTGTCAACCGCAATCCCCCACCGCAATAACTAATAAAGGCCTAGATTTGGAGTTTGGCGGTAAAAGGGCTGTTAACGCTCCGCTGGCTTTTTTCTGGCCGCACCATAAATTTAACTCTGGTATCGAGAGTTCAAACAAATGCTGCGTTAGGCTCCAAAAAAAGGAGCGTAGAGCATTTATACCGGCAACTTCAACTCTCGATACCAGAGTTGCATACGGACGCGGCCGGCCTCAAAAACGTGCTCGTGCACGATTCTCTCCATAGGAAACAATGGGGCTGTTTGAGCTGAAAAAAAACCTAACACCTGCAAAAAAGCAGCGTTCAGCTCCTAACGCAGGCCCCATTGTTTCCTATGGGGAAACACTTCCTACGTCTGCACCTAACACTCTAAACATGTACCCCGAGTCTAAACACCCCTAACCTTACACCTTATTAACCCCTATTCTGCCGCCCCCGCTATCGCTGACCCCTGCATATTTTTTTTAACCCCTAATCTGCCGCTCCGTAAACCCGCCGCAACCTACGTTATCCTATGTACCCCTAATCTGCTGCCCTAACATCGCCCGACCCCCTATATTATATTTATTAACCCCTAATCTGCCCCCCTCAACGTCGCCGACACCTGCCTACACTTATTAACCCCTATCTGCCGAGCGGACCTGAGCGCTACTATAATAAAGTTATTAACCCCTAATCCGCCTCACTAACCCTATCATAAATAGTATTAACCCTAATCTGCCCTCCCTAACATCGCCGACACCTACCTTCAATTATTAACCCCTAATCTGCCGAGCGCAGCTCACCGCTATTCTAATAAATTGATTAACCCCTAAAGCTAAGTCTAACCCTAACCCTAACACCCCCATAACTTAAATATAATTTACATCTAACGAAATTAATTAACTCTTATTAAATAAATGATTCCTATTTAAAGCTAAATACTTACCTGTAAAATAAATCCTAATATAGCTACAATATAAATTATAATTACATTGTAGTTCTATTTTAGGATTAATATTTATTTTACAGGCAACTTTGTAATTATTTTAACCAGGTACAATAGCTATTAAATAGTTAAGAACTATTTAATAGTTACCTAGTTAAAATAATAACAAATTTACCTGTAAAATAAATCCTAACCTAAGATATAATTAAACCTAACACTATACTATCATTAAATTAATTAAACACAATTCCTACAAATAAATACAATTAAATAAACTAGCTAAAGTACAAAAAATAAAAAAGAACTAAGTTACAAAAAATAAAAAAATATTTACAAACATAAGAAAAATATTACAACAATTTTAAACTAATTACACCTACTCTAAGCCCCCTAATAAAATAAACAAAGCCCCCCAAAATAAAAATTCCCTACCCTATTCTAAATTAAAAAAGTTACAAGCTCTTTTACCTTAGCCAGCCCTCGAACAGGGCCCTTTGCGGGGCATGCCCCAAGAATTTCAGCTCTTTTGCCTGTAAAAGAATAATACAATACCCCCCCCCCCAACATTACAACCCACCACCCACATACCCCTAATCTAACCCAAACCCCCCCTTAAATAAACCTAACACTAAGCTCCTGAAGATCTTCCTACCTGTCTTCAACCATCCAGGTTCACCGATCCTCCTGAGAGCTTCCTGCGGATAGTCCTGATCCAAGCCCAAGCGTGGGGCTGAAGAGGTTCCATGATCCGGTCAAAGTCTTCATCCTAGCGGGGCAGAAGAGGATCTTCCATCCGATTGAAGTCAGCATCCAGGCGGCATCTTCTATGGTCTTTCCATCCGGAGCGAAGCGGCAGTGATCCTGAAGACCTCCAGCGCGGAAACATCCATCCGGACCGACGAGCTGAAACGACGAATGACTGTTCCTTTAAGGGACGTCATCCAAGATGGCTTCCCTCGAATTCCGATGTGGCTGATAGGATTCTATCAGCCAATCGGGAATTAAGGTAGGAAATTTCTGATTGGCTGATGGAATCCCAATCAGAATCTAGTTCAATCCGATTGGCCGATCCAATCAGCCAATCAGATTGAGCTCGCATTCTATTGGCTGATCGGAACAGCCAATAGAATGCAAGCTCAATCTGATTGGCTGATTGGATCAGCCAATCGGATTGAACTTGATTCTGATTGGCTGATTCCATCAGCCAATCAGAAAATTCCTACCTTAATTCCGATTGGCTGATAGTAATCCTATCAGCCAATCGGAATTCGAGGGACGCCATCTTGGATGACGTCCCTTAAAGGAACCGTCATTAGTCGGCGAGACAACGGAAGAAGAGGATGGATCCGCGTCGCCTGCTTCAAGATGGACCCGCTCCGCACCGGATGGAAGAAGATCGAAGATGCCGCTTGGAGAAGATGTTTGCCGGTCCGGGATGTCCTCTTCTTGCCGGATAGGAGGAAGACTTTGGAGCCTCTTCTGGGACCTCTTGAGCACCGGATTATGGATTGCCAACCCCCGCTTGGGTTGGATGAAGATGTTGGAGCCAGGACGGATCGGTGATACCTGGATGGTGAAGACCAAGGTAGGAAGATCTTCAGGGCTTAGTGTTAGGTTTATTTAAGGGGGGTTTGGGTTAGATTATAGGGGTATGTGGGTGGTGGGTTGTAATGTTGGGGGGGTAATTGTATTTATTCTTTTACAGGGCAAAAGAGCTGAAATTCTTGGGGCATGCCCGCAAAGGGCCCTGTTCAGGGCTGGTTAGGTAAAAGAGCTTGTAACTTTTTAATTTAAGAATAGGGTAGGGGAATTTTTTATTTTGGGGGGCTTTGTTATTTTATTATGGGGGCTATAGAGTAGGTGTAATTAGTTTAAAAATGTTGTAATATTTTTCTTATGTTTGTAAATATTTTTTTATTTTCTTGTAACTTAGTCCTTTTTATATTTTTTGTACTTTAGCTAGTTTATTTAATTGTATTTTTTGTAGGAATTGTTGTTTAATTAATTTATTGATAGTGTAGTGTTAGGTTAATTGTAGGTAATTGTAGGTAGTTTATTTAATTATTTTATTGATAGGGTAGTGTTAGGTTTAATTATATATTATGTTAGGATTTATTTTTAAGGTAAATTTGTTTTTATTTTTAACTATGTAACATTAAATAGTTTCTTAACTATTTAATAGCTATTGTACCTGGTTAAATAATTACAAAGTTTGCCTGTAAAATAAATATTAATCCTAAAATAGCTACAATGTAATTATAATTTATATTGTAGCTATATTAGGATTTATTTTACAGGTTAGTATTTAGCTTTAATTAGGAATCATTTATTTAATAAGAGTTAATTTATTTCGTTAGATAAAAATTATATTTAACTTAGGGGGGGGTTAGTGTTAGGGTTAGACTTAGCTTTAGGGGTTAATCAATTTATTAGAATAGCGGTGAGCTCCGCTCTGGCTGAATAGGGGTTAATAATTGAGTTAGGTGTCGGCGATGTTAGGGAGGGCAGATTAGGGGTTAATACTATTTATGATAGGTGATAGTGAGGCGGGTTAGAGGGTTCATAACTTTATTATAGTAGCGCTAAGGTCCGCTCGGCAGATTAGGGGTTAATTAAATGTAGGCAGGTGTCGGCGACGTTGAGGGGGGCAGATTAGGAGTTAATAAATATAATATAGGGGTCGGCGATGTTAGGGCAGCAGATTAGGGGTACATAGGGATAACGTAGGTGGCGGCGATTTGCGGTCGGAAGATTAGGGGTTAATTATTTTAAGTAGCTGGCGGCGACGTTGTGGGGGCAGGTTAGGGGTTAATAAATGTAATACAGGGGTCGGCGGTGTTAGGGGCAGCAGATTAGGGTACATAAGTATAACGTAGGTGGCGGTCGGCAGATTAGGGGTTAAAAATTTTAATCGAGTGGCGGCGATGTGGGGGGAGCTCGGTTTAGGGGTACATAGGTAGTTTAATGGGTGTTAGTTACTTTAGAGTACAGTAGTTACAGAGCTTTATGAACCGGCGATAGCCAGAAAAGCTCTAACTCCTGCTATTTTTCAGGCGGCTGGAGGTTTTGTCGTTAGAGCTACTAACGCTCACTGTCAGAAACGACTCTAAATACCGGGCGTTAGAAAGATCCCATTGAAAACAATAGGCTACGCAAATGGCGTAGGGGGATCTGCGGTATGTGAAAAGTCGCGGCTGAAAAGTGAGCGTTAGACCCTTTAATCACTGACTCCAAATACCAGCGTGCGGGCCAAAACCAGCGTTAGGAGCCTCTAACGCTGGTTTTGACGGCTACCCGCGAACTCCAAATCTAGGCCAAAGTGTATTAACCCCCTAAACCGCCATATAGCCCACACTGCAATAAACCTATTCTATATTAACCCCTAAAGCTCCATAGCCCACATAGCCTATTAAATCTATTAACCCCTATCTGCGCCGCCAACGTCCCGCACTATAATAAAGTTATTAACCCCTAAAACCTAAGTCTAACCCTTAACATCCCCCCTAACTTAATTATTATTTAAATAAATCTAAATAATATTACTATTATTAACTAAAGTATTCCTATATAAAACTAAATACTTACCTATAAAAATAAAACCCTAAGATAGCTACAAATATAATTAATAATTACATTGTAGCTATTTTAGGATTTATTTTTATTTTACAGGCAACTTGTATTTATTTTAACTAGGTACAATAGCTATTAAATAGTTAATAACTATTTAATAGCTACCTAGTTAAAATAATTACAAAATTACCTGTAAAATAAATCCTAACCTAAGTTACAAATACACCTAACACTACACTATCATTAAATAAATTAAATGAATTATCTACAATTAGCTAAAATTAAATACAATTAACTAAAATAAACTAAAGTACAAAAAAAAACTAAATTACAAAAAAAATTACAAGAAGTTTAAACTAATTACACCTAATCTAAGCCCCCTAATGAAATAAAAAAGCCCCCCAAAATAATAAAATGCCCTACCCTATACTAAATTACAAATAGCCCTTAAAATGACCTTTTGCGGGACATTGTCCCAAAGTTAATCAGCTCTTTACCTGTAAAAAAAAAAAATTACAATACCACCCTCGCTAGTTTATCAGACTTATGAGGCACTTTAGGAACTGCCGGCACCTAAGAAAAGTAACTAAATTTTAAATCTCCCGTAACTGTCTAACACGCCTCCCAAAAATAAGCCCGACACGTATACCCCTATATCCGCAAGTACAGTTTATAGTAATACCCCGATGTGCGAGGTGAAATTAGGGTGCGCGCGGTGTTCCCTCGCTTGCGCCGAAACCTACACTGTATATCGGTATCGTGCCCTATTATTTAATTTGCTCCTTCTCTTGTTTTCCTTTGCTGAAATGTTTATCTAGGCAAGCTCAGGAGCAGCAGAGAACGTATGTTCTAGCTGTTGATTGGTGGCTGCATATATATTTATATAAATTGTGATTGGCTCACATAATGTGTTCATTTTAGAAACCATTGCTGCTCCTTAAACAAATTATACCAAGAGAATGAAACTAATTAGACAATAGAAGTAAATTAGGAACGTTGTTTAAAATTGTATTCTCTATCCTGAATAAAAAATTTGTGTTTCATGTCCCTTTAAATGATTTTGTTTTCTTTTCAACAAAGAAAAAGATACCTCATGTTAGTTAAGAGTGCACCAAAACAACTAACAAAAACTAGACTGGGATCCCCACTAAACAATACAAAATTGTTGTGCATATTATTAATCCAATGAATCAAAAATATATATGTGAGATCACAAAACAACTTTATGACAAAGTTGACAATAATTTGAAAAAGCAATCAAACAAGCAGGTAACCGGAGTACATACCTACGCCCACTGACGGTTTTCTCCCCAAAACTCTCAATGTAAAATGAATAAAATATAAATTATTGTATTAACCCGATCTGTAAACTGCAGGAGATTCACAGATGTCAGTTAACTAAATTAGATATGTATTTGTAGAATTTTGCTGTTCTAATGCAATGTACAGGAGACTCTGATGCCCCAATACACAAATATATACATAAAACCAACAAACAGAGGCATAACTAGAAACCTCAGGCCGGTGCAAGAATCCATGAAGGGACCTCTGAGCGCCGGAGCCAGACGTGGGGTCCTTTATGTGTATACGAGCAGTGCACCGGGATGCTAACTGTATGGTGTGTGCCATTTCCTTTGCATTAGATATATATATTATATAGATATATATATATAATAATATATAATATAAGTACATGTATATATACAGTATATGTGTGTATATAAATATGTGTATATATATATATATTATATATATATATATATATATTGTGTTTGTGTGTGTTAGTGACTTGTGGTGAGTCATGAAGCATGGAGAGGCACTGGCTTTGATATGCCCAAGAAACCACTCTCCTCTTCCCACACACTATCACGCTCTTATCAATCACACCTTCCTCACACCCACCCACTCACTCTCTCATACACCCTCTCCGATACTATCAATCATACATCCTCACAATCACTTTCACTCTCATCCTCTCACAACACTCCCCACATACATTCTATCTGTCACATACACACTGTTAACACACACTCTCCCAGACTCTCTCACATCACACCTTGTGTAACCTATGCTTATTGAAGCAAGTCACGCATACCCTATGCTTATAGAAGCCAGTCACATTTATCCTAAGCTTATATAATCCAGTCACATACAACCTACCTATGCTTATAGAAGCCAGCCACATTTATCCTAAATTGTATATAATACAGATCACATATAACCTACCTATGCTTATAGAAGCCAGTCACATACAACCTACCCTATGCTTATAGAAGCCAGTCTCATACAACCTACCTATGCTTATAGAAGCCAGTCTAATACAACCTACCTACGCTTATAGAAGGCCAGTCACATACAAGTTACCTACATATGCTTATAGAAGCCAGTCACATACAACCTATGCTTATAGGAAGCAAAATAACATATAACATTTAATCATTTCAAAGAGGTATGACCTATTTTTTCAACAAACTGGAAGCTGTATGTGAAAATAACTATAAGCAAGATAGCAGTCAACTATCCTGTATTATAAATTGGAAAAATAATTTCCTGTTTAATTTACAGAGCCCATAGTAATTCCTAACAATGTCTTTATATTTTGCTTATAACATATTTAAAAAAAAAACAAAAAAAAACCCAGCAACATTAAAACTAGTGTTTAGATCATAAAAGACTCAGAGGTTTGACCGCGACTGCTGCATCACCGGTGTCGTCCCTGCCAAACAAATACTTAATGTCTGTTTCCCACAGATATCTATGTCATGCTCATTCCTCAGGTTGGATTTATACATGAAGCAAAAACAAAGGGTGTGCCACATATCATGTAAAGTAAGTATGAAAAGATCAAGATAAGCAGATTACTCACAAAAATGAAGCACTTCCCGTACTGTAAGCGGCATGATGGGGTATCTCAGTCCTCCAGTTGACTGACATCCGCAATAGCCTTGAATACTGGATCGCTGTTGGATATATGGATATCTTATAAAGCAAATGTCAGCACAAGTTGAGGACTAAAATTATTTATTAAAAACAAGGAACACATTTCTGGGCATTACACAGTGGTTTCCCTTTTACCATCCTAGAGGTAGTGCTTTTTCTTTTTTGCAAGACAGACTCCTATGATAATTATACTAAAGAACGAGGAAGCCAAAAACCATGATTGGGAAGATCTGGACACTTGGCAAGTATGAAATGTGGACTCTATATAATATAACAATGCATTCCCCAAGCATCAAGGCCAGACTGGACTAAAAAAGAGGCACAACATTTTAAGGCAAAGCATCCCATTCCCCCCTACTGTGTTATTTAACCATATCCCAAAACTGAAAGCATAATGTACTAGTTTGATTTACAAAAACATATGATTTTTTGTTTTGTTTTTTTTTTAAATATATTTTTTATTGAGGGTTCAAAATAAGGCATACAGAGAATACTTAAAACAGTAGAATACAATATTCGCTGCAATACACACATCACAGGACAAAGAAGCTTCAACCATACAGCATAGATTTTTGTAAAACAGAAATCAATACATATAGCGAATGATTCAAATGCCTAATGATCTGATACCCTCCTTATTAATATATGAGGTCACTCATGGGCCTCATCACTATATAGTCCCAAGTGAAGGAGGTTAATTCCAATAAAGGAGACCACTTTTGGATCTCAACTGATAAACCTCATTTTTCAATAACCACCTCTAGAATAATCTGTTATGGACACAGCTTTGGATAATATTAGAACAATGAACATTATGTCTATGCATATACTGTACATATATATATATATAGTAGATATCAGATGTAACATTAAAACACAGTATAATTGCAGGGTTAATAGGAATATATCAAAAGCACAGCAACCTGCAACAACAATGACCTTGTTATATGGCACTAGTGTATTATTAATCTCTTTGAGAAGCAGTGGAATCCAGCTAGCTAAATTTATGATTAGTGGTATTCGCTCAAATATATGCAAGGGAATGAAAATTAATATACAGACCAGAAACAACAGGGCACTAATACATTTTCACAGAACTGAGGTTGTGCAGCGGACATTAAAAGGGAAGATTATGTATTCTGCACCTGACAACTTGATCAGAGGCGGCCCCAGGACACAGCTAATACCCTGTATGGAGGTGCCTGGGCAATGGACCCCTCAGAGAAGTGCATAATATTTTTTTTTTTTTAAGTGATATGATAGCTAGGCTGTTGGTCAAATGGGTGTGCAAGCAAGGGGACCTAGCAAATGGTAGTGATGTAGTTTTTGCCCCTATGGACAGCAACTCTCCCGGAATGACGAACACCTGTGCATAAAACTGAGTATAGAAAAAGTAAAGGTATATTGTAACTTGTGGGGGGCATAATCCAAACTTAAGGCATAAGGCGGATTAAAGCTAGGCTTAATATCAAAAGACACTCAAATGTAACTTTAGAATTAAGAGCATGTTTAACTAAGCATCTTGCTTGTGCATTAGCAAATACAGATACCACCATATTGATCTGTATAGTTCTTAGGGTCTCATGTTATTTAGCCAACTCCTTTTCTGTGCGTCTGCAAGCCGTTTGCTGCATATCTCCAGGAGTCGGCTTTGCTGCGTAGCCAGACTGGGGAGCGGGGCCGCAGTCCCTAGGGACCTCTGGAAGCACAAGTCCGCAGCGGAGACCACAAAAGCCGGCCGCTGCCCTCATGTAGACTGTGACGTTGTGACTGGAAGCTCTCTCTCCGTAATGCGAGGGTAAGACCAGTAGGGATAGTGATACTCGTTGTCGCTGAATGAGGTCCGACACACTTCCCCCAAGGACCCACCGGAATCCAGATCCCCTCTGCAACTGGGAGGCAAGTGGAGTCCTGCGGGGTGTAAGTACCTATGGTAAGTTCCCCTTTGGTAGCTGATATGTCAGAGGATAGATCTGCGTTGATATATCCCTGCTATGGTTGCTTTGGTAGTGGGTGCAGCTAGGTCAGGGATCTCCTCCGTCGCACTTTCAATAGTTGGTGCCTCATGGTAGAGGATTGCCTCCGTAGCACTCATACTGGTCGGGTCTGGGGCTGGATAGCCCGCTTTCATTGGAGACCCCTGCAGTAGGCGGTTTGGAGGTAAGCTGGCTGTTTTCACCTCGGTAGCACTTGCTAGCATCTCTGGAACAAATCTGGCACATGAGGTTTCTTGGGTGACCGCTTGTAGGGAGTTACAAAGGTATGATGGGATAGCAGTAGATTCTCCAGCTCTCGAAGGATCTGCATATCCATGTTTGCTGCGTCTAGTAATTAGTGATTGGTGGTGTCAAAGCACTGTATACCCGGCGTCAAGATACCAGGGGGGGGGGGGTGTTGAGTGCCTCTCAGTAATGAGCCTGCCTGGCCTAGGCCCAACGCTCTGGACTGGATCGGTGAACAAAGGTAAAGTTCCTTAGTGTAGCATATCAAAAGAATCGGCTTGAAGTACTAACTCAGAGATATCTACAGGAGAGTATTAGATGAGCAACTATGCCACTGATAACCGGCAGATTATCTGTGATTTACTCAGAGCCACCAATATGCGACCATTGAAGGTGCTGCCCAGAAGACACGCCCCAACATTTATGTTTTTAATACCTTCTCTTACTGTATTTTGTAAATTTGTTCTCATTAAACATTAAAAAAGTGAAAACTCACAAAACAAAGCTACTGAAGTTTCCATTTAAATAAAGAATAACCACCTAGCTGCTCATCAGACTGTGTAGTCACAGTCACTCAAATGAGCACTTGTTATCACATGTAAGCTGAGAAAGAGAAATAACACACACAGATATCCACAGGCCACAGATACTCACATGCACACAGAAGCACCTGACATCCCCAGTTACACAATAAACAGGCACTCACAGACATCAATAGGAATCATCAAGAGAGCTAATTTTCTGTGTGTTGTCCTTCTTCCTTGGTTAGTCCACTCTAGAGAATATAAACCTGAGCAGCCTTCCTGTACAAATATGATGGCAGATTTTTCTGTACAGTAAGAAAAACAAAAAAATTTGGTGCATGGATAAAAAGCAAAAAACCTTTATTAAAGCATGGAAATAATAAACTGCATTTAAACACACTTGCGAGTGGAAAAAGTAAATGGTCTGACAACGTTTTTGGCTCATGTGTTTCATCTGAGACCCTGTAGTCATAACAGGCAGAAAGAAGGCGACAAGACACATGCTGACCCTCAAGAAAAGTGCTATTCCTTTATGAGCAGTAATCGTGCATGCTTACTCCTTATCAACCCAGGTGTTAGGCCTGTCTGAATGCTGTCACAGACCAATACTGCACTGAATGTAAATCCTGGGAGTCAATTAGAAGTCTACAGAGGCAGCAGTTCTAAGGAGGATCATTCCTCTGTAGTGTTGGGGGAAACCTTGACCTGGCTCTGAGACCATAGCAAGGCAGTGAGAGGCGAGGAACTGGCCCTGCATCATGCAAAAAATAGTAATGCTAATGACTGGGTGAGGCTAAGACAATCGGCCTGCAACTGGTCCTAACCCACCATGCTCAGTCAGGGTCTAACAAGCATAGAGATATTCTTTTCTGCAGGGAATGATGACTTATTGTACTTTGTTATCATGTATGAAGCGCTCACTGGAGATGGAGCTTCCCGATCTTGACTGATTTGAATTGTATATAAATTATTGAGGTGTAGTAAATCTTGTGTATGTTTTCAGGCATTTCATTACTGTTATACCAACAGGTGTTTTTTGAGACTTTCTTATCTTACTGTGTCATTTATGAAAACAGGTGTATCAGTTCACAGTACATAATGCAGACAAAGCAAATAAATAGCACAACAATTATAATATTTTGCCAGTAGGTGGCAGCACAACCTCATTTACATTCATACACAGTTGCACTTTTTTTTCTTAGGAATTGATCATTTTTTTCTGTGATCCTTCATCACTATTGTGCAATGAAAGAAATGAAATAGTTCTTAAAATCATAGAAACAATTTTGGCCAGTTTACAATGTAGCGACTAATTACCGCTCCCGCTCGAGCATTCACTGCACTAGAAGTTCAGCTTTTTGCGCTCATCGGGTTGCGCTCCAATTAAAACTTGAAAGTAAATGTTTTCACACGCTGTGTAAAGCTGACGAATGCAACAAGCCAATGTTAGAATAGAGCATGCTCCGTTCCAACATTTTCCCCATAAGAGTCAATGGAGCAAATAAAGTAGAAAAAAAAACCCTACTCACGAGCAAACCCGATCGCATATTCTCATATGCGATAACCCGACATGAAAATAAGAATATTTCACATTCCAATGTATGTATAAATACATATTTTACATATATCTGATGGTATTTAGGTACAATATAAATCTATACATATATATATATATATATATATATATATATACACATACACACACACATGGTTATTAGGTATAGATATATACAGATATATATAGGAATATCTATTTAGAAATAAATAGAACGTATGTACAGTATGTATATACACATATATACCACATATAAATACATATGTACACACACACACATATATATATATTATATATATATTATATATTATACAGGGAGTGCAGAATTATTAGGCAAGTTGTATTTTGAGGATTATTTTATTATTGAACAACAACCATGTTCTCAATGAACCCAAAAAACTCATTAATCTCAAAGCTGAATAGTTTTGGAAGTAGTTTTTAGTTTGTTTTTAGTTATAGCTATTTTAGGAGGATATCTGTGTGTGCAGGTGACTAATACTGTGCATAATTATTAGGCAACTTAACAAAAAACAAATATATACCATTTCAATTATTTATTTTTACCAGTGAAACCAATATAACATCTCAACATTCACAAATATAATTTCTGACATTCAAAAACAAAACAAAAACAAATCAGTGACCAATATAGCCACCTTTCTTTGCAAGGACACTCAAAGCCTGCCATCCATGGATTCTGTCAGTGTTTTGATCTGTTCACCATCAACATTGCGTGCAGCAGCAACCACAGCCTCCCAGACACTGTTCAGAGAGGTGTACTGTTTTCCCTCCTTGTAAATCTCACATTTGATGATGGACCACAGGTTCTCAATGGGGTTCAGATCAGGTGAACAAGGAGGCCATGTCATTAGATTTTTTTTTATACCCTTTCTTGCCAGCCATGCTGTGGAGTACTTGGACGCATGTGATGGAGCATTGTCCTGCATGAAAATCATGTTTTTTCTTGAAGGATGCAGACTTCTTCCTGTACCACTGCTTGAAGAAGGTGTCTTCCAGAAACTGGCAGTAGGACTGGGAGTTGAGCTTGACTCCCATCCTCAACCCGAAAAGGCCCCACAAGTCATCTTTGATGATACCAGCCCAAACCAGTACTCCATCTCCACCTTGCTGGCGTCTGAGTCGGACTGGAGCTCTCTGCCTTTACCAATCCAGCCACGGGCCCATCCATCTGGCCCATCAAGACTCACTCTCATTCATCAGTCCATAAAACCTTAGAAAAATCAGTCTTGAGATATTTCTTGGCCCAGTCTTGACGTTTCAGCTTGTGTGTCTTGTTCAGTGGTGGTCGTCTTTCAGCCTTTCTTACCTTGGCCATGTCTCTGAGTATTGCACACCTTGTGCTTTTGGGCACTCCAGTGATGTTGCAGCTCTGAAATATGGCCAAACTGGTGGCAAGTGGCATCTTGGCAGCTGCACGCTTGACTTTTCTTAGTTCATGGGCAGTTATTTTGCGCCTTGGTTTTTCCACACGCTTCTTGCGACCCTGTTGACTATTTTGAATGAAACGCTTGATTGTTCGATGATCACGCTCAGAAGCTTTGCAATTTTAAGAGTGCTGCATCCCTCTGCAAGATATCTCACTATTTTTTACTTTTCTGAGCCTGTCAAGTCCTTCTTTTGACCCATTTTGCCAAAGGAAAGGAAGTTGCCTAATAATTATGCACACCTGATATAGGGTGTTGATGTCATTAGACCACACCCCTTCTCATTACAGAGATGCACATCACCTAATATGCTTAATTGGTAGTAGGCTTTCGAGCCTATACAGCTTGGAGTAAGACAACATGCATAAAGAGGATGATGTGGTCAAAATACTCATTTGCCTAATAATTCTGCATCCCTGTATATATTACACACACACACATATACATATACATATATATATATATATATATATATATGTATAAATACATTTTCTAACACCTTAGATCTCATATCTTTGAGGCTTTATAACTTTTGTGTGCAATATATTATTTGAATAATTTTTAGCAGATTGTGTTATTATTAGTGTAACTGTACTTTGTAATGTATTTTGATGTGTTTTGTGCAATTGATTTGTTTTGCGTTAATCATTCTAGTGTAAATCGCAATCGCGCTTAAGTGATTATGTTTACTTTCAACTCATAATACCAGAGGTAAACACCCGCACTAAACCCCTTATTGCTTGCGTGCAAACTTTAGCCATCCACTCGTAATCTGGCCCTTTGTGTGTTAGAAAATTAGGGCTAGATTACAAGTGTAGCGCTAATTTATCATGCGGTTTGCTGGTGTGCAATTAATAACCAGCCAGTACAAGTGGCTGGTTATTGCTACTGTGCACTTGCGGTAGCAATTAGTGCTCAGAAAATTAACCAGAGATCAGATCTTTGGTGAATTTTCTAAATTTACCACAATTGCCCCCAAAATGAAGTGGTGTGTTTTTGTTTAATAAAAAAAAAGCATCTTTATTTTTTATTTTTTTAAATAACTGCTAAAAGCAGTTATAAGGGGTGGGTTTGGGTCTATGGCGTTTACATTGGGATCTATGGGGACTGTTAAAACTGTAAATATATATGTATATGATATGCTTATATACATATATATTTTACATTTCTTGCTCAATGCTGTGCGACTTACCCCCTGCATTGCGCTAGTTCTCATTCTGTGTCTGACTTCCATTGGAGCCTATAGAAGTACGCTCTCATGAGGTAGCTTTCGTATTGCACCTCATTTGTAATACCAGGGCACATTTGCGTGCACTAGTATTACAAAGTGAAGCGCAAATATTGTTTTCGCAATTTTGTGCTCCACATATAATCTGGCCCTTAATGTTTAAAACAGTATTCATGTTTTTATTTATTTTTTATTTTGCAACAGTACAGTTATATTCTCCTTCAGTAAGATAAATTGTTTTGTATAGACTTCTAACAAATCACATTACAGTTTTAATTAACAATTTGTCACAATTAAAATATTCATTAAGGAGGCATAAAACTCAAATTATTTTTCTTTCTTGGGTCGGACAGAGCATGCAGTTTTAAGCAACTTTCCTATTTACTGCTTATTTGCTTTGTTCTCTTGGTATTCTTTGTTGAATAACACGCCTAGGTAGCCTCAGGAGCAGCAATGCACTACAAGGAGCTAGCTGCTGGCTGGTGGTTGCATTTATATGCCTCGTTATTGGGTGGCTGTTATGACCAGCTAGCTCCCAGTAGCGCATAATTTCTCCTACAACAAAGGATACCAAATAAATAATAAAATAAAAAAATCTGTTTTATGTCTCTTTATGTCTATGGTTATTTTTGCTTTTACTACTTGTTATTATGTTTACAAATGGAATGTGATCTAGCCCTTATGTAGTTCACATAACCAGAAAGTTAACCCTCAGGGGCAATACTATGGTGATAAAAAAAAAACTGGGCTAGAGCCCCTGACAAAACTAAGGGACATAGTGGCTCCTCCTTTGGTTATTGTACAGACAAATCCTATTTACTACATGAAACCAATCTGCCTTTATTTTCATGTTAAAGGGACAGTCTACACCAGAATTTTTATTGTTTTAAAAGATAGATAATCCCTTTATTACCCATTTCCCAGTTTTGTATAACCAACACAGTTATATTAATATACTTTTAACTTCTGTGATTATCTTGTATCTAAGCCTCTGCAAACTGCCCCTTTTTTCAGTTCTTTTGACAGACTTGCAGTCTAGCCAATCAGTGCCTGCTCCCAGATAACTTCTCGTGCACGAGCACAGTGTTATCTATATGAAATACATGAACTAACACCCTCTAGTGGTGAAAAACTGTTAAAATGCAATCTGAAAGAGGTGGGCTTCAAGGTCTAAGAAATTAGCATATGAACCTCCTAGGTTAAGCTTTCAACTAAGAATACCAAGAGAACAAAGCTAAATTGGTGATAAAAGTAAATTGGAAAATTGTTTAAAATTACATGCTCTATCTGAATCATGAAAGTTTATTTTGGCCTAGACTGTCCCTTTAACTTGTGGTAACTTAAACATTATACAAGGTTAAAGGGATATGAAACCCAAACATTTTCTTTTGTGATTCAGAGATCATAACATTCACATTTTCAAATTTTTCAAATTTTATTTGTTCCCATGATATATTTTTTTACAAATACTTACGTTATAGAATTTGACTCTAGGCAGTGTGGGGCAATTTTTACAGCAAAAAAGTATTTTACTTCAAAAATACAAAATGCTATCTTATGTACTAGTTCAAAACTAATTGCGCCTGTGGGATTTAAGTTATTTTCGGCTAGATTACGAGTTTTTGTCAGTAAGGCTTGCGGTGCTAACAAGCAGTTTATGCTCACCGCTCACCTACAGATAGCGCTGGTATTACGGGATTTTAGAAACCCGGCGTTAGCCGCAGAAAAGTGAGCGGAGAGCAAAGTTTAGCTCCACATCTCCCCTCAATACCAGCGCTGCTTACGGTAGCGGTGAGCTGTCTAAACGTGCTTGTGCACAATTTCCCCATAGGAATCAATGGGGCAGTTCCGGCTGAAAAAAAACCTAACACCGGCAAAAAAACAGCGTTCAGCTCCTAACGCAGCCCCTACTTTTTATGTCTACACCTAACACCCTAACATGAACCCCGAGTCTAAACACCCCTAATCTTACACTTATTAACCCCTAATCTGACACCCCCAACATCGTCGCCACCTGCATAATCTTATTAACCCCTAATCTGCCGCTCCGGACACCGCCACCACCTACATTATACTTATATACCCCTAATCTGACGCCCCCAACATCGCCGACACCTACATTATAGTTATTAACCCCTAATCTGCCGCCCCCAACGTCGCCGCCACTATAATAAATTTATTAACCCCTAAATCTAAGTCTAACCCTAAACCTAACCCCCCCTAACTTAAATATAATTTAAATAAATCTAAATAAAATTACTATTATTAACTACATTCCTATTTAAAACTAAATACTTACCTATAAATAAACCCTAAATAGCTACAATATAACTAATAGTTACATTGTAGCTAGCTTAGGGTTTATTTTTATTTTACAGGCAAGTTTGTATTTATTTTAACTAGTAGAATAGTTATTAAATAGTTATTAACTATTTAATACTACCTAGTTAAAATAAAGACAAATTTACCTGTAAAATAAAACCTAACCTAAGTTACAATTACACCTAACACTACACTATAATTAAATTAATTACCTAAATTAACTACAATTAATTACAATTAAATAAATAAACTAAAGTACGAAAAAACAAACACTAAATTACAGAAAATAATAAAATAATTACAAGTTTTTTAAACTAATTACACCTAATCTAATCCCCCTAATAAAATAAAAAAGCCCCCAAAATAAAAAAATCCCTACCCTATACTAAATTACAAATAGCCCTTAAAAGGGCCTTTTGCGGGGCATTGCCCAAAGTAATCAGCTCTTTTACCTGTAAAAAAAATACAATACCCCCCAACATTAAAACCCACCACCACACACCCAACCCTACTCTAAAACCCACCCAATCCCCCTTAATAAAACCTAACACTAACCCCTTGAAGATCACCCTACCTTGAGACATCTTCACCCAACGGGCAGAAGTGGTCCTCCAGACAGAAGTCTTCATCCCGGGCAGAAGAGGTCCTCCAGACGGGCAGAAGTCTTCATCCTATCCGGGCAGAAGAGGTCCTCCAGACGGGCAGAAGTCTTCATCCAGGCAGCATCTTCTATCTTCATCCATCCGGGCAGAGCGGGTCCATCTTCAAGACATCCGACGCGGAGCATCCTCTTCCAACGACATCCGATGACTAAATGACGGTCCTTTAAGTGACGTCATCCAAGATGGCGTCCCTTCAATTCCGATTGGCTGATAGAATTCTATCAGCCAATCGGAATTAAGGTAGAAAAAATCCTATTGGCTGATGCAATCAGCCAATAGGATTGAAGTTCAATCCTATTGGCTGATCCAATCAGCCAATAGGATTGAGCTCGCATTCTATTGGCTGATTGGAATCAGCCAATAGAATGCAAGCTCAATCCTATTGGCTGATTGCATCAGCCAATAGGATTTTTTCTACCTTAATTCCGATTGGCTAGATCGGAATTGAAGGGACGCCATCTTGGATGACGTCACTTAAAGGTACCTTCATTTAGTCGTCGGATGTGTTGGAAGAGGATGCTCCGCGTCGGATGTCTTGAAGATGGACCCCTCCGCAGGATGGATGAAGATAGAAGATGCCACCTGGATGAAGACTTCTGCCCATCTGGAGGACCTCTTCTGCCCGGATGGATGAAGACTTCTGCCGTCTGGAGGACCACTTCTGCCCGGTTGGGTGAAGACGTCTCAAGGTAGGGTGATCTTCAAGGGGTTAGTGTTAGGTTTTATTAAGGGGGGATTGGGTGGGTTTTAGAGTAGGGTTGGGTGTGTGGGTGGTGGGTTTTAATGTTGGGGGTATTGTATTTTTTTTTTACAGGTAAAAGAGGATTACTTTGGGGCAATGCCCCGCAAAAGGCCCTTTTAAGGGCTATTTGTAATTTAGTATAGGGTAGGGATTTTTTATTTTGGGGGGCTTTTTTATTTTATTAGGGGGATTAGATTAGGTGTAATTAGTTTAAAAAACTTGTAATTATTTTATTATTTTCTGTAATTTAGTGTTTTTTTCGTACTTTAGTTTATTTAATTTAATTGTAATTAATTGTAGTTATTTAGGTAATTAATTTAATTATAGTGTAGTGTTAGGTGTAATTGTAACTTAGGTTAGGTTTATTTTACAGGTAAATTTGTACTTATTTTAGCTAGGTAGTTATTAAATAGTTAATAACTATTTAATAACTATTGTACCTAGTTAAAATAAATACAAAGTTGCCTGTAAAATAAAAATAAACCTTAAGATAGCTACAATATAACTAATAGTTACATTGTAGCTAGCTTAGGTTTATTTTATAGGTAAGTATTTAGTTTTAAATAGGAATAATTTAGTTAATTGTAGTAATTTTATTTAGATTTATTTAAATTATATTTAAGTTAGGGGGTGTTAGGGTTAGGGTTAGACTTAGGTTTAGGGGTTAAACATTTAATATAGTGCGGCGACGTTGGGGTGGCAGATTAGGGGTTAATAAATGTAGGTAGGTGTCGGCGATGTTAGGGACGGCAGATTAGGGGTTAATAAAATTTAACTAGTGTTTGCGAGGGGGAGTGTGGCGGTTTAGGGGTTAATATATTTATTAAAGTGGTGGAGATGTCGGTCGGCAGATTAGGGTTAAAATTTTATTTAAGTGTTTGTGATGTGGGGGGGGGCCTCGGTTTAGGGGTTAATATGTAGTTTATGGGTGTTAGTGTACTTTTTAGCACTTTAGTTAAGAGTTTTATGTTACGGCGTTAGCCCATAAAACTCTTAACTACTGACTTTTAAATGCGGTAGGAGTCTTGACAGGAGGGTGTACCGCTCACTTTTTCCAAGACTCGTAATACCGGCGTTAGGAAAATCCCATTGAAAATATGGGATACGCAATTGACGTAAGTGGATTTGCGGTATGTTCGAGTCGCGGAAAAAAAGTGAGCGGTACACCTGTACCTGCCAGACTCGTAATACCAGTGGGCGTTAAAAAGCAGCATTGGGACCTCTCAATGCTGCTTTTTAAGGCTAACGCAAGACTCGTAATCTAGGTGTTTATTTGTAAATGCGAATATGAGGATCCTGCATAATCTTTCATTAATAAGTTAATACACATATTTGTCCACTAGATGGCAACCTTACTGTGACAGAGATGACTGCTGTATAACACTTAAAAATATGTGAGATATTTCCATTTATAATTTCACAACATTATATACTTATTTGTCAGTTTCTCTCCTCTTTCCACTGTATTACTAAGATATTATTCCCTCCTGTTTAGGAAGATTTTTTTCTACAAAGTGTCGCTTACATATGTTAATAGTTGGTCAGCATTCTTTATGTCTATGATCAGTTGGTCACATAGTTATCCCTTTGTTTTCTTAAGTAGCTTTATATTACAAATAGCCCTTATTAGGACATTACTTTATATAATCCCTATATTGATTTTAATGTTTCACTTTTAAGGACCTGAGAGTGGCCCTAATTGATATTCATACGGACAAAAACTGAGGACATTTATTTTGTATCGGCTAGATTTAGAGTTTTGTCGGTAACGACCCGCGTAGCTAACGCTGGCTTTTTTCTGGCCGCACCTTTAAAATAACTCTGGTATTGAGAGTCCACAGAATGGCTGCGTTAGGCTCCAAAAAGGGAGCGTACAGGCATATTTAACGCCACTGCAACTCTCAATACCAGAGTTGCTTACGGACGCGGCCAGCCTCAAAAACGTGCTCGTGCACAATTTCCCCATAGGAAACAATGGGGCTGTTTGAGCTGAAAAAAAACCTAACACCTGCAAAAAAGCCGCGTTCAGCTCCTAACGCAGCCCCATTGTTTCCTATGGGGAAACACTTCCTACGTCTGCACCTAACACCCTAACATGTACCCCGAGTCTAAACACCCCTAACCTTACACTTATTAACCCCTATTCTGCCACCCCCGCTATCGCTGACACCTGCATATTATTTTTAACCCTCCGTAAACCGCCGCTACTTACATTATCCCTATGTACCCCTAATCTGCTGCCCCTAACACCGCCGACCCCTATATTATATTTATTAACCCCAATTCTGCCCCCCACAACGTCGCCTCCACCTGCCTACACTTATTAACCCCTAATCTGCCGACCGGACCGCACCGCTATTATAATAAAGTTGTTAACCCCTAATCCGCCTCACTAACCCTATAATAAATAGTATTAACCCCTAATCTGCCCTCCCTAACATCGCCGACACCTAACTTCAAACATTAACCCCTAATCTGCCGACTGGAGCTCACCGCTACTCTATTAAATTTATTAACCCCTAAAGCTAATTCTAACCCTAACCCTAACACCCCCCTAAATTAAATATAATTTTATTCTAACGAAATAAATTAACTCTTATTAAATAACTTATTCCTATTTAAAGCTAAATACTTACCTGTAAAATAAACCCTAATATAGCTACAATATAACGAATAATTATATTGTAGCTATTTTAGGATTAATATTTATTTTACAGGCAACTTTGTAATTATTTTAACCAGGTACAATAGCTATTAAATAGTTAATAACTATTTAATAGTTACCTAGTTAAAATAATAACAAAATTACCTGTAAAATAAATCCTAACCTAAGTTACAATTAAACCTAACATTATACTATCATTAAATTAATTAAATAAAATACCTACAATTATCTACAATTAAACCTAACACTACACTATCAATAAATAAATTAAATACAATTCCTACAAATAACTACAATTAAATAAACTAACTAAAGTACAAAAAATAAAAAAGAACTAAGTTACAAAAAAAAAAAAAATATTTACAAACATTAGAAAAAATTACAACAATTTTAAACTAATTACACCTACTCTAAGCCCCCGAATAAAATAACAAAGATCCCCAAAATAAAAAAAATGCCCTACCCTATTCTAAATTACTAAAGTTCAAAGCTCTTTTACCTTACCAGCCCTGAACAGGGCCCTTTGCGGGGCATGCCCCAAAGAATTCAGCTCTTTTGCCTGTAAAAAAACCACATACAATACCCCCCCAACATTACAACCCACCACCCACATACCCTTAATCTAACCCAAACCCCCCTTAAATAAACCTAACACTAAGCCCCTGAAGATCTTCCTACCTTGTCTTCACCTCACCGGGTATCACACCGATCCGTCCTGGCTCCGATATCTTCATCCAACCCAAGAGGGGGCTAGACATCCATCATCCGACGGCTGAAGAAGTCCAGAAGAGGGTCCAAAGTCTTCATCCTATCCGGGAAGAAGAGTAGATCCTGACCGGCAACCATCTTCTTCCAAGCGGCATCTTCTATCTTCATCCGATGAGGACCGGCTCCATCTTGAAGACCTCCACCACGGACCCATCTTCTTCCCACGACGGCTTCCCGACGAATGACGGTTCCTTTAAGGGACATCATCCAAGATGGCGTCCCTCGAATTCCGATTGGCTGATAGGATTCTATCAGACAATCGGAATTAAGGTAGGAAAATTCTGATTGGCTGATGGAATCAGCCAATCAGAATCAAGTTCAATCCGATTGGCTGATTCGATCAGCCAATCAGATTGAGCTCGCATTCTATTGGCTGATCGGAACAGCCAATAGAATGCAAGCTCAATCTGATTGGCTGATTGAATCAGCCAATCGGATTGAACTTGATTCTGATTGGCTGATTCCATCAGCCAATTAGAATTTTCCTACCTTAATTCCGATTGGCTGATAGAATCCTATCAGCCAATCGGAATTCGAGGGACGCCATCTTGGATGACGTCCCTTAAAGGAGCCTTCATTCATCGGTAGTCTGTCGGGCCAGCAGGATGTTCCGCGTCAGAGGTCTGCAAGATGGATCCAGAAGAAAGAAGATTGAAGATGCCATTGATAGAAGACTTCAGCCGGATCATGGACCTCTTCAGCTCCCGCTTGGATGATGACTTCAGCCGGATCATGGACCTCTTCAGCTCCCGCTTGGATGATGACTTCAGCCGGATCATGGACATCTTCAGCCCCCCGCTTGGGCTTGGATCAGGACATCGGAGGAGCTCTTCTGGACCGATCGGTGAACCTGGTATGGTGAAGATAAGGTAGGAAGATCTTCAGGGGCTTAGTGTTAGGTTTATTGAAGGGGGGTTTGGGTTAGATTAGGGGTATGTGGGTGGTGGGTTGTAATGTTGGGGGGGGGTATTGTATGTGGGTTTTTTTTACAGGCAAAAGAGCTGAATTATTTGGGGCATGCTCCGCAAAGGGCCCTGTTCAGGGCTGGTAAGGTAAAAGAGCTTTGAACTTTAGTAATTTAGAATAGGGTAGGGCATTTTTTTTATTTTGGGGGTCTTTGTTATTTTATTAGGGGGCTTAGAGTAGGTGTAATTAGTTTAAAATTGTTGATATATTTTTCTGATGTTTGTAAATATTTTTTTATTTTTTGTAACTTAGTTCTTTTTTATTTTTTGTACTTTAGTTAGTTTATTTCATTGTATTTATTTGTAGATATTGTATTTAATTAATTTATTGATCGTGTAGTGTTAGGTTTAATTGTAGATAATTGTAGGTATTGTATTTAATTAATTTATTGATAGTGTAGTGTTAGGTTTAATTATAACTTAGGTTAGGATTTATTTTACAGGTAATTATGTAATTATTTTAACTATTTTAGCTATTTTACCTGGTTAAAATAATTACAAAGTTGCCTGTAAAATAAATATAAATCCTAAAATAGCTACAATATAATTATTATTTATATTGTAGCTATATTAGGGTTTATTTTACAGGTAAGTATTTAGCTTTAAATAGGAATAAGTTATTTAATAAGAGTTAATTTATTTAGTTAGATTTAAATTATATTTAATTTAGGGGGGTGTTAAGGTTAGGGTTAGAATTAGCTTTAGGGGTTAAAAAATTTATTAGAATAGTGGTGAGCTCCGGTCGGCAGATTAGGGGTTAATGTTTGAAGTTAGGTGTTGGCGATGTTAGGGAGGGCAGATTAGGGGTTAATACTATTTATTATAGGGTTAGTGAGGCGGATTAGGGGTTCATAACTTTATTATAATAGCGGGCGGTCCGGTCGGCAGATTAGGGGTTAATAAGTGTAGGCAGGTGGAGGCAACGTTGTGGAGGGCAGATTAGGGGTTAATAAATATAATATAGGGGTTGGCGGTGTTAGGGGCAGCAGATTAGGGGTACATAGGGATAATGTAAGTAGCGGCGGTTTACGGAGGGTTAAAAATAATATGCAGGTGTCAGCGATAGCGGGGGCGGCAGAATAGGGGTTAATAAGTGTAAGGTTAGGGGTGTTTAGACTCGGGGTACATGTTAGGGTGTTAGGTGCAGACGTAGGAAGTGTTTCCCCATAGGAAACAATGGGGCTGTGTTAGGAGCTGAACGCGGCTTTTTTGCAGGTGTTAGGTTTTTTTTCAGCTCAAACAGCCCCATTGTTTCCTATGGGGGAATTGTGCACGAGCACGTTTTTGAGGCTGGCCGCGTCCGTAAGCAACTCTGGTATCGAGAGTTGCAGTGGCGTTAAATATGCCTGTACGCTCCCTTTTTGGAGCCTAACGCAGCCATTCTGTGGACTCTCAATACCAGAGTTATTTTAAAGGTGCGGCCAGAAAAAAGCCAGCGTTAGCTACGCAGGTCGTTACCGACAAAACTCTAAATCTAGCCGATACAAAATAAATGTCCTCAGTTTTTGTCCGTATGAATATCAATTAGGGCCACTCTCAGGTCCTTAAAAGTGAAACATTAAAATCAATATAGGGATTATATAAAGTAATGTCCTAATAAGGGCTATTTGTAATATAAAGCTACTTAAGAAAACAAAGGGATAACTATGTGACCAACTGATCATAGACATAAAGAATGCTGACCAACTATTAACATATGTAAGCGACACTTTGTAGAAAAAAATCTTCCTAAACAGGAGGGAATAATATCTTAGTAATACAGTGGAAAGAGGAGGAGAAACTGACAAATAAGTATATAATGTTGTGAAATTATAAATGGAAATATCTCACATATTTTTAAGTGTTATACAGCAGTCATCTCTGTCACAGTAAGGTTGCCATCTAGTGGACAAATATGTGTATTAACTTATTAATGAAAGATTATGCAGGATCCTCATATTCGCATTTACAAATAAACACCTAGATTACGAGTCTTGCGTTAGCCTTAAAAAGCAACATTGAGAGGTCCCAATGCTGCTTTTTAACGCCCACTGGTATTACGAGTCTGGCAGGTACAGGTGTACCGCTCACTTTTTTTCCGCGACTCGAACATACCGCAAATCCACTTACGTCAATTGCGTATCCCATATTTTCAATGGGATTTTCCTAAAGCTGGTATTACGAGTCTTGGAAAAAGTGAGCAGTACACCCTCTCCTGTCAAGACTAATACCGCATTTAAAAGTCAGTAGTTAAGAGTTTTATGGGCTAACGCCGTAACATAAAACTCTTAACTAAAGTGCTAAAAAGTACACTAACACCCATAAACTACCTATTAACCCCTAAACTGAGGCCCCCCTCCCCACATCACAAACACTTAAATAAAATTTTTAATCCCTAATCTGCCGACCAGACATCTCCACCACTTTAATAAATATATTAACCCCTAAACCGCCACACTCCCGCCTCGCAAACACTAGTTCAATTTTATTAACCCCTAATCTGCCGTCCCTAACATCGCCGACACCTACCTACATTTATTAACCACTAATCTGCCACCCCAACGTCGCTGCCACTATATTAAATGTGTTAACCCCTAAACCTAAGTCTAACCCTAACCCTAACACCCCCCTAACTTAAATATAATTTAAATAAATCTAAATAAAATTACTACAATTAACTAAATTATTCCTATTTAAAACTAAATACTTCCCTATAAAATAAATCCTAAGCTAGCTACAATATAACTAATAATTACATTGTAGCCATCTTAGGGTTTATTTTTATTTTACAGGCAGCTTTGTATTTATTTTAACTAGGTACAATAGTTATTAAATAGTTATTAACTCTTTAATAGCTACCTAGCTAAAATAAGTACAAATTTACCTGTAAAATTAAACCTAACCTAAGTTACAATTACACCTAACCCTACGCTATAATTAAATTAATTACCTAAATTAACTACAATTAATTACAATTAAATTAAATAAACTAAAGTACGGAAAAAAACACTAAATTACAGAAAATAATAAAATAATTACAAGTTTTTTAAACTAATTACACCTACTCTAATCCCCCTAACAAAATAAAAAAGCCCCCCAAAATAAGAAAAAACCATACCCTATACTAAATTACAAATAGCCCTTAAAAGGGCCTTTTGCGGGGCATTGCCCCAAACTAATCCGCTCTTTTACCTGTAAAAAAAAAATACAATACCCCGTAACATTAAAACCCACCACCCACACACCCAACCCTACTCTAAAACCCACCCATTCCCCCCTTAATAAAACCTAACTCTAACCCCTTGAAGATCACCCTACCTTGAGACGTCTTCACCCAACCGGGCAGAAGTGGTCCTCCAGACAGGCAGAAGTCTTCATTCTATCTGGGCAGAAGAGGTCCTCCAGATGGGCAGAAGTCTTCATCCAGGTGGCATCTTCTATCTTCATCCATCCTTAGCGGAGTGGGTCAATCTTCAAGACATCCGACGCGGATCATCCTCTTCCAACGACATCCGACGACTAAATGATGGTACCTTTAAGTGACGTCATCCAAGATGGCGTCCCTTCAATTCCGATCAGCCAATCGGAATGAAGGTAGAAAAAATCCTATTGGCTGATTGGATCAGCCAATAGGATTGAGCTTGCATTCTATTAGCTGTTCCAATCAGCCAATAGAATGCGAGCTCAATCCTATTGGCTGATTGGATCAGCCAATAGGATTGAACTTCAATCCTATTGGCTGATTGGATCAGCCAATAGGATTTTTTCTACGTTAATTCTGATTGGCTGATAGAATTCTATCAGCCAATCGGAATTGAAGGGACGCCATCTTGGATGACGTCACTTAAAGGTACCGTCATTTAGTCATCGGATGTCGTTGGAAGAGGATGCTCCTCGTCGGATGTCTTGAAGATGGACCCGCTCTGCTCCGGATGGATGAAGATAGAAGATACTGCCTGGATGAAGACTTCTGCCCGTCTGGAGGACCTCTTCTGCCCGGATAGGATTAAGACTTCCGCCCGTCTGGAGGACCTCTTCTGCCCGGATAGGATGAAGACTTCTGCCCGTCTGGAGGACCACTTCTGCCCGGTTGAGTGAAGACGTCTCAAGGTAGGGTGATCTTCAAGGGGTTAGTGTTAGGTTTTATTAAGGGAGGATTGGGTGGGTTTTAGAGTAGGGTTGGGTGTGTGGGTGGTGGGTTTTAATGTTGGGAGGGTATTGTATTTTTTTTACAGGTAAAAGAGCTGATTACTTTGAGGCAATGCCCCGCAAAAGGCCCTTTTAAGGGCTATTTGTAATTTAGTATAGGGTAGGGATTTTTTTATTTTGGGGGGCTTTTTTATTTTATTAGGGGGATTAGATTAGGTGTAATTAGTTTAAAAAACTTGTAATTATTTTATTATTTTCTGTAATTTAGTGTTTGGTTTTTTCGTACTTTAGTTTATTTTATTTAATTGTAATTAATTGTAGTTAATTTAGGTAATTAATTTAATTATAGTGTAGTGTTAGGTGTAATTGTAACTTAGGTTAGGTTTTATTTTACAGGTAAATTTGTCTTTATTTTAACTAGGTAGCTATTAAATAGTTAATAACTATTTAATAACTATTCTACTTAGTTAAAATAAATACAAACTTGCCTGTAAAATAAAAATAAACCCTAAGCTAGCTGCAATGTAACTATTAGTTATATTGTAGCTATTTTAGTTTGTTTTTTTATAGGTAAGTATTTAGTTTTAAATAGGAATACTGTAGTTAATAATAGTAATTTTATTTAGATTTATTTCAATTACATTTAAGTTAGGGGGGGTTAGGTTTAGGGTTAGACTTAGATTTAGGGGTTAATAACTTTATTATAGTGGCGGCGACGTTGGGGGCGGCAGATTAGGGGTTAATAACTATAATGTAGGTGTCAGCGATGTTGGGGGCGTCAGATTAGGGGTTCATAAGTATAATGTAGGTGGTGGCGGTGTCCGGAGCGGCAGATTAGGGGTTAATAAGATTATGCAGGTGGCGACGATGTTGGGGGTGTCAGATTAGGGGTTAATAAGTGTAAGATTAGGGGTGTTTAGACTCGGGGTTCATGTTAGGGTGTTAGGTGTAGACATAAAAAGTAGGGGCTGCGTTAGGAGCTGAACGCTGTTTTTTTGCAGGTGTTAGGTTTTTTTTCAGCCGGAACTGCCCCATTGATTCCTATGGGGAAATTGTGCACGAGCACGTTTAGCCAGCTCACCGCTACCGTAAGCAGTGCTGGTATTGAGGGGAGATGTGGAGCTAAACTTTGCTCTCCGCTCACTTTTCTGCGGCTAACGCCGGGTTTCTAAAATCCCGTAATACCAGCGCTGTCTGTAGGTGAGCGGTGAGCATAAACTGCTTGTTAGCACCGCAAGCCTTACTGACAAAAACTCGTAATCTAGCCGAAAATAACTTAAATCCCACAGGCGCAATTAGTTTTGAACTAGTACATAAGATAGCATTTTGTATTTTTGAAGTAAAATACTTTTTTGCTGTAAAAATTGCCCCACACTGCCTAGAGTCAAATTCTATAACGTAAGTATTTGTAAAAAAATATATCATGGGAACAAATAAAATTTGAAAAATTTGAAAATGTGAATGTTATGATCTCTGAATCACAAAAGAAAATGTTTGGGTTTCATATCCTTTTAACCTTGTATAATGTTTAAGTTACCA